>NC_049229.1:42210541-42521653 GCF_011100685.1 Canis lupus familiaris | reverse complement strand
CAAACTAAATTAGGCAGTGGCCCTGATGCCTCTGTGGCTGGTGGAACACCATACCTTCCTTCAGTTCCTTCCTTATTCTAGACTCACCAATCAGATGAGCCAATCCACTTTCCCTGAGAAGGAATGATGAAGAAACACAGAAGCCAAGAGTTGCATAGGGAAAACCTTTCCTCATGAGGAATAAGTATTTTCCCCTAATGCTCTTGCCTAGTGAACTTTTAAAGATTATTCTTTTCCTAACATAAGCAGTGTAAACAGTGCATAGGTTCAATAAGCATCAAGTGGCTTCTGTGTCCCAGGTACCAGACTAGATGCTGGAGAAAAAGAGAGACAAGGTCTGTCTTCAAATATTCACACCCTATTTCAGAAAGCTAGTTCTGTAGGAGGATAACCAAGTGACAGAGTAGAGAGGCAAGCAAAATATTCGGAAGCAAGGAGGAATTAACAATTAGTTGTAACTCTGGGGACTAAAGAGAATATTAAAAAGCATCTTAAATCATTTTTCTTTCACTACTCACAATATTTGAAGCTGTGATTTCATTTTCCTTAGTGAAGGCTCTTTTTCTTTCTTTCTTTCTTTCTTTCTTTCTTTCTTTCTTTCTTTCTTTCTTTCTTCTTTCTTTCTTTCTTTCTTCTTTCTCCTTCCTTCCTTCCTTCCTTCCTTCCTTCCTTCCTTCCTTCCTTCCTTCCTTCCTTCCTTCCTTTTCTTTCTTTCTTCTTCTTTCTTTCTTTCCTCTCTCTTTCTTTCTCCCTTTCTCTCTTTCTCTCTTTTTTTTCTTGCCAAAGATGTGAAAGTGCCTGACATGCACTTGTGTAATGTATGGGTGGACAGCTCTTCTTTCTGCCTACTCAACATCCCATGCCCCTTTTCTGGTAACAAAAGACTTCCTTTAGAGAATTGCTCCACCCCACCTTTGGGGCCCTTGTCTTTCTGCCACAGGGGTAGGCAAGTAATCCAGTAGGTCAGATGAACCCTTTTGGGGTACTCTGACTTAAAGACAGAAAGAAAAAGGACCCCATGCCTTTTAAGATCTTAAGTGATGAAGACTAGGGAAGCTATTTTGTCATGTGGAAGAACTTGCTGAGATTAAAAACAACAGGAGGAAAGCAGAGCAGAGAGATGGAAACAGGACTGGAAATGATACATTGTTGTAAACCCAGTTAGATCCACCCCTTAGACTTCTCAATTACCTTAGCCAATAAATTTTTTTTTTAAGATTTTATTTATTTATTCATGAGAGACACAGAGAGAGAGGCAGAGATGCAGGCAGAGGGAGAAGCAGGCCCCATGCGGGAAGCCCAATGTGGGGCTCGATCCCAGGGGTCTAGGATCATGCCCTGAGCTGAAGGCAGGCGCTAAACCACTGAGCCACCCAGGCGTCCCTTAGCCAATAAATTCCAATGAATCTGTTACTTACACCAAAGATCCTAGATAATACAATATTTATCATAAGCTTACAAATTACTTGAAAACATTACTTATAGATTGCTTCTATTGTACCTTTGACCTGAATAAAATATTCAAGTTGAGACTTCCACAAAACTTTATGAAGACCTTTATTGCTTTTATGCTGTAAGAGATATCCTGGGAATTGACAATTAATTCTATAAATGATAGTGCCATTTAATGATGAAGCTACTCTGATATGGTATCATTTATCAACTATCACTTTCAGTTTTTATTTTTCCAATTTTATCATATTTTTAGCTCAACCTTCACAATACATGTTTCTATGAATTATTTTAATCCATTGTGTTGTCATTTTTTTTTTTGCATTACAGTTTACTGAAATATAGTCATCTTGTTCTTGTTGCCCTTTAGAGAGACAAAATTCATTTTCAATGCCAACTTAGAATCGAAAGCATTAACAGTATGCTTTATCTTAATATTCTCTCTGCCCAGTCCATTTTGGCAGCATCTGTAAAGTTAAAACACCATCCATAAGCGGACATTGTTGTTTTTCACCCTCCCTGAAGGTGAAAATACCAGCAAAATTAGAATTTAAACAGCAGGGATGACTGACCCTCTGTTTACACAGCAGTTAAAATAAAGACAGTGAACCCTATTTTCCTCTTCTTGCCCTATAAAAATGAAATGGAACAAATTAGAACACGTAGAGATCTCTGAACACCAGAGGTGGCAGTGTTACCTATCACTTTTGTATTTTATTTCCTACTAAATTTTTTTTTAAAGATTTTATTTATTTATTCATGAGAGACACAGAGAGATAGAGAGGCAGAGACACAGGCAGAGGGAGAAGCAGGCTCCATGCAGGGAGCCTGTTGTGGGAATTGATCCCAGGACTCCAGGATTGCGCCCTGAGTCCAAGGCAGGCACCCAACCGCTGAGCCACCCAGGCATCCCCTTCCTACCAAATTCTGATCTCTTATAGAGTCGAGTATCATGGATGTCTTTGGTCATCCCAGATAATGTAAGTTGGTGGCAAGATGACAAAAAGAGGAAAGAATAAAAGCTTTTCTACCTTCCTTGGTAACTCATTCCAATGTTTCAAAACACCTGGCAGTTATTTCTAATAAATATTTCTAAGTAAACACTATTGGTAAAAAACTACTGAATACTAACCTTGTGCCAATCACTGCTATATTCCTCCTAAAGCATTTCCTCTTTTTAAAACCCTTTTGTAGACAAAGATAAAGCAGAAGACTTTTCTGTAGATCATTATAAAGTCACATCTCAGTATTGTCTGTGACAAAGCACCTCAATTCCCTTAAACATTCTTTATTTTGGTGATTAAAATTATATGCATCATAGAAAATGACTATGCGATTTGACTATCTTACTCTATTACTTTTCAACTTTCACTACTTGGAAGAAGCAGAT
This sequence comes from Canis lupus familiaris, assembly GCF_011100685.1. Taxonomy (NCBI): domain Eukaryota; kingdom Metazoa; phylum Chordata; class Mammalia; order Carnivora; family Canidae; genus Canis; species Canis lupus. The sequence continues at coordinate 42,518,811 of NC_049229.1, read as the reverse complement.
TTGCCAAGGCTCTAGTTTTCTCAACATTTAAACTTATGAATATTTATAAGAGGGAGAACTAGACACAGAGACAGTGTATTCAATGTTTGGCTTAGTGGCATCTGTAAGGTTAAATCATCCTAATATATGGAAATTGTTGCTTCTCACTTTCCCTAAATGTGAAAATTTTGGCAATGAGGCTGAAATCAGAAATAAAGTTATTTGGTATTGATGCCAGGGTAGGATGGAGAACAAGAATACACTAAGTACAGAGAAATACTTTGAGACATCTGAATAGCCTCTGATCTGAACTCACACATGGATGGGCCCTTGGCAGTCATGTTTGAACAATGCTATCTGATGGGGGTACGAGCAGGCACATCACCTATTGCTAGGCTAATCAGATCTCCTGGACTGGTCAGCTGAAGTGAGGATCCATAAACTTGGATACTGAGAAGGTATGACATTTGGCCAAGTGCTCACTAAGCAGTGAAAGTGGTCAGTAAAGAAAGAGAAAAGAAGGCAGCAGATATATGGAGAAAGGCAGAGCTTTGAGTCCATAAGGTTCTGAAGGGAGCTAGGCAGACAGAGGAATATATATATATAGTGGAGATATATATATATATAATGGAGACTAGTGCCTGGGTCCTGCTCCATTTCCAGGCTTGGGTTTCTTATGAAGCCCAGATGGATTTCATACCCTTGGGTTTTGTAAAATACTTCTGTTTCCTTATGGTAAATTTTTCTTTTCATTATGAAAATTTGAGTGGGCTTCAATTATTCACAAACAAAAGATTTCTAACCTAGGCAATAAGACTGGTTCTCCATTGTGGTTGAGCCTCAGAATGACTGAAGAGGTTTTCAAAAGCACAAATACCCCTGTCCGGCCTCTAGGGATTCTGACTCAGCATGTCTGAGACAGAGCCTGGACAGGTTAAATTCTTAAAAACTTAACCTGAGATCTAGGCTCATGGCATGACACCCACAGAAGAACTGCAGAAAAGGAAAAAGAACATTTGGGACCAAGATAACAATGGCAAAAAAGGAAAAAATAACCATAGGATGTAAGAGTGCATACCACTTCCACAAAGCTGAATGCTGTAAATGACTAATCTTAGCATTTAATTCCACACTGAACAAACTGTGGTCAATTTCAGTCATCTGTCATGAAATCTCCAAGGGTTTGAGGTATTTCAGGTTTGATTTACATATGAACAAACTATCCCCTGCAACTTTAAATCTAAATCATTTTAGTACCTGGAAGCATCAAATTTTACAAAAACAAAACCAACCTCACTGAGCTGGACAATTATAGGTTGCAATGAGCTAGACTAGGCACAAATGAGAATATGATGTGGGTATGTACAAAAGAGGCAATTAAGGAGGAATTTGCTATAGAAATTCTTCCCTGAACAGGAAGAAATTGAGTCCAAAAGTTGATTGTATTCATCTGACAGCAAGATTAACACCCAAATTATGGAATAAATTAGTACATAAAGCTGCAAGCGAAATCATCCTCTTATTACTTTGACAAAGGAATTTAAGTTTAGAGAGCAGATCTTTTCTAGGGTAGATGAGAAAGTTTACTGTAATATTTGTAAAAAAAAAAGTTTTCAAGAATCATGAAAAGGAAATTTATAATATTTTACTCTATAGAAATCCATCTTTTAGAACTACATTATTGGGGTAGGTGGCTCTGGGAACAAATAAGTATATGGTGACCTCTCTTGAAAAACCTGAGAATGAATTCTTTACCAGTAAATGGGCTGATGTCTGGAAGTCACATCAGGATTAATATACAACAGCAGAAGTTTCGATAAACTGATGCAGCAAAAGAGAATCTAATTTACGAGTTACAAATCTCCTCCATACAATAGATAAAAATTCGGCAGCAAGCAGAACTTTGTCATCATCTTATGTTAAGGTTCAAGGCATTTCCATCAAAATGACTCCAGGAGTTGGGGAGTACTTCCTTCTTGAAAAATTTCAAGAACTTGATGGTAATTGTTTGGAGAGCACCATGATAACAACCTGGGTATTAGACAGCAAGACCTCCAACAGGAAGAGCTATCTACTGTGGTCAATGTCATTGCTTAGTGGCCCCATGTATGGCCCCATGTATACCAAAAGGGAAAAATAAGTGTTGGATGAAATACAATGAAAAGAAAAATAAAACCAGCAACACACATTGACATCATTGGACAAATAAATATCTTACTTTTTAAAATTCTGCTTTCTTAACTGCAAAACCGAGACTCACTTGAGTCAAACATGAAGGAAGATGCTAATGACAGCTTTGAGAGACAGGTATGTGGTTTACGGCAAGATGGCAGAACCATAATTAAAGATTCTGTTTCCTCAATAGTTTGTTCTATGAATGATGTAATAATAGCTAGCATTTGTTGAGCATATATACCAGACACCATTCTTACATAGTATATCGTTTAACTCTTTAATTCTCATTACGGCCCCTGAAACAGGTGATCTTATTATTCTCACTCTTACGGTGGCACAGAGAGGTTAAATATCCACTAAGGTGAAACAGCTGGAAGTGGAGGAGCCAGGATATACACCAGGGAAGGGTGACTTCTGATAAACCTCTTCACCATTCTGTTATACTGCTTCACAGAATGCACTGACCACACAGACTTCTCATTTCTCTCCTCATCTCTTCAAGTATGGCTGACCTCATGGCCATTTCCACAATACAAACCTGTGTTGGGGGCCGGGGGCGGGGCAGTTGTCCACAGTGAAGGCTCAGTAGAATTTCCATGAATTTCCAGTATGTCCATGCTTTTGTTACTGGAAAATCAGGAGTCACAGATTCTGGTCCCTACTCTAGTTAGCAGGTGAATTTGAACAAGCCTCTCACGCCCACAGTTTCCTCGTTCAAATAAAATAATTACATTAGATGGTCCCTGAGGCAATTTTCCAAGTCTCTGAAATGCTAGGGGGAGAAAGGGAAAGATTCCAGGCATCTCCTACAATTCCCCACATTGTATCGGTACCTTCCCTGAGCTTATCAGCAGCTGCAGGCAGGTAAACTAGTCATGGTGAAACCCGTAGGTGGCAGAAAGGAAAGCCCTTGTACTCGGGGCCTGGAAAGATGCATGTCATAAAAAGGTGGCAGGATTGAAGTGTGCTGACTGCAGAGTAGACGCATGGAGGACGATTTTCTTTTCTTAATTACTGAAAACATTTTAAATACAGAAGATACAAAAGAAACTAAAACAAACCCTATTTCTACATTCTTCAGTTTTTTAAAAAATCTTTTGTCTTATACATTAAGAAATATATCAAGTCGAAGTACCACAATTGCATTTCCTTCTCCTGGTGACAACCCTCAGCAAGAATTTGGTATTCACCCTTCAAGTCTTTTTTAAAATAAATACACATATGGGGGTTTGGGTACATTATCTTACTTGCAGGGCATAGAGTTCATCTCAGGCACACATCTAGAACTGTATTTATTGGATTGCAGTGTGTGTGCATTTTCATGTCTGTCTAGATGCTACCAGATTATTCTTCAAAGTGACAGTACCAATTTTCTGTTTCATTAGCAATATGAATTCTTGTTTCCTCACTCACTAATTGACATTTAGGAGTTTTTAATTTGGTTCTGGTTTTGGTTTTGGTGGGTGTGTTTCTTTTAGCCAAATTGATGCGTAAGAGTGGTATTGCATTTTGTATTATTTCTGTAGGGACTTGTAAAATTGAAGATGCAAGTTTCTTCTTTTAAAAGCTACCAGTTTACATAGCCTTTGCCCAATTTTCTATTGGGTTGTCATTTTCTTATTTACTCATAGAATATGAATATGCCTAATTTCCTAAGACTAGAAGGTCAGAGGTTGCAGACTAGTTTGGAAGCCCCTGGTTGGCCTTGATTGGATCAAGCAGCCACTTGATTGGCTGGCAGGCTTATAGCAGAGCCAACATTCAACAGCAGAAAGAGTGAGTTCATTCTACTCAGGAAACAGCCCACTGGTTAATCACTGGGTGGGCAGGTTGTTCACAGAGCTCTTCGGTTCTTTTTCATTTGCCCAACCATGTCTGGTCACTCTACTACACTATACCTCTATGTTTTACTCCTTAGGAAGTAGAAATATATACTAGCCTTGCCATTATCTCTCATGAGATGAAGATCTCTTAAGCTTTCTAAAGAGAGGTTTCACATAGATGAGATGAATTGAAAATGTTTCTTCTCAGCTTATAAAACATTTAAGAAAAGAGCAGATGAAAGGAACTGCAGTGGAATAGGAGAAAGGTATTTAGCTGTATTTCTCTGCACTTGAGTTTTCTCTTCTGAGAAATGGGAGAAATAATTTTTATTTTCCTGGGGCTAACTACAGACAGCCTACAGTTGGAAATACAACAGATGTAAAATCTTCTCTTTCTGTGAGGTGAGGGAATATGTGGCATGAACTTTTCCCCAAGAGAATGTGGGTCTTTTAACGTAGGCTACAAGGCTGCTCCATGGCACTGTCCCTTTCTCAGTGGAGAAGAGCCATGCACCCTACAGAGGTTTAGAAAGAAAACAATACTATGAAAGGGAGCTAAGTCTCTCTGGGTTTTCTTGAAATAATGATCTCGTGTCAAGCTCTGACTGTTAAAATGAATTGTATTTTGATTAATGACCTTTATTCTGCTAAAAAAATAAATGACCAAAGTGTGTGTTTATATATGCAGAGATGTATATTATACACATGTGTGTGTATATCTCCTTTGAGTCTATGTGTATATACCAGGAGTGAAAGAGCCAGCTGTTCCAGCCATTTATGTTTGGGGGATGGGTGGGTAATACAGTAAGTTCTGTTGAAAGGAAATTATGGGAGAGAATCTGATACCCTGTATCTTTCAACGACACACAGGTCAGGGGACAAGTGAGGAAATAAACTTAGAAACTAGCTTCTTGTTTCCAAATCAGCTTTTAAAAAGTAAACATATAACATGCACTCTTTTTGGAGGTTAGATTCTTGTTTAGAGGTATTTGGTTTGTTTGCTTGATTGGTTGTGTTTTGCAGCTGATTTTTTTTCTTGCGTAATTCAGCTGGGATATGAGTATGGGTGGGGTATTGCCAGGTCCCTTTGTATCAAAACCACGTGTTCAGCAAGCTCTTCCCCCAATAATTTCAACAACTGGTTTGCAGACCTGCTATTCTCTCTTCCTAGTTACTCCCTGTAACTTGAAACTATAGATCTAGAAATTATCACTTGAATTTATTTAGAAAAACTGATTGAGAAGTCAGTCAACCTCTGCTTATTAGCAGATAGACTTAAAGGTTGGAAAGTTTTGGATAAACTTTTAAGTGACCATGTGTGCTCCATGAAGAGGAAATGACTGCTGGTGTGTAATATATGGAAACAGCAGTGTCTAAGCAATGTGACCAAGGAAACTGTAGAACCCAGTCATGGAGCTAATCAGTAGATGTGTGGGTGCATGAAAACTACAGCAGAGGAGCTTGTGATTGTACAAAAGCATGCTGTGTTGCCACATGGTAGAACTTGAGATAATGGACTAAGTCATAAAGAAAAAAGGAGAGTAACATATAGCCTTGAATTTTCTTTTTAATCTTAATTTTTAAAAAAAGTCTGGGTCCATCAGGGAAACCTAAGTGGCTCAGTGGTTGAGCATCTGCCTTCAGCTCAGGGTATGATCCTGAAGTCCTGAGATCAAGTCTACATCAGGCTCCTTGCAGATATTTCCCTCTGCCTATATCTCTGCCTCTTTCTCTGTGTCTCTCATGAATAAATAAATAAATAAAATCTTTTAAAAAAAAGTCTGGATCCATCAAAGCAGTAATAATGCCAAAACTATTGTTCTTTAGAATAGTTTTTCCATGTATAAAACTAGAATTGTTTCCCTAGATGAAATTCATTTTCCTGAGTCTTGGTTTGAACTCTCTGGATCCTAAATGAGTCCCATCAAGTTATAATAGGCAATAAGCTAGATACTTAATCAGAGTCAACATTAGATGCTCCTGACTCAGTGGAACCCACTTAATTTTACTCCCCCCAAAATACCGATACCAGTGCTAAGCTATCACAGTATTTGTCTCATTCATATCGTTAATGCAGAAACTAATTATGACTTTCTGCCCAACAGCAGCAATTGAAGGCGTAGAAAATAGAAATCCTAGGTTGTACCATTACTTCACTGCTACATTTTTGTTTCTGGCTTTTTTTTTTCCTGATGCTGTTTGTCCATACACAATATTTGCTTCTTTACAGGCATACTAGGAGTGTTGGAAGTAACTTCTGGATAGAAGTACACCTACACCAAACCCGCCAGTGTTTGTTCATCTTACAGTTTAAGATATGCAGCAGATGGTTTCAAATCCATGATTTGGTAATCAGAATCTTAATGAAGAGGAATCTTAAAGGTCATCTAGTGCAACCTTCACCCAGTACAAGAAACCTATGTGCCTGAAAAAAATCCTTCTTTTGTACAAATGAAACATCTAAGGCAATTTTTTTCTCAATAAATTCAGTGGAGGAGGACAACATGTGCCACCTTTTTCTTTATATGGGTTCTTCCTATACTTAAGTACTATTTATTTTCTCCCTTCAATCTTCTTTTCTTTAGGTTAAATAGCCCACTTTCATCGTTCTTCAGAGATCTGATTTTCCATGCTTTTAATCATTTCAATTGCTTTCCACATCCTCTCAAAATGCACAAGCCCAAGCTGAGCATACTGGCTGAATGAAAACCTTGCTACTAATGTTTCATTAATGCTGAATATGGTGACTCAGTTTTACATGCCAGGCTCCTGCAAACACAGCCAACCATCATGTTAGATTTTAAAGTGTGCTTGAAACACACACACACACACACACACACACACATATAACTGAATCTCTGACCTCTTTAACCATGTTATCAAAAAATATTTTTAACATTAACTAATTTAAATGTGAAAACTCCTCAAAGCATTTAGAATGCTTTTTCTTCCCTAAAGTAAAAACCCAGACATCACAGGGCTTTAACATTTAATCACAGATGTCATACACAGCTGGTGATACACTTTGTTAGCAGTCCCAAGTCTCCTGGAATTCCCGAATTCCATGTGTGTCACTCTGCTTTCTAGAACCAAAACTGAGGAAAAATACTGTGTAGTTCTCTGGGACTTGCAGCTCAAGCTGACCATACTATCTTTTTAGTAGCATGTGGTCTCCATAGAACTACAGGTTTCAGAAAGGGTTGAATTCTCAGATGTATGGATATTCTACTCAAAAGTCTAGGTTATAAATGACAGAGTGCCAACTCAGTTTGTCATAATGGGCAAAACAAAAGATAGGGCCTATTAATGGGTACATTTTCAAGGCAGGTAGACCCAAGTGCTCAAGTAATGATAGAATCTCTTCCACCACAGTTCAGCTCTGCTTTCAGTGTGTTGGTGATCTTAAGTAGGCTCCCCCTAATGGGTGGCTACAGGCTTACCAGTTATCCTAGCAGACAGGGAGGGGCTCCTCTTTCCTGGTGGTTCCGGCCAAGCTCTAATAGTGGATTCTCACATCCTTAGCTTGACTCACATTGTTGATTCCTAAACCAATCACTGAAACTCTGCCTGGTCTGATTCCCGTTCAGAGCCAACCTCTGAGCTGGAGGGTAGCATCAGCCTCATATGAACCACATGGATGGAGATCAGGATGGGAAAACTGAGATGCTGTCTCCAAAAGGAAAGGGAATGAAAGCATGTCAGGGAAGAGCACAGCACTCCTCTACTCCTAGGCCTTCAGCATCTCCTCACGGCTTTCAGAGAGACCACAGTGGCCTGGTCTGTGACACACCATATGGGATCAGTAAAGGTTGAACGAATGACTCCACTGGCTAGCCATCTAGCTCCTCACCAGCACAAGACCTCAAACACTTAAGGACAACAGTAGCCTTGCCTAGTAATGCACAGAAGAAAATGCTTGCTGGGTTGGGATGGGGATGGGGTAGAGAGAAAAGGGCTGAGAAGATACAGTTCTTTCTGTATAATTTCAGAAAGAGCAACCCAAGAATTAGAGAAATCTCTCCCATGGATCTAAGAAAGAGCATACACTTAAAGCCTATAATAAGAATTCTCTTTGCATTTCTTTAATCCTCAAGTCAGTGAAATTCTGATCAGAATTTTGCAGTGACTTTAGGGGTAGCTCAGTAAAATAGGATGATCACAGACATAAGGCTGGATAAAGGTCTATGAGGTGTATGAAAAGGAGGATGGGCCAAAGGGCTCCATAGAGAAGTAGGGAACTTCTATCTAGAGGTAGGATAGCTGTCCTAGGAAATTATCTACCTTTTGAAAGTGATTTAAGGGGTGCTGATAGTCATGGTAAGATGAATGAACTTGGTGAATACCTTGAAGAGTCTACAACTGTGATTTCCAGACACTTTGCTGAAACGGGCCATAATCATGTTCCCCAAGGCCACAGTGATTCACGTTTAAGGCCAGTTTATTTGGCCTTTTCGTAGTCACAGATATTCCTTTGCAATTATGACTTGATATTTAATTTGACTACTTTATACCATGTTTTAATAATACCTTCTCAAAGATTAATATCCACTCATAGTGGTTAGAACTTGAAATAATTAGAGTCTGTTTACCTTTGGTTCCTTGTTGAGTCTTAAATTAATTATAAAAATATTTGTAAGTAATAAAAATAGCCTTGTTGGGTAATACGGGCCTTGGTATTAAAAGCAAAAGGGAACCAGGAAGTTTAGTTGGGTTCCCAAAGGAGTTTTTGGCTGAGAAAGGTTTGGAAGCACCATGCTAGAAGTCTCCAAATGTAATATACTCTTGGCCTAAGCACAGTAGGAGAAAGCAGTGAAGAGGAAAAGAGGAGGGGAAATGAAATAACTCTCTTTGTAAAAAGAAGAATCTTTGAAGAATCGCATTTTTATCCTCATATACTCTGGAAGAAAACAGGCTAACAACTCTCCCCCCATCCCTCCCAAATGAGCTAAACGAATAAGAGACTGAGGAAAATAACTGAGCTCATCAAATTGAGGATATAGTAACTATGGCAGAAATATTTTATAACCTATTAAAAATTTAGCTTGCCAAAACAGATAAAATTGAAATACACATCTCCACCTCTAAAATCAAACATAGAAACATGTTTGTTAGGTATATTCCTGTAGATCACTCCATATTTACTCTCCATCACTCTACACTTTGCTGTCTGCTTTCGAACTTGACCTGTGTGGACCTCATCAACAGGGCCCTTTCCTGGGTTTGGCCACTGGGGAGTGCCAGCAGGGGACTGGAGTAGGTACAATGGCCTTGGGTTGTGGGTTACCTGTGCCCCTTGATGGAAGGTCTCAGATCCTGCCCATTAGTCCTTCCTGTCTCCTGTTTCCAAAAGCCAGCCCATCTTCTTGCTCTTTCAGTCTAGGGATATAATGGAGCCAATGATTATTGGACCCAGAATACTGCTCAAGCCCTGTGGTCTCCTTGCACCCCTCTCCGCTCCACTACAGGTACTCCTTTTGTTATTCACGTTTTCTCAATGATCCTAATTAAAGTGCCATCTCTTTTGTGATGGAATCCTGGCTGATACAATATGTAATATACTCAGTTGAAGAAAAAGTTGTAGAAAAAGTTGTAGTAAGTTATCTGTGCCTCCTTTTATTTCTAGTCCTAACATTTACTGTTATTTTTATTAGAGTTGAATGTTGGCCAAGCCTAGGCATAAGGAAGTTTATGACAAAAACTGCCTTTAGTCCTCTACTAATGATCTAGACATAGATACTGAGTGGACTGGAACGAGGACTGCTTGGCTTTCATCACACTGACACAAACCTGCTGCTTCTTCTCCACTGTCTTCAAAAATCCTGACTTCATCCTTATAACCTGGCACCCTTTCCATCTACTGGGTAGTGGTAGGGCAAACAGCACTGTTGGTGATAGTGTCCAGGACAGTACTTACACACAGTAAGTACCACCAGGGAGATAAGTCTTATTTATAATGAGTAATAACATTACTTAGTTAATAAAAACTTACTAAGTTACTTTGTGTTTCATAAAAGATGAAAAGAAACTGCTATAACCCTGAGCACCTCTACAGCCAGAACCACATCTGTTATATTTCTGGCTCCAGACCTAGTTCAGCACCTGGCACTTAGTAGGGACCCATGAAAACACTGAGATGTGTTGGTGTCACGTTCTAAGGGGCAGTGGGATGGTAAGTGCTATGGGTAGCCACACTTGTATATACTGGGTGTACATTTCTATGATCTACACAGTTCTTTTCACTCTTCTTAATAGAAATATCATTTTTAAAAAATATTTTATTTATTTATTCATAAGAGACAGAGAAAGAGAGAGAAAGGCAGAGACACAGGCAGAGGGAAAAGCAGGCTGCCCGCAGGGAGCCCGATATGGGACTCAATCCTGGGACCCCAGTATCATACCCTGAGCTGAAGGCAGACGCTCAACCACTGAATCACCTAGGTGTCCCATAACAGAAATATCATTAATGACTCCCTCAGTGGTGCTTATCCTATTTTGGGTCATGGATGTCCCTCTGAGAATCTTACACACAAACATATAAATATAGGTCAAGGACAAAAAGTAAAAACAAACAAACAAACAAACAAACAAATAACCTTTCCCACCCCCCGCCCCAAAACCCACGTCTTAGTTAAGATGGTCTACAGAGTCCTGAAGCAGATTTGTTCCCTCTGTAGTAAAAGAGCAGGGCACAAGGTACTCCATGAGGATTCTGAGAAGGCCCATTCCAGTCCAGACTTCCCAAGACTATAAACCAGAGAACTTACTTTCTTTAGCCAGACTCCAACTTCTGATAATGAATACCTATGGCTGATGGTGGTGAGGGTGATGACAGCTGTCCCTATGGGCCTAGGTGCTATGCTAGGTATTGCCCTTATCTTAACGTGTTTAGCCTCACAGCATCTTTATTATGTAGACACTATTATCCTCATTGTAAAGATGAAGAAGTTGAGACACAGGGAGGTTTAGCAGATCATTCAAAGTCAATAAAGTCCTTAGTTAAAAGCCCAGGATTAGAATCCAGGTCATCCCGAGGCCCCTGGGTGGCTCAGTCAGTTAAGCATCTCCCTTTGGCTCAGGTCATGATACTGGGGTCCTAGGATTGAGTCCCACATCAGACTCCCTGCTCAGTGGGGACTCCACTTCTCCCTCCTTCTCCCCCTCTCTCCCCTGCCCTGCCCCCCACCCTCATGCTCTCTCTCTCTCAAGAAAATAAATATAGTCTTAAAAAAAAGAATCCAGGTAGTCCCACAAAATGTTTGAATATTTTCTCACATCTGCTCTTGCTCCCTTATGAGCTAATACCTGTTCCTAACTACTTCACCTCCTAATGGAATGTTATTAGGACAAGTTTCTTGAGCATCTACTGGAATGTAAGGCGCTGGGCTAGCTGTCATGAGAGAAGCAGAGATGTGTGAAACCATTTCACCTGAAGAAGGCAGAAATGCTAGGAGGAGGGGCAGGTTTAATGCCTCATTTGCATTAATACCATGGTATGACACAGGTGAGGAATCACTGGGGCAGGGCATAAGCTCAAGTGAGGCAAAACACTGAGTAGACGGGTCTAATGGAGCCTGAAAGGTGATATAAACTTCCAGGGAAAAGAAAACTTGACAACCTGAAAAAATTATTAGTAGGAATGAAAATGTGAAGTAATTGGTAAAAAAGGGACAGTCACACTCTAGGAGGAAAACGTATGTTCAACATTAATATACAACATGAAACACAAAAGTCTGTATCTCAGATATATTATTTACATGATACACAAGGAAAAAAGTTATGAAGAGTCATTTATATCATTAGCAGATACCACTTGGAAGCAGAGGAGTGCAGAAGGAAGCACGTGCAAAGTGAGCCCAGGGTCAGTCCCGATCCTGGGGCTCATCGTGTGCCAGGCTCTGTGCCTGGAGCTGAGAGTGAACAGGAGAGAAGACCTATTCTGAAGAAGCACAGAATATACTGGGAAAGACAAACTGCTTTGCAATTTACTACAAAGACTTTGTGATGACTACAACAACAGGGGATGAACAGAGTCTCTAAAATGAGACCTGGAAATTACATCAAGAGTATTCCCTGCCCAGACATGTAGATTGGGAGCAGATAGTTTATTCAATTTACCTGGGTGGAGACGGTCCATTCTAACACGGTCTGAGTAGAATTTAGAACATAAAACAAGCATCTCGGTGGCTCAGTGGGTTAAGTGTCTGACTTTTGATTTCAGCTCAGGCCATGATCTCAGCATCGTGAGACTGAGCCGCATGTTGGGCTCTGTGCTCAGTGTGGAGTTTGCTTGTCCCTCTCCCTCCCTCACACTCACACATGCTCTCTCTCTCTCTCAAAAATAAATAAATACATAAAAGCTTAAAAAAAAAAAAAGAACATAAAACAAGAGATTATTTGAGACCCAACAAAAGAGCACCATAAGTAAACTACATATAATTTGCATATTATGTTGGGCACTTATAAAGTGAGTTACAGTGTGTACAACTATAGGTGTGTTTAATTTATGATCTAGGAGATTAGTAAACTCTTACGGCCACTTGGTGGACTGCAGGTGCCTGTGCTAGCTCCTTCTCTCAGCTTCTTTCCTGGCTGGCTTTGTAGCTTCTGAGGACTCACATCGGCATGTCCTGGCCAGCAGGGTAAACTCTTGCATGTTCTCTTAGTATCTGAATGTCATGGTCGAAGGTCAAGCTCAGACTCTCAGAAAAATGTCTGGGCTCTTGCTTCTGCTTTCTGGATGCACAGCATTGGTACATCACTTCCTGCAGGGCTAGGTTTCTCTAGGGCTTGTTTGCACTGTGCTTCCCCTCTGGCAGGTTTCCCAGTTCTCTAAGGAATGCCACCCTTCATGGCCGAGGCCTTAGATTCAAGGCTCAGAGTGAGGTCCCAAGTCAGGGCTCAGCCCAGTATCTGGCACATAATAAGCACGCAGCAAAGATCTGCTGTAGAACAAAGACATCAACGAATCAATGCCCACACTTGGGCCTCTAATAGATCCTGCCCTCAGCTGCACAGACAGCAATGCTCAGCTCCCACCGTTGCCTGGCTGGCCAACCCTTTAGCTAGTGCCAGTTTCACCGAACATTTCACCCTCCCGTCTGCTCCCACTCCCAGATCCTAGAGTCTCCCTGAGTATTCCTGTCTTTGGGCCAGGAAAGCCTATTCATCTTGTCCTTGGGCTCTTCTCGGAGGGTGAACAGCTTCTGGGCAGAGTGCTGCTGGATAGACTAGCCCTGAAAAACAAGAGATGGTCTTCCTGTCTGTATTCTTGCTTTCCTTTTTGAAATTCTCAGTTGCCACATCTAGAGGTCAAGGCTACTAAAACCATACATCTCCAAACATCAAACACTACCCACAAGTGGGGAAGAAGCATGTGGCATTTTTTTATTCTTCCACTGTCTTTGCCCATTGTATCTCTAACATGTGAGAGTGACATGGTCATGTGAGTTGGTGTAAAACAGATTTATAAAAGTGTGGACATACATACCACTGTGCTGGAGGGGCAGAATTTACTTTTAGAAAAGTTTTTCCCATGTAATTTTATTTATCCACCCACCAAAACTTGCCTAGGATATGAATAACAGCACACTACTGCCTTAGTTTAGAGAGTGCCACTAATAAATATGCCAATTTCTCCATCTTGCTTTACCCTGTGCACCTTTCAGGGGTGCTACAGTGCTTTTTCCAGCTCTATTTAGTTCTTGACTCACTAGGCTTGCAAAGCTGGAACATTTTCAGAGGCAGAACTTTGCATAATAAAAAGTATATTTTAATGTCCCTTTTTAACCTTTTCTCAAGGTGCTAAAAACGTCCTGGTAATTCTGCAAAGCCAAAGTCTTCAGCCTTCTGCTTACAGGCTGCTTCTCTTTTCAGCCCAAGTTGGAATCCCAGCACAGGACCAACCACCTCCACCACTCCCCGCCTCAAAACTTCACAGTGGCTTCATCTGCCCTGGCCTCTACTGGGGGTTCCCATCAACCTAACATAAAGCAGGGAGACACTGGGCTTTCAACAGAACACACTGATGAGGCCTAGAGGCAAGATTCCAATAGGTGCCACCTAGCTCTCAGCCAACAATTTCCTAGTCTGCAAAAGCTCAAAAGAGCCAATCAAAACACTTTGATAAAGAACCATTCGTGCACAAGGCATGAAGAATGATACACAACCATCAAAGGTGACCCTCATCCCCCCAAAGAAGCTTATGATCTAGAAAAAGGCTTTGTACTTAAATTGATGTCCAGTAACACTTGGGCCACACAGGCTGACAGCCAATATGAGGTAAGGGCAGCAAGGGCAAGTGGCTACAGGGGAGGGGACGGGAAGGAAACTGAATGAGTTGGAATGGGAAATAATCAGTCTAGCCAAAATACAGGTGAAAAGAGGTATATACTAAGACCAAAATGTCAAAGTCCTTGGGTGAAATTAGGGAATGTGTTATCGCGCAGTCCTTGCAAACTGCCACTTGGATTCATTTTGGACCTTTAAGGTGTCAGACAGAAGCTGAATATAGTTATTCAGGCATGGATCAAAAGAGGGACATTATGATTTTTTTTTTGGCTTCATTCTATTTACTTACTATCATGCTTACTATATGCTAAGCACTGTTCTAAATGATTTATAAATACTAAATCATTGAATCCTCACAGCAAATACTATAACTTAGGATGATTATTTTGCCCTTTATACAGATGGGGAATCAAAATACAGGGTTTAAGTGACTTGCTCAAAGTCTACACCGGTGCTGCCTCTCTTGTTCCTGAGGAAGAGCAGATCATGGACCAAATGCTTCTGTTTTCTGAGCCTCTCAGAAGCAATGAAATACCAAAGGCAGAGACTAATCAATGTCTTTCCAGAGTTTCTTCTTAAATCTTCTAACACTGGGCAGCCCCGGTGGCTCAGCGGTTTAGTGCCACCTTCAGCCCGGGGTGTGATCCTAGAGACCCAGGATCGAGTCCCATGTCAGGCTCCCTCCATGGAGCCTGCTTCTCCCTCTGCCTGTGTCTCTGCCTCTCTCTCTCTCTCTCTCTCTCTCTCAATCTCTCTCTGTGTGCCTCTCATGAATAAATAAATAAAATCTTTAAAAAAAATCTTCTAAGACTATCATTTACTGAATTGTTCCTGAAAGCCCTGGTGGAACCAGGGTTCCATCCATCACCCAAAAGGAGGGAGGTAAAAAATTTACAAGTTTACCAAGTGCACACATCGACTAAATTAGACTTAAAGGGGCAAGAGGAATTCGGAAAGGGCAGAGGAATGTGAGGAGTGGGGAGTGGCTGGGGCTACCCTCCTCTCAGAGAAGAGAACAAGATTATTTTTCTCAGACTATGGAGGGCTGAGGAAGATTCTAACAGTATGCCCCCACCTCTGCTGTTTTCCTAGTTTACCTTTTTTTGTTTGTTTTAAATTTGCTTTAAATTTTGTATTAGAATTAGAATGACTTGATTTCGGAATCTTTGAGAGGTAGGCGGTGAAAGGAAACAGGAAGTAGTACTATGGGGACATGAAGCCAGATGAAAACAGAGCCGAAGACAAGAAAGGAGACCTGTACACTATGACCCAGGGGATAGGAAGATGAGAGGCATGTCGGAAGTCAGAGGAGAGACGGTGGGATAACTCTTCACCAAAGGCAGTGTTCCAGTGTGACCCTATGAAAGACATTCTTCCAGACCCTTGGGCCCATCACACAGTTTGAAAAATGCCATTGGGATGTTTGGTAGACCACACCCATAGAGATATTTTACACTTAACAACTGTGGCCACAGCAGATGATGGAAATAGAATGGCTAACTTCAGGAACTTTCCCAGCTGGAACAAGTAAAGCTTTACTTGATGAGCTCAAAACGCTGACCAATCATTTTGTATAAGGAGTGAAAGTAGGAGAAGCAAGTGTTGGTTCAAAAAGAAAATGGTGAGGGGTAGTATATTTTTTGCTACTTCTCTGCCAAGAGGAAAGCTGTGACAAGGGAACCAGTGGGGAAGACAGGTCTCTGTCTTTGTCGTGACAGTTGGCTGAGCAGTACAGCAGTCCTGCAGAATTTAGACAAATGGTCATTCTGGAGCAATCATGTGATTCCTATGTAAGTTCATCTTTGAGCTGTTAGCTATTTACAGTCTAATGCTTGAAAGTCTCTTCAGGCTCTTTAAAGATATTAAAATTAGGACACATTTTAAAATGTGGTAATAAAGTTCCGGGGCTTTTTCCCACTGTTGGTTTAATCATTTTCATATAAAATAGGAAACATCCAAAGTTAACATCTTCCCATGCCCAAATTCCTGTGTCTATTGCAATGCTGCATGACACACATGAACGAAGATTACTTGGGGCCAATTTCAGATGGAAAAGTTCTCTATCTATTCCAGCTAGTAAGGAACAAGGAAAGAAAGGTCTAACTCCAGTATTAAGTCAAACTGGGGGCTCAGAAGGGAGTGGAAGAGTGGGGAATCTAAGGGTACCACATGTGGTAGCAAGAGGTTAAGCAAAGGGGAGTCAGAGGGAATTGGCTGCTAATTCCAAGTCCAACTTTCCGTGGCTCTGTGAACTGCAGCATGCTATCTAATGTCTTTGGGCCTTCATTTCTTCATTTGTAAAATAATGATAATATGAACTCACGTAGGTAATGAAGGTAAAGCAATGGTGCATTTAGACACTCAGTAAATGAGGGCTATTCTTATTCTCAGACACATATCCAGGCAGAGCCCACTTCAGCAGGCCAGATAGGAATTTTAGAGAAGAATTCAAAAGGGTCTAATGCTACCCTAAGGAGGTCAAATATTTGGGATTTAAAAGGGAGCCTCAGTTCTGACCTCATCAACTGAATTAGAGCCAGAACAGAGAAGCCATCCAGGTGGTTTATCAAACTATGACTTTGAGCTACACTAGAGCTAGGAGGGTCACTCCCAATAGAAAGGGATCCTCAGGGCTAGCCACATAAAGAAATGGGAAAGGACTCCATTCACCTTTGAATGACTCATCTGATTCTATTTTCGGTTTTATCTCCTAGATTGTTTTGAGTTCAAAACCGATAGCGACCTTCAGTAATCATAAAAACTACCAGGCTTCTTGGGCAGCCCTTTTTATTATAGAAGTTAGGGTCACCAAATGTAGCAACTAAATCTACAAGATGCCCCATTAAATTTAAATTTCTGATAACGAATGAATCTTTTTTCATGTAAATGTGTCCCAGGGCAATATGAGTAATGTACTTATACTCAAAAAGTATTTGTTGTTTATTCAAAATGCAAATTTAACTGAGCATACTGCATTTTATCTGGCAACTCTCAGCAGCAGCCAGGAAGCTACCCTTTCTAACCCAGAGAGTAACAAAGCAAAGTCACTTCCCATCCATAATTAGTAATGCATTGGAAAATACCAAAAGAGAAAAAAAATCCCACAGTTTCTAGGGCTTTTACTTCTCAGCAAGTACAGTACTAAATTTACAGACTTTTTTTTTTTTTTTTTTTAATAATATCATTTCCCCACTCAGGGATTTTTTTTTAAATATTTCAGTCTAGAGCAAAAAAAAAAAAAAATAACAATGAGAGGGGACTTCCCCTCAGATGGCATGTAAGTAATTATTGGTAGACAGACGTTTGAGACATGATGCTTGTAAGAGCACTGACCTCTTGCTGTGTTAGCTTGTCTAGCAAGGCCAATAGGATAAGTTATGTTCTTCCAAACATCTCTCCTTTTTATTCTTTATGAAAAAAAAATACACAGACAGAAATTATATTTCCCCAAATAAAGCAGCATTTTCTTTGGCAGGTTCAATGCCACAAAAGACTATGAAATTAACCTTTGGGGCTTAAAGGGCAAGGCCCAGCAGTACTGGCCATTGTCTCTAGCTATAGCAACAGCCTGGTTATTCACACTGACCTCAGAGAGAGAGGTTGGCCATGTTGTGAACAAGGCCACACAGTAGGTGGACCGCCCATGCAAACAAACAAATGCAAAACTCCATCTTCCTTGGTTATATCAAAACCAACTGAGTTCTTTCCTTCCTGATTGAATACCAACAATATTCCTTACTTTTCAGAATATCCCCAAACAACCCCTAGGTTCAAGGTCCTCAGCAATCTAAATTTATTTTTTAAAATATTTTATTTATTTATTCATGAGAGACACAGAGAGAGAGGAACAGGCACAGGCAGAGGGAGAAGCAGGCTCCATGTAGGGAGCCTGATGTGGGACTCAATCCCAGGTCTCCAGGATCACGCCCTGGGCCAAAGGTGGCGCTAAACCACTGAGCCACCCAGGGATCCTAGCAACCTAAATTTAGAGATAGGTTTACCCTGTGGAGTCCTGGGAATTTTAAGCAAATGATACCACTTGTCTTCTTTTTCTTCTCAAACCTCTAATCCACTTCCTGAGTCTACTCAGGTACAGCAATTACCCCTTCAAAGACTAGTAGCCAATGTTTCAAGGAGCTGTTTTTTTTTTAATCATCTTGCAAGTATTACATTAAACTTCTGGGCCAGGGTACAACAGGTCTATGGCCACGTTGAACCTAACAAACAAATGGAACTGGTTCCAGCTCACCAACCTGACCCCAAAATGTGCTAGTCAAAGAAGTGCTTTTAAAATCATGAGGAACCACTAGTGAAAATCCATTGGTGCTTTGATGGTGGTAGCTTCATAATGAATCATAAAAGAAGAAACTAAAGAAGGGAACTAATCATCATATCATCTTGGCATAAAGCATACATAGGGGACAGAATGGAATGAATTGCCTCTCTAGGAAGCCTTCCTTGATATGGCCAGGGGAAATAAGAGCTTGTGATTTCTTTGATTTCCCTGTTTCTGACTTGGATATACGGAAATCGTTTATACTGTATGACATATGTATCAATGTTTTCAGAACATATACCAAGCTCTCCCACCCCTGACCCTTTGCTCACGTCTTTCTTCTGAACCACTTCTCAAAGCTTGCCCACACCTACTGAAATCCTACCGTTTTGTCAAAATTCAGCTTTGGAGGTTTTGAGCTTTTGAAGTAGCCCGTGAGCTACTTCTTCTAAGATTTCTTGAGGTGGTTTTTCTTTTGCCCCTGGTGTGTTTTGCCTTTTCCACCTGTATGCAGATACCACATATAATTGGAAGTAGTGATAGACTTATTTCCCCCCACCAATTGCAAAAGCCCCTTGTAGGCAGGCACCAGATCTCACAGAGCTTCATTCAAATGGAGCAAAGAACAGGTGCTCAATTTATGTCAGCAAGATTGATGCAATTATTAGCCATGTCTTTGATTTCTTAGTAACATCTTCTCTAGGGAATCTTTGCTTTGATGACCTTTCTGATACTATGCAGCACTTCTATTATAGAATTTACGACATCATATTGAAACTATCATATTACCTATGAGCCACTAGACTCTAAACTTTCAATGTAGGGACCTTGTTTCACTCATCTGTATGTCTGTAGTGCCTAACATAATAACTGAAAATGAGAGGACATGTAAATAAATCTTTGATGAGATGTTAGGGTGGGCTATAATTTCTTTGAGGGAAGGATCGACACATTCTTCTGCACCTTCTCTTTATAATCAAGAAACACTCATTGATATTGATATGTGAGGTAGGTTCTATAGCAAACGGTTTCTTAATTCTGTCAAGTAGGTCATACCATTTGATGAGCAAAAATATGGAAAAATCTTCTGAAATACAAATGTTAATCTCAAGGCTTCTTGTACTTTGAGAAACTCAAGACTTAGTTGTCTCCAGTGACTTGCTGGGTGGCCTTCTTCCCTAGCCCAAGATAGCCTCAAAAATTTATTTTGTACTTCAGCATGACCTGCATTCCAATTATGATTATTTGATATATCAAAATAACTCCAACTAAAGTCATAAAACTGGATTGTGGTGATAGTGATATAACTTTCTAAATTTATTAAAAATCATTGAATTATTACATAAATTATACCTCAGTAAATCTGTAAAAAAAATTTACTTTAGACTCTTCAACAACAAGGAAAACATCTTGTTTTTCATTTTGCCTTCCAGGGTCTACCATACTAACAGATAGCATGGCTGTTCCTTGTTAGCCAGGAGGTGCATCCATGCTGGCAGAAGTGCTCAGTCAGGTCACCAAATGTAAACAGCTCTGCAGAGGTCACCACAAAGGCACTGTTGTTCTATCTCATAGCCGAGAAGGAAAGGAGAGTCACCATGGAATATCTACTCTCTCTTGCATCCTTAATTAGAAACATGTGGAAGAGGGCCCACCCACGGGTCAAATCAGCCAGAAAGGCCTCCTTTCTTCTGCCTAATGTTGCATGTTGGCTGAAGAAAGACCTCTCCCTGGGTCTGCCATAGGAATGGTTTCAAATTATAAAAGTATCTACAAAGGCCACCATCAAAGCACCAATGGATTTTCACTAGTGGCTCCCCATGATTTAAAAAACACTTCCTTGACTGTTACATAATTAGTGCCAGGTTGGTACATATGACATATGACAATTTGTCCAGTTCAACCTGACCATAAGCTTGTTGCACCCTGGCCCAAATCATACACTGCTCAGACCCCCATGGGTAGGTGAAATAAAGAACTCACAAAATATACAATTTCTAGGCAGCACCTTGGCAATTCAAATTACACAGATGTCTGCATTCTTTCTTGTAATTGACTTACGTTGAACTTAATACTTTGGTTCTTTTCATTTTACAACTGCACCAGTATCTAAATTGTCTCAGTGAGATATGAAGAAACTGAATGAGAGATTATATAAACTCTATTTGCTAATGTCCCAAAGAAAATGCCATATTTACTATAATGTTCCCCCAAAGAGCAATACTTTGTTCTCATTCAGAAAAGCCCCAGTAAAGATTCACTTTTCTCTAAACTCTAGGAGACAGTGACTTGTTCTAATAGAAAATTGATATAAAGTCAGCATAAATAAAACTAAAGTTTTATTTTGGGTCTCAAGAGCTACAAAAGCTGGCAGACCAAATTATTTAAACACACTTAAATGGCTTTTTTTTTTTTTTTTTTAAACATAGGGAGCAATCCACGCAAAGACTGCTGTGCTGGCCCAACATGGGGCCTTTGCAAAGATCAGATAGTCCAAGAGGCTCACTTTGATCTGACCAAAGGCGGGTATTCAGTCTCCTACGTAGAAGAAAGCTATAGTTTTTAGATTAATTACCCGACCACAGATCTGCTGCCAAGCTGCTCCAAGTTCCTCTTCCTAATGTGAAATAAAATGGCCATAGACTTTAAACCATGTGATAGAGCCAAACTTGTGCCAGAGAATATGAATTCCTTCTGTGCTCATTTACTGATTATATAAAAGATCAGCGCATCCTTCATGTGCTTTAGGAGCAACAACCAGTTTACTCCATTGTCTCGTCTAAGTTTGCCAGACAGAGGACTAGGGACCGGCAGTGGGTGATTCATGGAAAGGAACTGAAAACCAGAGAGAGTTCATTTTGCATATGAAGAGTGAGTGATCTTCTTGGTTGAGATGCCAGACTTACAATGAGACAAAGACTGAAAGGCCTTCTGGAATCCATACAAAGTGTCATTATCTGATGTACTACAGAAAACCAAGTGGGTTCCAGCAGCTGGATGGTGGGGTCAGTAGGTGGGGAGCGGGAATCGTATTTAGAACCCAGGTTCCAGTTACAATGATTGTATGCTTTACAGGAAAGTGATCACCACTGCTTGTCATGAAGACCAAAGGTTCAAAACTTGGACTCACTGGCTGATCCTGAATGAATTTCCAACCCTTCCAGTGTCTCTGCTGCCTCAACCATTAAAACATAAATAAATATACCCACCCACTTTGGTGTGAAATGAGGTTGTATCACATTTTTGGCTCCACAATCAAGACGTGTCTTGTTAATATTACATTGCTCTGTAGAATCAAGCATGTGGAAGCTTTGGGCTTCCAATATATGAATGAATGCCAGTAACCATGTGATCAGCAGCCAAATGTGAAATCAGATTCTCTACAAAGAGGCAAGCATTTTAGGTCTGCCTTTCAAGAAGCTGCAGCCCCACCCAACTGCTAAGGTCTAAACGGAAGTGACTTAACACCATTTGGCTGCATTTTCTTTGGCTGGCCAACGCCTCAGTGACCACCTCCAAGAGAGGTCTGCACAAGGTGAGTGACCTGAATGAGTACACAGGGGTCAGAGGGCTGGGTGTAGGGACAAGAGTGGGCACAGTAGAGTGGGAGTAAACTGGGCAGTGAATTGTCCTATGCAAGTGCTTCTTTTTCTCCAGGCAGAATGATTATAGGGAACTTGCTGTTAGCACTCCTGGACTAATCTTTCCACAGTGAATGACTCTGATCAAACTGAAATCAGCAGTTGAGGAGGTGGAGGAGGCATTTTAGAAGCTGGTGATTTACTCCTCTGGCACACAGCATTTGCTATAGCCCCTAAGCTTAGGCTGCCAGGCCTAGAGAGGCTATAGCAATCAGAGGCCACAGGGGTCTTTATGCTCCTTCCTCCCTGACTTCAAATTGCCAACAGAAAGAGGAGGAAACCTACTAGTAGCTAGGAATCCTGGTCCTGAACAGTCCTAGCTATTGTCACACCATTCCATATGCCTTCTATCAGCAAAACCACTTATATCACCCCAGACCTATCCCCACCCCACAATCTCCTTAACTATCTCTCAATCCATGATGGTTCCAAGGGAATTGCAGGCCAAATGTGAGGGATTCCTTTGTTTCCATCTCTATGATAGGATGACATGTGGTCCTGAGTGCCAAGGTACTAAGATAAGAGGGGTGCTCAAAATGCCCAGATGGCTGAAGAATAAAAACCCTGAGAACAGAGCCAAATTTGCACAGCAGACAAGGGCCACTGTGGCCAGGGCTGGAAGCACAGTGCTCATAGTCCACAGGCAGCAGCGGAACTAAAGGGAAGCCATCCCCCAACTCAGCTGGTGGGAGTTGGGCCACTTCCCAGCTGGAAGGAGCTCTCAAACACATCCCTGTAAGCTACCCACCAAAGACAGAGATGCCGTTAAAAACAACAAACAAAAGGAGCTGCTAATCAAGAGGAACTTTAGACTTAAGAATGGGATTCAGTCTTCCTTCCAGAAAGATGCATGTCTGGACCAAGGCCCAAGAGCATGACATTCAGCTGCCATACCCCTCTATGGGGCCCAAGTTTGGAGGCACTGAAAGAAGAAGAGATTTACAAAGGAGGCAGATGGGAAGGCCCCCATACACATGCAGTGTGGCTCCCATTCAGAAGATTAGAATTCACCAGGTAAAAGCAATCGCCATTGTAATTGGCTGCTTGGAATTGAAGTCATGTTTTGAATGAGAAACCAGCAAAGACCTCAAAACTCCTATCATTCCTTTCCCTCTGAACTTTGAAACAGTTCTAGCCATTTAGAGGTTGATACACAGTGCAGGAAGTCAGCAACCACGGAGCTTGGAACCACCCCAGGATCTGATTCCCCAAGACACCCCAAGCAAGGGCCTTTTCTATGGTTGGTAAAACAAAGGTATTTTGCATAGATAACTCAAATGACTTAATTCTTCTCTTCCAAGCTTAATACTTACAACTAGACTCTTTTGGTTAATAACGGCCCCTCCCTGCATTTTTTTCCTAATCTTTTCAGTACTCTCCAAATTGCTCTTAGCAATATATTATCTTCCACTAATTCTTCAGCTAGAAAGGCTATGACAGTGCCAAGTGAATCAAACAGAACAAGACTGTGAAGAAGAGAAACAGTAAAAACTTGATGGCCCTGCTGGCAAAATTCACACACTGTGGAAGGAACTGCTGACAAGACATTCTAACAAGACTTGGGCTTTGAGAACTATCTACATGGTTTCTAAGGTTGGGCTTTTTCTTTTTTCCCTGAAGGTCCAACTACCTTAGTTGAGCATAAGAAGAGGCATCAGTGTTGACCCAGCCACTGGCAGAGGATGGCAGGGTTTAAGACTGAAAGGTCTGCATGGTCTCTGTAAACTTGACTTTCCTACCAACTTTGCCTTGATGACTTGATGGGACAAAGATAAAGCAACAGAGTCTTCTCCCATTAGGTTTTAGTTTATGACCTGTTTTAAACCAGAAGATGGTAGGAAAGTAGAACGGTGGACTGGTTCTACATTGGTTACAAAGCAACTGAGAGGCTCCAGGGGACCAAAGTTTGCTCTTCCCGCTTCCGGAAGTCGTATCAGTGCCCACTAAGTGACTCAGTCTTCCTCATCAGAAGCAGCTGGTCCAAGTCTAACTTACTCTTGGGTGCAATGCCTTTCGCCAGTATTTGTTTTCTTAAAATACATTTCGCTTTCATGGTGTTACTATTCAGTATAAACCGGGACCTTGGTGGATGTACAGAACGTAGTTAAGCCCACAAATGGACAAAATAATATTTGATTAAAAAATAATAATAATATTTGATTTACACAACATAAGTTGAAATCACAGAGCTGAGTTTCAATGGGTAGCTTTGCTGAATTATAATACGTTTGGGACCAATATTCACCTACCTTCTTTTTTCATCCAGCCCTTGCACACACACACACCCCATCATGATATCAACATCTATGTGTAGAGTCTTCTAAACAGCACTGGTGCTATTTTAAGTATGATAATGGGGGAGGAGGGAGATGATCTTGAGCTGAGATAGCATGAGGATTGCAATAGGAACAGGATACCCTTTGAAAAGAGAATGCAAGCTCTTCATAAGAGCAAGAATTCAGGATGTCCTGGGTCACTGTTGGTGGCATTGTCATTTATCACTGGCTGCAGAACACAGTGGCCAGATTTCCTGGGAATAAAAAAAGGCTTTTTTTCCTGAATTTTCTCTTGACGTAAACTATTATCTATGGGCAAGAGATGAGGGAAAAAAGGCACACACATATGTTAAGAACTTCGAGCCTTTAAAATAGTCACTGCCTGCTTTCCAAATGGCCTACTTAAGTCTCATTTTTTAAAAATAATTATTTCCTTTTCAGACAAAGCTGCCTAGGAGTAGTCTGTTAAAATTTATTTTGTTGGTCTTGTCTTTTCTACTAGATTACATATTGAGCTGCAGTTAACAAAGTGGACATGGTACCAACATCCTAGTCTACATTCCTCCATGCACAGAAACTTTCTGGAGGGAATAAGTTCCACACATACAATGATGAGGTGTACAGGGCTACATAAATGGGAGATGAGGAAGTATGAGGGGATAGAAGAAAGGCCACTAGCTAATGAGGTACATCTCTGATATGCTGATGATAGAGTGGCTCCCAGCTGGGGGAACTCCATGGCCTGAACTTTCTCCACAGAAGAGGCTGCACCATGATTGTAATGTCTTGAAAACACCTGTGAGAGAGGACGTGAAATGGTTCACAAAGGAGTCAAGTGGGAAAGAGCAAAAGAACAGCCTGGAACCTGGTTTGAATACCCAAGGCTGCTCACCACTCTATAGAGCTTCTTTTGTTTTAGACAAACTAGCTTTCCTTAGAGAGAAAGGCCATCCACTGTGTAAAAAAAAACTGCCCTCGGGACACCTGGGTGGCTCAGTGATTGAGCATCTACCTTTGGCTCAGGGCGTGATCCCGGGATCCCAGGATGGAGTCCCACATTGGGCCTGCATGGAGCCAGCCTGCTTCTCCCCCTGCCTGCTTCTGCCAATCTCTCTCTCTGTGTCACTCTTGAATAAATAAATAAAATCTTAAAAAAAAAAAAAAAAAAAAGACTGCCTTCTTCCCCCTCACCTTCACCCTGACTGGTCCCACATCAGGCACTTAGACCTGCAATAGTCCTGACAATAACGTGGAGTTGTCCAATATATTATGTTCAGATGTTTCATGTGGTTTACAGGCTTCGTGGCTTTCTAAAAAGTGCAAGCATGGAGGATGAAAAAGGAGAACACTTAAAAACTCATCAGGTGCTAAGAGGAAATCAGGCTTGGGTGCCAGAGGGGCAAACAGCCCAAAGAGTTTTGATGTGATCCTTTCTATCCTAGAAGGAACAGAGAGTTTGATCTTACTTGTGCCTCCACTTTTGCCAGAGGAAGGAGAGATTTGCACAGGACAGAAGCAGGTAACCTCATGATGTTTACAAGTCTCCCCAGGAGCCTCTATGAGGCAATTTTTAAAGCCTTAAATTATAGAAAACAGGAACATAAATGAAAGATGTTCATACCTGACAATGGTGTCAAACTCACACAAAATATAGAAGAATAAAATCAAATTACAAAAAAATCTTATTCAATTATGTTTCCTATGATAGCTAGTCAACTTGATTTACATATAATGTTTTGGTAAGTCTAAGAATATTCCTTATATAATGTTACCACATTCTCTTGGATTTCCCTAAGCATGCTAGAATAACTATTGGCTGTGAATATTCATTTGTTTTTTTTTTTTAAGATTGTATTTATTTATTCATGAAAGAGAGAGAGGCAGAGATACAGAGGGAGAAGCAGGCTCCCCACAAGCAGCCTGATGCGGGATTTGATCCCAGATCCTGGGATCACGCCCTGAACTGAAGGCAGACGCCCAACCACTGAGCCACCCAGGCATCTCTGTGAATATTCATTTCTTTTGGTTAGAGGAACTAGTTAGTGTCCAACACCAGAGGCTGTGTCTATTCCTTCACAAGATCTCAGATAGAGATCCCAACTCTAAGTTGCAATGTTTTATGACAAAGGATACTGCATTTAAAGATGCTTTATCCTTAGGGAGATTTAGTAAAAGCAATTAACAATCCTTATCATTATTGTTGCTGTTAGGAAAATAATGTGGAAGTTTCTAAGCACAGAGAACTCCACACCCCTAGCATGGAGCAGCCTTTAATAACTACTCTGCAGGTACCTTCATCCACCCTCTGATTTTCCTCTCCAAATGTAATGAAAGCTACAACTAGCCAGAACTTTTTGGCTCTCTGCTCTTGGAAGATGCAGTGGTGTTTAATGCCCGGCTGGATCCGTCTTTGCCTTTTACATCTCTCTACCTCTCTGTGATTCTCCTTTCTCTCCACCTGAAAATAAATGCTCTATCCTTGGGCCTGTTGTTTTCTGATGCACAGCCCTTTGCATCATGAAGCTGGTGATGAGTGATGACCTCCCTGTCCTCCTTTCACAGCGAGTACCAGGGCCACTGAGTCGGCTCCTGCTTCAGTAAGTAGAAAGTGGGCAGCAGAAATCCACATGCAGTGAGGCTGCTCTGTCTCTGACACTCCCCATCAGACAGATGAAACAGAGCTGACTTTCTTGGTAGAGAACTTGAGCTATCTTGTACGCCCTCTTAGTTAATGAAGGGTCTTGCTGTAAGAATAGCTTTCCCAGTCTATTAGCAAGATAATTCTCTAAAGGATCTGTGAACATTTCTAAGAACTAAATATGGAACAGCAATTTTCAAGTGGCAGAAACCAAATAATACAGAGCTGTTCAGAGGCCTGGTGGTGAAGTAGCTGGTATTCCACGTGATAGCAAGGATGTCCCTTCTGTTTTATAACACCCTCCCACTCAGTATTGTCCATGAGCTGAGATCCATGGTGGCTTTTCCAATAGAAAGTGCATTTGTTTTCAATTCACTTTCATAACAACAGAGACTAATGCTTAGCAAGATGGAGAACATTAAACGCTATTGTTCCAGCCGAAGTATGACTGGCAGGAAATAGAACAGTCTCTTCTCTGGAGAAGAAAATGTCTGTGGGTAACAAACCTTATTCCCAAACAGCCTTCTACTCTTTTTTTTAAGTGACAGTGAAAGAAAATCAAAGAATCATCTCAAATCATAGAAGTGGAAGGGATCTCAAAAAAAAAATTAATCATCATGTGATTCAGCTTCCTCTAGAAGGTTTTTGTTTCTTAAATAATTATATAAACCCCAAGGCATGGTGATTTAATAAGGTCTAAGGGCACAGCAAAGCATTTTATAAATTATTTTCCTAAGCCCCTTGTGGAACCCTTTATTATCTTAAATAATGAGAAAATGAATGAAATTCTTTAAGATTTGCAGCTTTCAGATTTTAGAGGTTGTTAAGTGGAAAAGGTAGGATAGGATCCAAGTTGTGTTCTTTTGGCAAAAGAAAATGCCCATGCCATTGGTTAATGTCTCAAACAACCAGAAACTCACTCTCCATCACTGCTGTAATTTTCAGAAATACCCTCCCAGTTACATCCCCTTTTCTCTCACCAATGGAAAGAAAGGCACATTGGATAAGCTAATACAATGGAAGAATTCTGACGTAAGAAATGTCCTAATGGGGCAGCCCCGGTGGTGCAGCGGTTTAGCGCCGCCTGCAGCCTGGGGTGTGATCCTGGAGACCCGGGATCGAGTCCCACATCGGGCTCCTTGCATGGAGCCTGCTTCTCTCTCTGCCTGTGTCTCTGCCTCTCTTTCACTCTCTCTGAATAAATAAATAAATAAATCTTAAAAAAAAAAAAAAGATTAAAAAAAAAGAAATGTCCTAATGAAGGGTCCTTCAGGGAAAAAAAAAAAAAAAAAGCAAAAACACCAACAACCACCCAAATGAGGAATTATGTAATTCTATCCTTGTATTATTTAGAACATGGCAAGGGGAAAAACACCATCAACTGTACGTTCCTTGAGAACCTCCAATCAAGGGCTCTAGCCATTTAAAAACATGTTTCCTGGCTTCAGACTGGCTATAAATACATTTAATAAGGATGAAAAAAAAATCACTGCATCATTTACAGTTCTCTCTCAACTCCAGCTGACAAAAATCCAGTCCAGATGTTTGTTTTGCAAGAACAACAGCAAAAGGGTGAACTTCAATCATGAGTATGAAAGCCCCAGAAGAAGGGGGTGTGTTTGAAGAGAAAGGGACAGCAAGGTTGGCAGAGATGGTGTGGACAGACCTGGTCTGATACTGACTTAACAGAAATACAGTAATTAATTTATTTTGTGTGTAAGAAATCCAATTTACTAGCCTTGCCCCTGTCTCATTGCCCCCTTTCAAAGCCACAGGGGCTTGGCTGGTGAAGCCTGAAATGGTTGTTTCATAACCTTTGCTTTTAAATTAAACAAATGACCTCAGATTTTGGAGCAATTGTTGATTCAGGGGAAAGTATGCCATTAAAAGTGTGCCAGAAACAGATTTAATTGGTACAAGTCCCAAAAAGTGCTCGAAAGAGAACAGGCTTCCCGCATATAGATTTCAGGGAAATTACTCAAAGGCCGCATAGCTTTGTCAGAATTCGAGATGTAAAACAAGGCAACTGAAAGACTCCATATCAAAAGAGTAAATTCAATTCAGGAGATATTAATCTGATTACCTAAGTAAGGCCGAGAATCGGATATGCTCCATTGTGCGCGCTTGTTCAACCTGGACAGCTGGAGGAGCCAATAGCTTCCTTTTCCCCCAACATATAATTAAGTTTTAAGAGATGATCGAGTTACGGATACAAAGTTTTAAGAAATATTTCATTCAGGAGTGGCATTTACAGTGCTTGCCTGTTGCAAGAGACATTGTTCACTTTATTTCCTTGAGCCACTCTGGAGAGTGTGTGGATCGGGGCCTAGGGGCTTGGTGTTTGTGTTTCAGGCTACAATAAACGCCCTCTGTGCACCTGCCTGGAGGAAAAACCAGTCCAGCCGCCTCCCTAGACAAAAGGGCCCTGTATTAAGTGCTGAAAACCCAGACATGAACTGACCCTGTCAAATTCCAGATAGAAAAAAAAATCAATATTTTTGTCCAATCCAAAAGAACCTGTCATATAGGCTTATGGCTTTCCTTTCTCATCCTCACTGGATCTGAACAACAGTGACCTGTCAACAAAAGTCACCTTCTTTCTCACGAGTCTCCTCACCTTTCTAGATTCCTTTCCTGATGGCGCAATCCATGGCCTGGCACACAGTGAGCTATCCTCCAGTGATGAACATACACTTCCAGCTCTTTCTCCACCAAGTCCTTTCCCTGGAATCTCACATCAGTCTCTAAAGACGTACATCCTCCCAAAGAGATGGCATTACTAACTTCCACGTTTTCAAAGATTTCCCCAATACATTCTTATCACAAATTCCACATATGCTTAGATTTTTAAGAATGTTTATCTGTAGGGCAAAATATCAAGATCACAGTTCCTCCATGCCTGCTGTAGTTCCCAATGCTAGTTGGGCAAAGGCCATACCAGGTCATGTGTACCAATTTCGGATGACTCCTTCAGAGAGCTGTTCAGCTTGGGCTTCTTCTAGAATCAATCATGCTAGTCTCAGCTGACCTGTGTATTCTCATGAAGGAAAGTGATTTCTCACAAAATCTGAAACCCAACCAAATGAGGTTTTGTTTGTGAATTTCACCAGAAGCACAGCAACTTTACCGCAGATCACAGATGAATAAACTGAGGTACAAGGTGACTACCTCAGCTTGAGAGGGCAACTTGGTTATAAAAACCAGAAAAGAAAGGATCCATTAATCACAACCTCTGACTTCTCTAAGCCAGCACTGAATAGAGGGTAAAGTTAATGAAATCCTGATTTTGATAATTACTGAAAACTGTCATATGTGGTAAGGCTTTGGCTGCAAACCATTTTCGAATATATTTGGTGAACAGCTAAACCCCTTTTAAGGGTTAACAGCTTTCTCAAGGTTGCCTCGACAGCTTCTCCAAACTCTGACCCGGAGGGGCAGGAAAACCAGATGATCAGCACAGGAAAGCCAGGTTCCCTAACATGACTATTCCAACAGGATGTGCTTAATTGTTTGTGTCTGGAGTGAGCATAGGAACCAAGTGCAGTTTATCTGATTTGGTGCTCATGAAACAACTGGTCAAGAAAAACAGTCACCCACCACAGGTGCTAAGCTACACAGAGCTACCTTGGCCAGTCTGGTGAGTCCTCAGTAAAATGCGTGGCTAATTTATAGCCTGTACTTTTATGAGCGATGGAGGTTATCTATGGGCTGATATATAGGGCCCTGCACACACTGTGATTCAGGACAGACTGGTCAGGGAGTCCATCTTCACGATGTCCTCATATCCTAAGATGGTGGCCCAAGCCACCAAAAGATTGTGATGGTCTCCCCTTTCCATGAGTGCCCCAGAACATTTAAAATCTGCCCCCCTCATCCTGGCAACTCACTAAGTCTATGCTTAGTGTGACTTTAACTGGCTCATGTGTGTGGACTTCATATTCTGGCCTTTTCATTTCTTATCTTTTCCTGTCCTATCCGCTGTGGTACACCACATACACCCTGTTCAGATGTAAGGTTTGGCTTCACTACGGTATGAAGGAATTCTAGGATTCCAAGATAAGGCTGACAAAAATTAGAATTAGTCTTTATGTTCTAGAGGGCAGAGGCCAAGCCTAATATTGTTCTTGTTACCCCTGAACACCCAGCTAGGTTTTTTTTTTTTTTTTTTTTTTGTAAAGATTTATTTATTTATTTGAGAGAGAGAGAGAGAGAGGCAGAGACACAGGCAAAGGGAGAAGCAGGCTCCATGCCGGGAGCCCGACGCGGGACTTGATCCCGGGACTCCAGGATCGCGCCCTGGGCCAAAGGCAGGTGCCAAACCGCTGAGCCACCCAGGGATCCCCCCAGCTAGGTTTTTACATGACAGATGCTTCATACGTGAATGAATGAACAATTGAAAGAATGGAGCTGACACTCAAGTCTCATTCTTTTGGGGACAGTAAAGAATGCTACAATGAAAACAAGGAAGGGAGAAAATCCAACTGTCCCCATGACATTAGTGGCAGCCATACGATGACTCACTGGGATGTGGGAAGAAAATATTAGAATCTATTTCTTTTTTTAAGGCCTCTATTTCTGGTGTGTTTTATATAACCTCACAGCATAGTAGCTCTGTAATTCACAGATAGCAGTTTTATATATTTTGGGTAGTGTGCCCAAAGATGATGGGTGTGTATTCAAAAAAATGTGAAGATTGCTTTCTACATAACCAGTAAAATAATAAGTGACAAAAGGATGTGCCCAAATGTAAATAGAGAGCTTGGTCCAGCCTGAGATTTGCTTTGTTCATCTTTAAAGGAGAAAAAGAGAAGCCTGAAATTTGAAAAAGAAAATATCAGTTTCCCCTTTGAAGAAGCCAACTTCACAAGACATCACCTAAGGCAGCACCCTACATATGTGGTGGAGGGAATCAAGGCCCAGAGAAGTTAAGTGACTTGCTCAAAATAACACAGATGGTTTGTGGCAGAGCTGGTCCTTGAAAATAGATCTCCTAATTCCAAATGCAGTGCTTTGTCTACTGCTTAAAAACACCTCTTCTCTAATGTCTGTCTGTAAGGACATTTCAGGGTGTCTACAAAAAAATGATCACAATTATCATATCAGTTAGCCTGGGATCCTCTCAACTCTGGCAATGGCAGGCAGAAATATGTGATCATAAGCTCAATGAGGTAGTTGTATGATCACCTTGTAGAAGTGAGTATACTGTACTGTACTGTACTTCAGCACAAACTCTGAAGCCAGACTCTCTGGGTTTGAATCCCAGCTAATCACTAGTTAGCTGACCATCAGCAGCTTATATAAATGCTCCATGCTTCAGTTTTTTTTGTTTCTAAAATGGAGATAGTAATTGAACCCCACAAAGCTGTTGACAATTTTCATGCTTAGTATAGTATCTGACACATATGGGACACTCATCATTATCAATAACAAAAGGAACACAAAACATATTAATTTCCATAGTGCCACTTAAATCATTTGCTATTTTTCTCACCACCTGGCAAAGAATTACAGAGAAGCCATTTCTAACTATAAGGTGCCTTGATATAGGGAAGGCTCATCTGATGCTATTCAGAGGTGTGATGCACCAAAGAAATCTCTCTCAGGTTGATGAGGTGGAAAATCAAAACCAGACCGGGCCACCCAGACTTTAGGATGGTTAAAGCTTATTATGAAGTTTCCTTTACCTTGAGAAATTTAAGGCTATTCCCACTCAAAAATGGTTCTCCTCAAAGAGATCAAAATTCAGGTTCTCTGCTTTCATCCCCATTCTCTCTAACCTATGTATCACTCTCTGAGAAAACTCTTTGAACCACAAAACAAACCTGTCTCTTGCCTGTTTCAATGGCTCCCCGCTCATCCTCAGGAAAGAATTCAAAGTTACTGGCATGATGAGTAACACCTTTCACAACCTGGCGCCTGCCTATCTTGACAGACGGACCTCATGCCACTCTCTTCCATGCCAGCCATAACACCCCTCCCACGGGTCTCCTGTGATGCCCTACCTCTAGCCCATTACATGGGCTTTTCTCGAGGCCAGGAGCACCTTGCCATCCTCTTTCTCCTCTTGGGACTGCTATTGATCCTTCAAGGTACAACTCAAGGTTCTTCTCACTGGAAAGCCTTCCTAGAGAACTCCCATCTCCAAACCAGTACTCCTGTGTGTTTCCCAGCAAGATCCTCCACCCAGAGCCTTCAGAGCACACTTTGCTTACTCCTCCATCACACTTTCCCCTACCTGACTGTGAGCTTTGTAAAGAGCAGGGACTGTAGCTTTTGTCTTTGTACCTTAGCATTTGCCTAGCATAGGACCTAGTAGATAGTAAGCCCCTAATAAATATCCGTTGCCATGCTGGTGTAAATGGGGGAGATTTCCTCTTCAAAAGCAGAGTTATTAGGCTCCTGTTCTGTCCCTTCTGACACTTTGCCTGCACTGCCTAATGTACTTTGTCACATAGTCAGGGCAGGTACATAGTTAAAGCTGACTGCACTTTGGAGGAATTTTAAAGCATATATGATTATGTTTGGTGAGAAAAATCACAATAGTGGTTTCATGCTTCTTTAAGGGAAATACATATCCAAAGCTTTAAATAATTCTTTAAATAAATAAATAAATAAATAAATAAATAAATAAATAAATAAATAATTCTTTGATTGCCCTCACTTTGTAGCTGTAGGTGCCTCACCTATTCATCAAATATTTATTGAGTAACTACTATACCTGGCAGTATAATAGGCTCTGATGATCCAGTAGTGAACAAAAGAAATAAAGATTCCTATCCTCAAGGAGTTTACCTTCTAATGACCACAAGATTTTTTTTTCCTTTTGCTAATTTATCAGAATTTTGTATCATCATATCAAAGTATAAGCTATTTTTCTTGGTTCCAGTTTGGTGCCTGAAGGAGCCAAGAGGGTCTTTCTGGTTGGGCTTTGGATCTACCCCTTAAGGTCTGGCAGCCACTTATTCATTGATGTTTGTTTCCTGGGCTCTAACTTTAAAGATTTCAATGATTTATTCTATCTCTGGTCTACAGCTATCTTGGGGACATATACTCTTTGTCGATTAACTTAGAAGCCACTTACTTTGCTTCTAGCCTCATTTGTCTATATATTATATTTAAAAACAAAATAAAGTTTGTTTCCTTAATTCTTGGCCCACTTGAGTATCACCCGTCCTCTATGGCTAGAAGTAATACTCCCAAGAAACTCAGATCCTCTTAGCTGCTCGTATGGGTCTATTAGTTTAGAAACATGGTTAAGAAAATCAATATCAGAACCTAAAAAGACCGCATAGTCTTCTATTAAAACACAGGAGCCCCTCCCTAACACACACGTGCGCGCGCACACACACACACACACACACACTTGCATTTAACCCATAAAACTCAGACCCTTTCCTGAGCTTAGGGAGTAATTTTGTTCTGAGCATGTCATAAATTGTGGAAAGGATGGAACTTATAGATCTGGAGTTTTCCACTGCACATATTTCTGTCACCCAGCTCTCATCTTGGCTTCTCTGGCTTATCTTGTCTTAAGCAGTGGTAAATGATGACTGACCACAGGATGAGTCTGTTTCAATATGCTGGTCACATGTCCCTGAATAGGAGGTGATTTACACACAGGTAAGCTTAGGCTTCATGTCGCATCAGATAATAATTATTTAGAATCGTAGTAGGTTCCAGATAAATAGAAGAGACCTCTCTTGCCCCTAAAGAAAAACTCTAGGGTTGACTGGAGATACAAAGAAGAACCAGATGGTTATCTGAAACTGGGAAAAAAATATTTTCAAATGTTACTGTTTTGTTTTGTCTTTTTAAGCAGTGTATTGGCTCAAAGGCATGGACTAGGGCAGCCTAGGTGGCTCAGAGGTTTAGCACCGCCTTCAGCCCAGGGCGTGATCCTGGAGACCTGGGATCGAGTCCCACATTGGGCTCCCTGCATGGAGCCTGCTTCTTCCTCTGCCTCTGTCTCTGCTTCTCTCTCTCTCTCTCTCTCTCTCTCTGTGACTCTCATGAATAATTAAATAAAATAAAAAAGGCATGGACTAGCAATAGGTAAGTAATACCAAAAAGTTGATCAAGAAGAGGAGAGGATTCTGAGAATGGATGTGACTGATGGTATTGATACACACCTCTGATGGGTACACACACCTCTGGGTTTATAAGTAAATTCATAATGATATCTGCTTAGTTGGACAAAGTTCTCTTAACTAGATGTTATGTTGGGGTAGGGGAATCTGCCCTTATACATAACCTGTTATAAAAGGAAAGTGCCCTTTATCCATGTACCTCATTGAAAAGATACGTCAGATATGATGTTCATATGACTTCTTAGCCACGGGTGACAGGGTCAAAGGACAACCCATCCACAGAATTACCAAGTGTAAAGAGATAAATTGGGCCGACCAGATCATAATGTCAAGGGCCAGTGCCATGGAAAGCTGAGGTAGGGATGAGAAAAATGAAGAGAATGACCTAAGTTTCAATCTTTCCAATTCCTATGTATTTGGGCCATATTTTAGTTCCTGCTTGCACACAGCCATGTATCCTTACAGAAGAACCTGGTGGAGAAAAATCTAAGTTCTGGAGCCAGCCTTCTGGGTTAGAATCCTTGCTCGGTTATTAATTGTGTTGTTTTCTAAGCCTCAGTTCATCTATAAAATAGGATAGTGATTACCATCCACCTCAGAGGGGTATTGTAAAGATTCAATGCAACAATGGATGTACAATGCCAGACATACAATATGTGGTCCATACTGTTAGCTACTGTTAATAATAGTCCTAATGTTTTGTTAGCAAACTCCAGTGGCTTTCTGTTTCTTGCTACCAAAAAGGCCCCAAAGAGTGTAGTAACTATGCTATCACAGACCTGGGACAAAGCCTGAAGAAAACACCACTGGTGACAAAACAGGGACCATGAGTCCTTCTAACATGCCTATATCCTCTCTTAAGATAGTCTTCTTGGGGCATCTGAGTGGCTCAGTGATTGAGCATCTGTTTTTGGCTCAGGGCATGATCCTGGGGTCCTGGGATAAAGTCCCACACCAAGTTCCCTCCAGGGAGCCTGCTTCTCCCTCTGCCTATGTCTCTGCCTTTCTCTTGGTATCTCTCATGAATAAATAAATAAAATCTAAAAAAAAAAAAAATCTCCTTGAGAGCTCAGATGAGACACATGCATCTTGGTATTCTTGGTGTCTAATACAGATAAGAGACTCACTGAATAAAGTGTAGTTCTCCAAGTGTGGTCCCTAGACCAGCAGTATTAACAACAACTCTAAGAATGTGTTAGAAATTCAAATTATCTGGCCCCTCCCAGGACTGAATGAAACTCAGAGTGGGAGCCCAGCAATGTGTATATTAATATTTTCCACCCCCGGCCTGATGATTCTGATGCAGGTTGAAGTTTGAGAACCACTGGAATAAAGGTTCTGGTGTGGAAACACAACCTCTGCATATCCTTGACAAAAGAACAGCCCTATTCTATCTGGGAAGATCATCCATCTTCCTTGATTGAGCATGTGGCTTTGGAAGGGATGCACATGGAACTGTAAGGGAGGAAAGAGAAACATTCCTAGCCAGTCAAATAAGCCTCATCAATCATGTTGATCAAGGAAATGACGTGTTGCCAATGGATTATCCTCACATTCTTCTCACCAGGGCTTCAGGAAAAATCATAAACTCCCTACTGTGGCATGCCAGATGTTCATAATCCACATTGTCTGCTTCTCAAGTCTCATCCCTTGCATTTCTCATACATCCCTCCTGTACTCCCAGCCATAAGGAATTCTTGCAGTTTTTCAAATGACCATGCTCTTCCCATCATATCTTTGATAATGATACATCCTCTATCTACAATGTCATTCTTCCATCTCTGTATACTTAGCACTAAGTATAGTTTCTGGTGCATAATGGGTGCCCCATTTCCCTAAATATTTGATGAGTTCATTGTCTCCCTACTTCCAATCTCCCTACCTCTAAATCATCCTACACATCTCATCCAGGTCTTGAAAGGGTATAGTTATGATCATTTTAGCATGAAAATCTAAATTCAGTCTGGCATTCAAAGTCTGGCCCCAATCTATTTCTAGATTTATTGTAAATGACCACCCCAGGTAAGTGAGGCTTCTTTGCCCTCTTCCCAGCATATCCTGCATTTCCCTACAACACAGATCCCATATTTGTTGAGTATTCTCCAGGAACTACAGAATACAGGAGCAACCAAGGAAGAGTCCCTGCCCTTGAGGAAATTATATGAAAGCACAGGAGGCAGACAGTGAACCCATAGACAAATTTATAATATGAGGTCAGGTAGTGATAAGGGCAATGAAGAAAAATAAAGCAGGCTTGGAGGATAGAAGATGATGGGAAGGGGACAGGGGTCCCAACTTAGAGAGGTGAAGGAAGACATCTCTGAGAAGATGACACTTGAGCAAGACGGAATGCAGTGAGAGAGGAGGCCATGGAGAGATCTGGACAAGTGTTCCAGTCAGTGGGATGGAACAAATGCAAAAGCCCACCAAATTCACTTTGGTGAATTTGAGAAACAGGAGAGTGGGCTATGAGGCTAGAACAGAGAGGGGAAGAATGACAAAAGATAAGGGCAGGACATGGCCCAGTTTGAACTTAATGTCTTAGTGCATAGCATTTCCTGATCTCTACTCTTCTCTGTCTGTTGAAATCCTATCTATCCCTCAGGGCTGTCTCTTACACCTTCCTCCCTTGGCCCTTCGGATTCCTCTCTGCTGAAAGAGATGTGCTCCTCTTCCTAAATCCCGGAGGCTGTGGTGCATACCATCTTGGCTGAAAGCACCACCCACATTCTACCAATAATGTTCTCCTTTAGAACTATATTCAAATTACACTGTAAATATCTTGTGGGCAAGGACCATATCTTGCTCATTTCTGGATTTCCTATAACATTAACATAGTACATATAGTAGAGGCTCCACAACTCATAAAATCGTCGGCTGGAAGGCACTTGAAAGTCTCTTCATAGAAAAAAAAAAAAAGGAAAGTCTCTTCATCCAGCCAAAAAGAGTTTTTTTTGGAGGGGCCATAGCTCTAAAACTATGCTAATATATGCAGGAATGCAGCTATTGCATCAGAAATGTCAGTATAACTGACTGAAATGCAGCTTAATCCAACTAGAATTTATTTAG
The DNA here is from genome assembly GCF_011100685.1 of Canis lupus familiaris. Lineage (NCBI taxonomy): Eukaryota > Metazoa > Chordata > Mammalia > Carnivora > Canidae > Canis > Canis lupus. Next base: position 42,480,560 of record NC_049229.1, on the reverse strand, counting down.
TGGCTTATCAGAAAAATGAGGAAAAGCAAAGCCCTCAGAGAGACCTGAGCCTTGGTCAAAGCTCAGCTGGACTGTCCTTGGGCTAGACCACCTTGCCAGACCCCGTTATAATCCTCCCCAAATCCTAGTAAACATCACAAATGCATTCTGAATGTTTTTCATGTCACATTACAATGCAAACTAAGTTATTCTCTGGGCACCACTCCTAGAAACCAGCCCTTCATCCCTTCTTTATGATCTCTGACCTAGAGGCCTCTCATATTTGGTATTGAATTCTCTTTGATGATGGTAAACATGGAGCTTATCTCAGAAAATCCTTCCAACTTGAAGCCCTCTGGGATCACACCCCCTGTTGGATCCCATTCTTGGGCTTCTGGCCCCTCTTCTCTGTAGTTGACAAAACTGGCTTTGGTGATCTTGTCCTTTCTGCCTTCATGACACTGAGATGTTAACAGGAACATGTGTAAATCTGGGAAATTAGCCAGTAAATCCTAAGTAGTGAAGAAGTCTGAGGGTAAGAGGAAAATACTTACAAAAGTATTTTCTAGCCCAGCCTTCCCATGAGCCATCTCAAAGACTGCCCCCCAAGAAAGCTCTGTCTCCTCTCATTTGATCGTAATGCACCTCATGCTTCAAATATGTCTCTCTTTGGCAAACTATCACTAGAAAAATAGAGCTCCTGACCAAGAAATACTTCGTAGTGGCTGACTTCAATGTTCTTTTTCTCTCCTGTTGGTCCTTCTGCCTTGATCCTATAACCCCCTGGTCTCCCTGCTGGACATCTTCAGCACGTTCTTCTCCCTTTTAAGATTCACAGCTTGTCAGACCTTTGTAGGCTCTGCCCACCCTCTCTCGATTCTAGCTGCCTCTACCTCATATAATAAGTAGATTTTCTTTAGCCAAACAATATAGGGTTTTGGTGCTTTTAATCTTTTTCTATAAATTAGGCCTTTCATGGCATCTGAACAGTTGCTGGAAGAAATATATACACCCAGCTAAGTGCCTCGGATTCTTGAATACTAGGGAGGGTAGAGCATGGATAGGTGTGTGTTCCTTGTGAATGGAAGCATGTGAGGTTGTGTGTGTCGGTATATGTCTGTGGCTTTGGAATCAGAAATTGAAAGGTCACCAGGACACTTAAACATTTTTATCCAAAACCCTAAGGGGCAGCAGTAGCCAAATCTAGGATTTCACAGGACAGGCTCTAACTTGTTCTAGGCACCACCACTTCCCACTTATTGTGTGGCCTTTGAGCAGCTAGCTCCCTTCTCTCCTTCAGGCTTCAGTGGCTTGAGGTGGTTTTAGTGATTCATCATCTTAAGACATTCTAAAATACTACAGAAATGTTAAGGTCAACAATGCTGATCACAGTTGTTAACATTAACCTCATTGTCACAATGGTGACACTATGTTTTCAAAGCAATTACAGCCAACCTGCACCATACCCCTGAGAGGTGGATTTTTAAAGCTGCTCCACCCATACTCATTTGTACAAGGTCCTACCCAAACCAATGCACATTTTTAGTTTGGGATTGGGCTGTGGAGGGCCTTGGAGCTCAAGTGTGGAGAGAGCTCTGCTAAATTGACCAACCCACCCCAAAGTCTGTGGTTAATGGATTACAAATTTGGGTAATGCTGGACAATAAATTACAACTATAATAATAAAGCTGAAAGTACACACAATTTAAGCAGAAACACCAGTGTTTTTTTATCGGAAATGAAAGAAACCATTGATCATAGCAACTGTCTGAGATTAGCAGGGAGCGACATTTTCAAACATCCTGCAGTAAATCCAGAGCAGATCCAGCTGGAAAGCAAGAGTGGAAATAAAACTTGAAAATTCATACCATGCTTTGAAGTCTGCTTCTTTCACAACCATGAGTCCCTGATTCGCCCCAACCATTCTGAGCTGCTTTTGCTTGTTGAATTTATTTTAAAAGAGACACAAGCCATGCACTTGCATATAATCTTTCAAATGGACTCCAGCTTTTTGCAGGGATGGTTTGTTAAAGAGTATGAATCCCAAAATACTTTCTCTTGCACATGAAATCAGCCATCAATCCAACTGGAATAGAAAGGCTTCCACTACTAAAACTAGAAACCACTCTCGGTTCTAGTAAGTACTGCTTTCTTTCTTGTGTTCTTTCCTTTACCCATCCATGCACTTTTAATTTTTAGTTTTTGAGTGCTATTGTCCATCAAAAAATATTAATGCAGATAAAAGGATACTAACATGCCAGATGCTGAATGCCAGGATGGCAGCCTAATAATGTCTTCCTTTCCATAAAGCCATCTGGGGCTCCTGAAATGGGCCAGGTCATCATACTGAAGTGACTGCTATCCCATTAAATCATCAGAGGAGAAGAAGCCAACGGTGTAGGTTGAGCAGAGCTTTAATCTTACACAGGCCCCACTGTCACCAGACGTCAACCTCACCTACCAACTGTGCTTGTGTGGACAGGAGCCCAGCCGGTCCTTCTGCCCAAATCCCAGGTGACTTCAGAACAGGGTATAGAGTCTTAGGCCAGTTGGACTGTTAGATCCTTTCTCTACTGATCATTACAGGGAAAAGGGATATTCCCTAGAACGGAGATCCAGTCATCCTTAGTATTTTCGATGTTCACTAGGAAAAACTGGCAAGGGCATCTAAGGAACATGTCCTTGGCCACAGAACAATCATAATAACTGAGTCAATAACCAGTCACTCAACTTTGTAATAATCTAGTTGCCTGAGTTTCTGTCAACAAAACGAAAAACTAAAGAAGAAAATACTTTGATTCACAGTGCCTGGGCAAGAACAATGTAGATTATAAAACCAGACATCTGGATTTCTGCCCTTAGGTTCAGTTCATAGGGCAGTGAATTTTGGTCAATTTGTATTAAGTCTTGAAGGTTCCATTCTTCCCACTGAGTGAAATAATGTTTGTGAAAGGCAAGCTGAAAACTGACAAGCATACTGCATCTATGAGAAGTTATTTTAATGAAATAGGGAAAATTCAAATTTCAATCAGCCCTCTGATTCCTTCTCAATGCACAAAGCTATGGGGCAGGAGCAATATGGAGAAAGTCCTTGACCTCTGGGGCCTACATCTCTCTTCTTTGGCTCTTCTACCTGGGAGCTAGGTAATGCAACAGTGGAATGAAACTCCAATGAAGGGAATCATACCATGGAACCAAGCAGTGAACATGGTCTACATTGTCCAAGCAACAACCCAGCCATAAACTTAATAAGGAAAAAAAAAAAACCAAAAACAAACTAGCAACACAAAAACAAAGAACTCTCAACTTTACAAATACTGGGAGGGCAACAGCTGGTCAGCCGAGATTAAAGGAGCGTGAGAGAGCACCTCCCCATCTCCTGAGTTCTCCTCCCCCATAGAGGTCCCTGCAGCCAGCCAGGGCTCGCTTTTACAGCTCTGTGAAGATGACCTTGTTCCAGCTAAGATAGGGGCTCTTTGATCTCAGCAGGGGGATGCTCTGGGCCTGCAGCTGGCAGATATTAATAGTACAGGATCCGCTGGGGTGGAAGAGATCTCTCAGTTGGGCCAGGTCACTTGTATTCCCTGCTCTGCATCAGAGCAGAAGGGACTTCATTTCCCTGAATTGGCCCCTGCTGGGTATTTCCCTAGGTCAACTCAGATCATTTTATTGCTGGCTGCTCTTGGCCGCTTGTTCTCACCCCACAACTGTTTTCAAGGGAGACTGTTTAAGCTGTGCCCCCTGCTCTGCAGCTGAAATCTATTACACGACGGGTGGACCTTGAGCTCACCGCTTCACTGTTTCTCACTCTCACTGGTTTGCTCATGTTTCTTCTTGTGTACATGTCTGTGTGGAGAAAAAGGCAGAGAGCAAGAGACAGACAGACAAGAGCATAATGGTTTACAAAATAAGGAGATAGCAATGGGGGAGAGGTATAGCTATACTCTAATAGGTATGCCGAAGTATCAATGCTAAGATTCCTAAAGATCCTTTCTATTATGCTTAACCTAGGAAAATACAAGGCCATTCTTCTCATTCCATAAGACAGAATTTTAAAACCCCATCAACAAGTGAATGCTCCTGATCTTCAGACCCACATCATGATCTCAGAATGGTTGAGCTAGAAAAGACCTCAACAATCTTATATTTCCAATCTGTCATTTAATAGAAGAAGAAAAAAAACACCGGAGGCCTTAAGTCATCAAAAGACCCGCCCAAGCTCACAAGGCTAATTAACACAATAGCAAAGTTGATACAACAGATACTGGAAACAACCAAGTAATTTACTAACCATAGTGGCATTAGCAACCATTGCAATGTGTTTGAATAGGTATAAATGTTTTAAGAAAATTGCCCATTTTTGTTCACTGGTAAGGAACTTCATTATAGATTTCAGGAAAAATACTTCCAAAGCCTCTTTACCTGCTCAGCTATGCAAAGGAAAGATCTAGAAAAACAATTGTTTCCATTCCCCCTAGGATTTCATCATTTAAAAAAATTGTCTAATGATAAGCCGGTAAATCTCCCCTTGTCATGAATACAACTTTACCATTTTCTGGAAGCAGTTACCCTGGAGCCCCAACACAATTTCCTTTGTCTCTATTCTGCTTCTCCTCTTTGCTTAGGATAAACCAAGGAAGCCAAGACAAACCAAAGTACTATCACTTATTGGTTTATAAATAAGGAAACAAGATTGTTTTTTCTCCTCAAAGCTGAATAATTGAGTGTGTGTGTACATGTGAAATAATCACAATAATTTTTAATGAGGTTCTTCATGTCAATCTCACTGTTACTGTTTACAAAGTACTTACTACCATGGCATCCACTTAGCATTTATTTACCGCTTACCCTGTACCTAGAACTTGGCTAGTCACTCAGGATACAAAAGGATACAAGATAGCCTATGCCCTTAAAAAAATCTGCCAATCTAGGCAGGAAACCATGAGAAGTTAGGTTAATTTTCCTAGACTTTTTCTTTATAAAGCAGAGCAGGTAAAAGAACCACCGAGGAGGAGGAGGAAGGAGTGAGACCTCCCTGGAGTTCAGACTGGAACAAATAAGGAGGTTTTGCAGAAGATGTGGTCTTTAAATAAACCTTGACTGAGTTGAAGGATTTGAAAAGAAAGGAAGCAGTACAAGTGAAAAAGGGAAATGCTGTTCTAGATAGGAGGCTGTCTGTATGTACAGCAACACGGGGCAGGAGTGGGGAGTGGCAGGCAGAAAGTCAGCACACTTGATGGAGGAGCTTCACCCAGGCATTGACAAGAACCAAGGGGATTAGGAAGGAAAGGGCAGACTGTGAGGAGTGAGGAGGCACTGTCTCTAGTGGTGTTTAGGAAACCAATCCACACAAAAGAAAAGCAAGAAAATCCTGACTTTTAGCACGTGCTGGTTCCTGTGGTGTATATACTTCCACCCTGGCAGGTTTCAGGCTGACAAACCACAAATGCCTGGATATTTTAAAAGCGGCTTACTGATTTTAGCCCATTCTCAGAAAATGGGCTAATACAATTCCAAAACTTCTGAGTAGGAGAGAGACACAGTAAAAGGAAGCCAGAGTTGGAGAGTTAAATTTGGTAGTGGCGTAATAGAAATGGTAGAGACACTGGATTGGGTAGTCCATTCTGGAATATATACAAAAAATCCAGCTGTGAGTTCACTAGGTCAGCTGATTACAATACAAATTACAAAGAAGAGGCATCTGGCTGGCTTAGTCTGTAGAACATGCCGCTCTTGATCTCAGTCATGAGTTCAAGCCCCACACAAAGAAGAGGGGGCAGAGGAAGAATATATTTGGAAAGAAGAATCAAAAAGACTGGATGAGAGGAGTGTAGGGAGGGAGGAATAAATGATTCATTCAGGTTTTCAGTCTAGGTGATGATGGGGAGAGATGACATATTACTGAATGGGGAAATAGGGAACACAGAGCATTTTAGAATTTTTATAAATAAATAATTAGTTTTTTTGCTCTGAAAAACACCACCAAGAAGCAGGGCTGTGGTCCTTCCAATTTTTGAGCCCATATACTGCAGACAATTCACAGAAGACCACCTGGGCAGTCAGGAACCTTGATAGGCCTATAAGTCCCAAGTCCTCCCTCATGAATACTTCTCAGAAAATGGAAGTGCAGAGGGGTCTGTCATAGCTATGAACATTTATCCAGCCCACAGCTAGCAGAATTCAGAAATGTCACATAAGAACTTTCAATAAAACTAGAAACCACCCACTGGCTCAGTGGTGTAATTCCCCTAGCTACGTAAACCATAGACAGCCTGACCTTTGCTAGCATGGGAGGGTGGAGAAAATTTTGCAGACTTACCAACGTGGAGAGTTTTTCTTAAACTTTCTGTAAAGCTGGTTGGGAATGCCACATCTCTAGCACATGACACTGGTATACACTTTTAGCCAGTCCAAACCAATAAAGCCAATCTATGAGCATCAGTCTCAAAAATCAAGTCACTTAGCAGTTGGCCAGCCCTTATACCAAGGACCCAAAATCAACCTATGGAGATGTAACCAGTTTCAAGATTGAGGTGATGGATGTCTGTGAGGGTGACTCACTCAGACAATAAAGGAAGTTTGCCTCTAGAGACAGGGCAAGAGCCTCTCCATATACAAGGGATCAGATGCCAGGGAAGTTGGCTAAGCCTAAATGGCCAGGCTCTGGCTGGGTTCGCTGGCCAGGGCCTCTGAGCCCAGTCTCCCAGAGCCACAGGGGGCAGAGAGGCAGAGAAGAGAGGCAGTGGGGCTATATGTCAGTGTCAAGTTTCTGCCCCTCTAGGACAGATCCCTTACCTTCAGACAGGGACAAATCATCAGCTGGAGACACCAGGTCTGCCTGAGAAGCTAGGGCTCTGCTTAGATGCGTTGTAATTTGATTCGTCAAGATAACCTGTGAACAGACAGGGAGGAGGAGGGGGAAGGGAAAAGAAAGAGACCAAATTAATTATTAGAGTTCTCAGAGGACAGACTGTGGTTCAGTGGAAGACTGATAAGCACACAGGTAGGAAAACCCCAGTTCTGACTTCCATCAGTTTTGTTTGTTTGTTTGTTTGTTTTTTACTTCCATCAGTTTTATCTGAAGGCCAGAATATCTGGCAAATCATACAAGTCATTCAAAACACAGAAAACAGGCAAGAGGCTTCTTTTAGAGCTTAACCTACCAATCGATTCTTTCTAAATGCTGAATAAATTGAGACCGAGAGGCATTGTCATGTTAGCTAAATAACAGAAGGCTAACCAGAGAATGAAGATGCACATGAACACATTTTATCAAACTTCAATGTTTAGGATTATATCTACAAGCCAAGATATTGCTAGTGCTAAATAAAAGCAATAATTTAACATCTGGATGCCTGTGGCTTCTTTCTTATTAACTCAAAGTCAGGGCTTTATTTCCAAATTTGTGAAACTGTAATGAGATTCGTCTGTAAAGGAATCACACTGTTCTTATAGGTTTGTTGAACTCCAACAAAAAATTCCAGTCTCACTATGCATTTAAAACACAAATTAATATAATCCCACCTATACAAAATAAGGTTCATAACATTTAAATCCATATTATCCACTGCCACGCAGAGGCATTTGATTTAGTTGAGAAACTATTCTCTTCCTTAAAAATCTTATTTATAAAATTTACTATGTTGTTTAGAAACCTGTAAGGACGAATAAAATACAAATTATCCCTGGAACATTACATTGACTAACACCACAATTGTTTCCCTAGGTTCGGTATCTGCACCATGCTAAAAACTGTGAGCATCCTGGTTACTCAGAGGAAATGGCCCTTCTGAAAAGGGTACTAGGCACTTAGTATCTGGAATGAGCATCTAGTTGGACTGTTTTGGTTTGTCCTGAGGGTCAGTTATGGCTTTTTTGCCACCCAAAATGGAACAGAAATGGAAGTTGTCTCCATTCTTTATTGTCTGGCTTTTCAGCCACACCTCTGTCACTGTCTCTTGAATGAACCAGGGACACATCATAAATCCTCTACCACTGGCAGCTTAATTGAGAGCTGAGAGGGGAGCATAATGGCAAGGTCAGGCAAAGAAATGAAGTACTCTATTAGCAAAGACAACCTTTGCAAGGTGTCTGTGTATCAACTAGGCTTATGAGTCTCCAACTACTTTGAAACGATGGTCAGATACTGCAGCATTCTGCAGAGTGTTTGCCCATCTTATCCTCTCTTCTGCGTTGCTATTTTTCATCTGGACTGGTAAGAATCACATACAATATGTCTTCAATTACAGGCTTTACACAGTCAAATAATAGCCTGCTCTTTCAAGAACAATTCTCTTGTTCATTTTTAGGAGTATGAATAAAAATAATGTTCTCTTTTTATTATGTAAGACATGAGCTTTGGAGTTTAATTAAACTGGATTCAAATTCTGACTCTGACACTGCACACCTTGGGAAAGTTATTTAAACTTTTGAGCTTCACTTGCTCATATGTAAAATCATACCCATCTTTATAGAATTGTTATGAGAATTAAGTGAAATAATCAATGTGAGGCACCTAACATTATGTGTGGCATATAGTAAATAGTCAATAAACAGAAGCTATTGTTATTGGTGTTATTTTCTTCAGAATGATGCTATTATAGGTTTTATGTATGTATACACACACACACACACACACACACACATATACACACTATACAGTAAATGCCACATGCTTCAGACACTTGGATCTCACAGAACACTAAATCACAACTTTCTACTTTAGGATATATGTCAGGCTCTGATCATTTCTACTAATCTTAGTCTCTCTTAAGATTTATTCAATTGCGAGGAATTTGTATAAAAATCTCAGTAAGAAAAAGATAGCAATTATTTAAAGGCAGGCCAATAAGTTACTGGTAGTACTCTGAAAATACTATATGCCTTATTACCAATGAACAAAACCATGTATCTGTCTGTCCTAGTTTTTAAAAACATGAAGCTTCTGAGAGATCAAAATAGGTAAACTCTACCTTTTTAGAGGATTCTTCGAAAAGATGGCTTGGTAAAAATGAAAGAACTCTAATGATATGGTAATGATAATACAAAACAATGTATTGAATACCTACCGTGCAAGGCCTGTCACCATATACACAGAGGGAAATAAAAAGGTAAATGTACTCTATGTCTTCTCTAGAAACTTGTAAGTTAGAGATGAGCCATTTACAGAAATATTCAGATCATTTGATGATTGATGAACGGAAGCTCATTTTTATTATTACACCAGTCCTATAATGGAAACTTGTTCTGAGATGATGGTTTTAGTATAAGTTACGTCCTATAGAACCTCAAACCAAACCTCCAGATGTCCCTCTGAAGGTACTTAGTCCCATTTCCACTTTCAATGAAAGACAAGGTGGAGAAGAAAACATTTCACTCCCCAAGGGCAAAAGAATAAGCTCCTAAATGGTTTTGCTAATAATCCTCTCCTTTTGTATTATGCACCTGAAAGCCAAATCACTGAAGGACACATAGCAACCAAACTTAGGGGTTTGTTAATCAAACCATCTTACTAAATTGTTGTGGTTTTCTAAACCTGTGTTCAGCAAAATGATAGAATGGAAACATTTTCAAATAGCATCAATGACAAATAACCATGGCTTGGGTAGAAGCCTATAGATGTGTTGTCCTCTGAGGCAATCTGGACACCTGAAAATTACACCCTTAAAATATAAAAATATTATTACAAGTTATAAACAGAGTCTTAACACTACCTAGTTTCTGAAAATTTGTCCTGACTGACACTGCAGATGGGCTTTCTTGCCACTTTGTTCCATTGGAAAGATTAAAGCTTCTAATGCTTGGTGCTATATTTGTGGGGAGCAGTTTGCACAGTAGTTAGGGTGAGTGCTTGGGAGTCGGACAGACCAGAGTTAAGATCCTCGGCTTTACCACTTACTAGCTATATGCGACATTGGGTAAGGCTCATAACCTCTCTGGTGTGATAATACTGGACTCACAGGGTTTCGTTAAACTGGATAATGCACACAAGATCCTAGCATTAGTGCCTGACCAATGGTAAGTGCTAAAATGTTAACTACTCATCCATTGTCTTTAGTTATCCTTTGCTGACTGGTACCTTTGTTTTTAGATAGAAAACATACCTGATTCCCTTTTGTATAGCAAATAGCCCACTACTGACAAAGAACAAATGTTGATATGTTTAAAAAGCAATGACAATTTAAGTGAAATTATATCAACTACTTTTGCCATTTCTCTAAAAGTATGGCTCATTTAAACATACCACACCCCTGCCCCCATCAACCACAAATCCAAAGGCCCAAATGGGATTCTTGGACTAAGGGAAAGATATGTTGTTTTTCTGTTTGTTTTGTTTTTAATGATCATATTACATTTGAAGGCAGGAGGAGATGGAGTCTAGCTCAACGTTTATTCTTCAGGAAGGAGAACATGTAGAGGAGGCTTTGTAAGTCAGATAAAGTAACTATTGTCTTCACTCAACTCTATACATACAGAGAGAGACCACTTACTCCCAGGGCTTCTTCATGCTGCCCTCTGGGTTATAGGATGTTTCGGGTGTACTTGACTTGGAAATGGTCCCTCTTATCATGCCACGTAGACTTTAAGTCTCATTTTTAGTGTTCCTCTCCCAAGGTAACAATGGGGTGAGACTTCTTCATCCAAAGACCACGTCCCTGGGTTCTAAGTTTTCTCTTGCATTATCTGGTTTTCTCTAAGTGCATCCTTCCTACTCAACCCTTCTGTATATAGCATCTGTGCTCAGTTTAAAGACACAATAATGCTCTTTATAAAAGAAGAAACTTTAGGGTACATATTCATAAATAACCCAGTAAGTCCTGCTTTCACAGAAAATAGGACTTAGAGAAAAAAGTTGGAGAAACAGGAACCAGTTAAAGACCAGGTGAACTAATGAGGCAGATAGGTGGGAAAGAATGCCATTTTGATCAGTAGACAAGGTCCTGTGAATGAAAAAGCCAACTAACACACAAACAGATATATGACTCATTTCCACTAAGTATCAAAAAAAAAAAATAGCTTAAGAGAACAAACTGGAGACAAGAAGGTAGGAACAAAATAAACTGGTCAGAACCATCGGCCCCAAGGGTCAGAGCGTTGGGGAGCTACAGTCTACTGGCCAATTGAGCTTGCCTCTCCATTAGTCTCTGTGTCCAATGCGACCATTTGCCTTCAGTTGACCCATCTTTATTCGGCTATGCTATGACCAGACTATATCTATGCTATACCCATGCCCCCACACCCTACTCATGCTTCCTGCTCCTGGTCCAGAATATATTCTACCATAGGAGGCCACTGTATGTCTAGTCTGATCCACTCTACAGTGAAGTATTAGGAGTATTTCTGCTGGGGCCTCCCGGAGTAGTCACCTAGTATATTCCAGCCCATGGTAAGTACTGGAAAATGGGAGACAGAAGAGAAAATGCAACAGCCCTGGAGAAATCAGGGTGGATAACTGTCAGATCTAAAGGCATAGCCTTTGGCAGCAGAAGCTCCTTTTATTTGATTCTTGGAAGATGACAGAGAAGAAGGATGTTATTGTAAGTCAGGGAAAGAATAGGTTGGAATGGAACATCTGTCCCTCTTTGGTCAGCAGAAGAAATCTTCAGGGTCAGCAAAACAGTAACTCAATCTTTACAAATCAGATTTTTTTAAGGACCTAAATATATGGCACGTGCCCTCATTCAAATTTCTGAGGGGGCGAGTGAGAGGCAAAATTTGTAAGCCCCACTTTCCACCAGGTAAACTAGAGTCACCTGCCTGAGGTCAACAGCTCAGGTAAAAAGAGGGATGGGTGTCTCGGCTTCCCTGCTCACTCCTAACAGCAGTGGGCAGAAGAGAGAGGAACTGAGCTCAGACCCTAGGACAGGTGACTTTTCCAGGACTACATGTCCTGGTCTAGAGAATTTAATCTATAGATTTCTTTATTATTTTTAATGCCCAGAAATTATATTATCAAAGTGTTACATTGTAACAAGAGACTGATCTTGTGACAAGAGTCCTTTTGGACTCTGATGCTATGAAATAACCATAAATCAAGAAGGTAAATAGCTTCAGCTTCTACAAAAGAGCCAAGCATTTGAGGCAATCTGAGGCAAATGCTGACTATCTCTTTAGTGTTTTTTAGTGGCCACAGATGCATGTCATTTCCAAGGCCCACAGAAGGCCTAGAATCTAAAGCTTTTTGTGGAACTCATGTCTAAGGGGGGGACTGGGCTAGAGGAATTGTGAGGCCTAATGGGGGCATTTCTATGCCCCTAAAAACACCCACTTCCTCCTCCCACCCACTCCCTGTCAGAATCCTGCTACAATGTAACACAGAGAATCAGACAAGTTTCAAAATCACTTCAATTGGGCCTATAGGGCTAGGTCCAACCATTGCCCTAATGCTCTTGTTTTACTCAAGTGAACAGACAATGCACAGATCACCTGGCCAGCCAGGAAAAGAACAACACTGGAGTGCCAGACAAAGAGGCTGGGGACTAACTCTGCTCACAGACCTCCTGCCTGCCACCCAATCTAGTACTCTCAAAATGACAGGGCTCTGCTCTTCACAGGTTCCAAAGGCAGTGTTAATTTTTTCTTCTTTTTGTATTAAACATGCTCTATCTGCCCAAGGTACACTTTTTTAAACTGGTATTTTTGGTATCTTAAATGATTCTAATTGCCAGATAGGACAATGATGGATCCTTCCTATCTAAACATAGGCCTTGGATAAGTCAGAAATTCTGGTTTTAATCCTGGCTCTGTTAAGGGTTGCTGAATGTCCTGCTTTTAAGAAGACAGAGGCCAGAATTTTCCTGTGAGAAATTGTTAAGGTTCATTGGGTCCTTTCATCACCAAGGTTTGAGAGAAAGGCCCTGGAGTGGTTTTTACCATACTCTCCTCTTGATTCCCAAATATGACAGTGTCTGCCCCAACCCATTCTTCTGTATAGGAGTTGGGAGTGACAGGGAACCAGAGGTGGGGGTAAGCAGGGGGAGGGCATGAGGGATCTGAGGGAGCTCTGTGTGCAGTGTAGGAACAGAGGGAGTCCCCTGAAAGAGGCCTAGAGGTCCACACTCATGCCTCTCCCCTGACTCTCCTCATCCCAATCCCTTCCCGTCACTTTCAGCTTTGAAAAGAGATATCCAGAATTTGTTGTGAGGAAAAGTCAGACCAAATATTTTGGAGTTTGAGCATCACAGATCTGGTTTTACTATTCACTGACTTAATTTTGCCAAGGTCTGGAAAATTATAAATCATTCCATTATGAGAAAATAATCATTTTTCTTTCGCTTCAGCCCAGAGGATATCATTTCTAGAATAGAGAACTGATAAGGCTTTAGTATTCCAGCCTGCTTGAAGGTCTGCTGACAATTGTTTTCTGGGAAAATATGAAAGGCTGTGGGGGATTTTCCTTTCAAAATATTTGTGGTAAAAGGACCAAACTTCAATTTGGCTTGAAGAAAACACTATTGTGGGAGGCAGGCATCCTGCTTCGTATTTTTGGCTCTGTCACTGTTGCAATTCTGCTGTGCAATTCTAGAAAATGCTCCTAACTTCTCTGAACCTAAAAAGTGTTAAGTTAAAAAAAAAGTGTTGAGTCCAAAAGATATAAAGAAAATGAATATATTATGACTATAAATGTAGCAATCTGCTATGAAAAATGTCATACATTTCAACCTCACATCAGGATGAGTGTTATAATTTAAAATCCATCTTATCATTGATTCTCATCATCTCCACCCTTAAGAAATCCATTTTACACAGAACCAATTGGCAGTGGCTGAGGAAGAGAGAAGGAAGAAAAAGAATGAGGGACACAACTTCAAATAATTTTGTATTTGTGGTGAGAATTCTTTCAAATCTTGATAAAAATTCACATCTCTTATTATGAACCTGGAGGAAAAAATCTCTTTTATAGGTTTCACTGTGAAAATTCACAGGCAAAGCTCAAGAAATACTGCTTAGCAGGAGAAGCCCTAAAGTACAAGAGTCCCTAATGAAGATACTGGCTCAGTATGAGGCCCTGAAGATGGAAGAAGAGAAATGAATCTCCACAGCTTTGCACAAACACACACTCAATCACACAGAAATTGATAATAATCCTGCTTCTGTCTCATGTTAGCCATTGTCTAGACCACTGAGTTCAGAGGAAAAGAACTAAAGTGAAACTGTGTCTGCCATTTGGTCAAAGTAAACATACAAGAAAACGGCAGCACTATAGGGTGGCTTTCTCTTTGGTCTACTTCTCCAGGGGTGCACATGCAAGGGGATGCGGTGGGAACCCTGGGGCGGCAGCTACTGTGTAGGCGTGAAAGCTCTGGTTCCACTGTCAGCTTGCCGTTCCACTGGCTCCGATGGGTTGAGGTTAACACATGCTGGTTCCGGGTCTCAAATGGGGTGACAGTTGTAATGAGGCCAACAAACAGCAGCCCGGTGTGTTGTTTCCACCTGCAGCCCAACCTAGGCGACATCCTGTCAGTGATCTTGGGCTTGTTGTAGAAAATAACATGCACCATTGGCGAACTGCGACAGTGTGCTCACAGTGGCTTCGAATAGTGCATTCCCTAACTGTGTGCTGTTAGCATAGGGTCAAATAGGTCTCTGGCCAACAGGGGCTTGGAAACGAACAAGGCCAATTGCTGGATGACTCTGAAGTTCACAGATTTGGAAGAAACCTTCCCACCAGCCTTCACTGCACCGTACATTTCTTGCGGCCGAGTCGCTTTTGCGTGGTTTGTTTGGTTGTCCTCGCCCACTCCCTTACTGCCCACTGAGCCCCACAGAAAGGCAGGGGAGGTGAATTTCCAACAGCCCCCTGAGTTTCTGCTGACCTTTTTAGGTGTTTTTGTTACTTGATGGTGCTTTCTATTCACGTGTACTCCTGGGGGCTGGGGATTCCCCTCCTTTTGATTTCCAAAGAGGGTTAGAAAGACACAGCTTTGTGATCAGTCCATCACAGGCAGCTACTATTGATTGATTTCCCCTCCTTAGACTCATTTGAGACTAAGAAAATAGTTCTGTTGAGTCACTTGCTCCCCAGGGGTCTGAAAAATATGGCTCTTGGGGGAGTCCAGACTGATAAACATCAACTTCTTTGCGATTCTCCAACCCCAGCCAAACTTTAGTGGCTTATCGTAGGGAAGAGCTGAAGCCCAGAAGGGCCTCAGATCATACCCCACCTTTTAAAAAGCTCCAATGGAGGATGAGCCAACACTAATCTAACTTCTATATCTCTATGCCACTCAGGCAAATGGCATGCCAAGGGCTCTCTGAACTCAGAAACTGAGTGTATGCATTCAATTCTATCTCCAAAGTGTATCTGTAGCATAAAACGAGAGCAAAGATCATTCACAACCTGTTCAAAATATCTGCCTAGGAACAAATTTCCAAGATAGCAGTAGCCTCATCAGAAAAGCCTTTGAACAAAAACTATTTATTTGATATCCTCAAAGAAGGGATACTGTTGTTGTTATTGTTATTGTTGTTGTTATTGGGGGGGAGGGGGTTGAGAGCTGAAGCTATCTGTCTATATCCATACTTAAATAAATGACATCAACATACACAAACAATAATAACCTACAGTTAAACAGAGTCAACATAAGAGAGACAGAAGAATAGGGCCAGAACAAATACATTAAAATGGCTAAATATTTACATGGCAAGTGAGGACAGGCCTCCTTCCACAGCAATGCCCTTGGAGTGGAGATCTTCGACCAGGGTCACTAACAAGCCAATCCCAATCATGGGCTACAGGCCCATAAAACGATGTCCTAGCCAAGGGTAGGTCACATTCAAGGCATGGGCCCCAATGCCAGATGACAAATAGACTTTTAGCTTCCAATATCAACTCTGGTGGCTTGGGAATGGCCATCTGGAGCACTGTCCCAAGGGGAAGTGTGGTTGTGTCAGGCCTCTAAGTTGCTCGAGGGGATGGCAGGGGACATGAGCTTCTAACTATAACTACTCGAGTGTGCTCTCCTATCATTTTTGCTCCCTCATTTGCATTTGTCTATCTTGTTCACCTCTCACCTAACGTCATTAACGAGAATAATGACAGCACTTTACATGTGCATGATGCTTTATACTTTTCAGAGCATGTTCAGAGTGGCCTTAGCTGATCCTCACTGCCTCATGAGGGAAAGAGCTGTTGTGTGTTAGGAGGGTGGGCTCTGGAGTCAGAACTCCTGGGTTTCTGTCTCAGCTCCAGCTGTAAAATTTGGGGTAGATTACTTAATCTCTCTGTGTCTCACTTTCTTCAACTGCATAATGAAATACAATTGTACCTGAGGTGAGGATAAATGAGTTGGCAAAGAAGGCCATTAAGACAGTGCCTGACACCTAGCAGGTGCCTAACACCTATCAGGTTTTACTACTTATTCTACCGGCTTCCATTTTTCCAGTGGGAACACTGAAGCTTGTGACATTCTCATTCTCCTATGTTTCTCATGGTTCACTCACTCTGGCTCTCATCCCCATTCCAAGTGCCCCTTGCCAAGGCTGAAATGTCCTCCTTTACTCTTCTTCCAGCTTCCATCTTTGCAGGGCCAGTTCAAATCCCTCTTCAATGAAGTCTTTCCTAACCATGCTAGCTGCAACTAACTAATCTCCCAGTTCCTAAAGCTCTCATTTTAGAATCAGTATCAAGTAATTTAGTACGAGGATTTTTTTTCTCTGTGTCATGCATGTTTTACCTCTCTACAGTGTAAATGTCCTGCAATTTAATGTGTTGCTGCCTCCCTGTCCCTATTCTAAATGCAAGAAGAGAGAAAGGAGGAGATTAACATTTCCTTGTGGATCTAAGCCTGTGCCAAGTGCTTTACATACATTAGCTCATTTCACCCTCACACCTCAATGAGGCAAACATTATTATCCTAGTTACTCCTAGAAGATGAGGAACTGAGGCTCAAAGGAGTTAAGCCATTTTCGGAGATTGAATAGCTAGTGCATGGCAGGGCCAGATTCATACCAGATCTGTCTGCACCACCACTGTGTGCTGGCTCTACCACATAAAAGCTTCTTGACCCAAACACTCACAGCCTCATGGATATTTGTTGATTAATTTCCTCAAAGCATAGCATTTGCTGAGATCGGACAGACCAAGTGCCATGTTATTTAATCCAAAATCACATGGAAAGGAAAACTGCACAAAATGTTTAAGAATAAGACAAACTTTCAATAGCAAGAAGAAACCAGTCGACTGTTAGAATGCTGTCTGGTAGAGCTGGAAACACTGAGTCTTCAGTGCAGGGAGGAACCATGCTCCAGCAGGTATGGCAAAAGAAAAGACACAGACTCCTGGATTCTATTTCTGTCTTGGCCGCTAACCTCTCTGCTAATATTTTCACTTCTGCTAAAATGTGATGACAAGAGTTTCAGAAGAAAGGTTGCCACATGAGAGCAGAATAAGAACAGGCAGTTAGCTAGTTAAATGTGGTAGAGCCACAAACAACATTGGTATCTAGAGCAGGAGCTCACAGCTGGGACAGATTCCATTTGGGCATTTATCTTTCCAATTCCACTTCAACTCACAGAGAATAGCACTGGGTACCCTGCCATCCTTAAATATACATGATAGTAGTATCTATATGTTTAAATACCTTAAAAGGACTATCTTTAGTTTACTTTGGATCCACATGAGCCATTCAAAAAGTTTGTTCTTGTTTTCTGACTTGAAATGATTCTGCATTTAATTTATGACTGATTACACCATATGCTGGTGGTGCTAAATAAGAAAAAAAAATCGATTCTTCATATGTTTGATAATTGGTTCATGAAGTGTATCAGTGCTGATGCATTGTGATGGAGGTTCGGTGAAGACACACCCGGGATGAAGGGCATAAGGGCAGAGGTTTGCTCTTGGTCCTTATCATCCAGCCAAGAGGCCAGGTCTGGAAGGACTGGTTACCCAGGTAGGTTTGTGGCCATGCTGGCCATCATTTAAGGGGCATGACGATCCCTTTGAAAACAAGAAACATGGGACCTGCGGATTGTGGCTTTCCATTTCCACATATCTGAAGTCCCACTGAATTCAGAATCCTGGAGGTGTGGGCAAGTCTTTTGTAAGACCTACTGCTCAGGTCGAGGCTTAGAAAGGGATCATTGCTGCAAATGAACAGCCTGCTGCTTTGGCATGGGCGGACAAGGAAGCTCTTCTCTGTCTGGTTATTTACAACACAGTGTTCCTGCTCATGGATTCCTCCTGCCCTCCCCAGGACCACACTGAAATGACTAAATCTGCCTATTACTCCAGTGAATCCAGTCAAATAAATAAGTCAATTCTCTTTAAGTTTGTGGTCTCAACTCCTTGTTGGTTTATTGCAAAATTAAAGGGCACACAGAGGAGAACCATCAATCAGTAACCAGCACAGGAATAAGCTCTTTGTGGAATGTACTGAGAAGCAGGAAAGAAGAAGGAAAAAAAAATGAAAAGAAACCTCATGAAATGGTCATTTGTTAGCAGAACAGAGTGGGGGAGAATCCACATTTCACATGCAGCATCATTTAGGAAAAGTCTTATTAAAGGTTTCCTATCTCGCCAGGAGAGCAAGCACAGGAACGCAAACAAAAATCCCTCAAAATGATCTGCCATTTATTAGTGCTGGTTTCTCATGGACTTCGCTGTGTTCCATAGACACAGCCAGAGATCACAGGGCCAAGCGGCTGGAACAGTGACTCAGCAGGCTCAGGATCGGGGCAAGGAGATAAGATACAATAGTTTATCAAGAGGCAATCATAACTGGCTCCCTCTATTCTTCTTCCCAATCTGACGGTCCCTTAGCACCCTATTATTAAAGCACTTCCTTAGTACCATGCCTTATTTGGAATGTTTAATAAATGTGATTTGATGAGGGTAAAAACTAAAGAGCAATATATAGCCTAGGGGAAGAAAACTAATACTCATTGAGTACCCACTGGGTGCTAAGCAGTACACTCAATGCCTTATTAACTAATTTGCTTTAATCCTCATTGCAGTCCTATGTGGTAAGTGACATTGGTCTTCCACTTTTGGGATAAATGTATTCTGTAACTTGTATGGCTTGCAAGTAAATGTATTTACTTCCACTTTCAGATAAATGTATTCTGTAACTTGCATGGCTTGCACCAAGCAGCCACATCTATGTGACTCCAAAATCACTTCTTTCAACCAGACTCACCATGTTCAAGCATGGCACCAGGAAACATAGTGTGGATTTTAAATCCTGCTAGAAGAAATGAAATAGGCAGAACTGGAAATAGCATGATGGTAACTCACCAGGCCCATGTCTACCTTGCATATTTTCTACTTCAAATAACTTTCTTCTTTCGACAACTAATATTTTTTATCATTTCACAAGAGAGGAAAGCAAGGGGCCCCAAGAGGTAGAAGGAATTGATCACACTAGTAAGCAGAAGAGCCATCAGACGACAACATGGCTCTGATTCTCACCTATGGCAAGATGTAGCTTTTGAAATAATTTGGGATTAGGGAAGAATTCTTCATGTTGCTTTAGTAAAAACGAAGGGGTTATATATACACACATATACAAATACAAAATCTCAGGACATCTAAATGGCTCAGTTGTTTGAGCATCTGCCTTTGGCACTGGTTATGATCCTGGGGTCCTGGGATAAAGTGCAGTGTTGGGCTCTTTGCTCTTCGCTCAGTAGGGAGCCTGCTTCTCTCTCTGCCTGCCACTTCCTCTGCTTGCTCTCTCTCTGATAGATAAAATCTCTCTAAAAAAAAAAATCTCATCTGAACCTTCTTATCATCTAGTGATAAGGTAAGTATTATCTCTTACCACATTAGAGAGGAAAAATGAGTAGCCTAAAGTTTATAGCGTATATGTGAACCCAAACCCAGGTCTACTGACTCCAGATCCCATTCTCTTTACACTTCTTGATCCTGAAGGGGAGTGCACCTCCCAGAAAGAGGCAGATTGATGGTAAAGAATAACATTCATGAGAAAGCTAGGTCTCAATGTCTTTCTGAAACAAGGAGGGGCTGTGTGTGTGAAGTTGGGATGCCTGATGTAATGGGACCTTGGTTTTATTCTCTCTCTACAGAGGTGACTATCGATAGTGTTAGAACCTTTATGATCTCTTTGAAGGTGGTCCTCTGTTACTAATATGAGGCTCATTTAAAAACTGCTGGTTATGGTTTATTAGAAGTGGTCCCATTCATTAATTCAGCAAAGGAGTTCCTAAGAGAGGACAGTGGAAGCAAGAAGTGAAAGAAAGGTCTATCTGGGACTTGGTAGGTTTGGGGCAAGACTGCAAGGGGTTAAAGAGTAAAGTGTGTATTTATGGCTTCCCTTTCCAACACCCACTTCTTTCTGCTGTGAACTCCATGCGCTTTGTACACTCATTTTTCCCAACACAGCGAGAGAGGAACCCCTCCCAGACTTCCCTTCCCCAGCCTGTACTATCTTGAAGGGCTTTCAAAGCCCAGGACTCTATCCCTATATCATCCACTACTACTTACAAATCCACACAGTCTTTTCTCCCCTTCTCTCTTTCTAATGAGCTAAATCTTAAATTAAGTCATAAGTGACTTTTGCTACAGATCTTCATGCTACCAGGGAGGGTGCCCAGTGACATACCAATTGCTCTAAAGCAGTGGCTCTTAAGTGATTAAGGTGGGTGTTCAATCTAGTCTTCTCCCTCCAAATTCCAATTTAATTCCTCCCCATGTTCTTTTCATCACTCTTCTGAGATAGAAAATCTGGCTCTACATCTAACTGATGGAGTCTCCCATAGATATCTGAAGCATAGCTGAAATATAAGTTGAATATCTGATAAAATAAAATCACTCAAGTTATTTAATTCTTACAACTTAAAATGTTAATAAAATATGTTTAAATACTAATGAGGGTCAAAACAAAGTAAAGACAATATTGCTATTTTTCTGTTAAAAGAGAGAAGTAATATGAGTATTACTATGCAAACTAGAATGAAAGGGAACAAATAATCCTTGTTGTAAAGAGGATGAAAAGAGAGAGCCATTAGAGTCTAGAAAATGGGGAGAAGTGGCTTCTCACTGGGGGACTCAGGGAAAGTGTCATTTGATCTGGGCCTTGGAAGAAGGGTACAACTTTGTCATTGAGAATTATGTGGAAGGTTTTTTTATAAATGGCAGAAGAGGCCTCAATATTATAAGCATTTGAACTACAGAGTATTTTAGAGGAGAACCTTAAACTCTGGAATACTGGCAGGCACTAAAAAGGTAACCAATCTGTATCAGTTACAGACCAGGCATTTATACCAGGAATTCATTTTAATTCAAAGAGGCCTTTGGAAAGCATGGAAAAAGGCCCCCCAGCCAAGAGACATTAGAGGAACCAACCTTGCAGGAAGGAAATGCAAGTTGCCTCCATACCTCCATCCTGCCACTGAAGGTGGCTCCTACAGGGCAGGTTCTTGCAGTAAAATAATAATAATAGTAATAATAATAATAATAATAATAATAATAATATCAATTGAGAGACTCATGAGTGTGTATATACATGTGTGTGTTTCAAATTGTATGTAGAAGCTAAATTCTGCTAAAACACATTGAGGGTACCAGTCCTCATTACAGAAGAGAGGAAAAGCTCTAATCATATGCAACAGGGTTTAGGAAAAATCCTTCTGAAAGACCTTTTAGCAACTAGAGGAGTAAAAACTAAAACACAATAAAAACCAAAAAGTCCTCAAATGACTGTGTGTCTTGTGTCCATTCTGGTAGCTTCCTTCCAATCTTCTCACAGGCAGATGAGACTGCAATAGACTGCAGAACTTCCCTGCCCTGGAGAAAGGAAGCATTAGAAACTAAAGCAGAGTCTTCTGGTTTGTTCCACTTCTTAAAAATCTATTTTTTTTTTCCTACCGGTTCCTTTTCAGCATGACTGACAAGATTTCCACTTTCTATTTATGTTTACTAAGCCGACAACAAAGCTCAACTAGAGGTTCAAATAAAAACATGAATCAGTACAACATAGGAGCATATTACTTCCAGGTAAATTCAGTCAGCTATCAGGTAGTACTTGGAGTTACACTGGAGTCAAACCAGTTAATCAGCACTTACTGGTTCAGAACTGAGTTACAAATGAAAGGACAGAATATGTACCCCATAAAATGATGGATCTAGGTAATAATCATCAATGGATTAGATGAAAAGATGACAGAGAATTTGGCAATAGAATGATCAGCTGTCATTATCTGAATCCACTGATCAATTTAATCACCATTAGAGGTGGTATGACAGGACATTATTGTCTTATGGCATGATAAAGTAGGAAGTAAATAGCACCATCTATAGAATATTTTGGCTTAAAAAATCTAACTTCCAATCTAAGAACTACTCATTGATAGGGTATAGAAGAACAAGTTAAATGACACCATGAGGAAACCATCCACTAGATCTAGAATGTGAGGCATTCTACATCCAATTTCTCCAACAACTCAATATCAAATACAAGAGAGGTACAGGGGGTGCTATGACAGAATAAAAGAAAGGGAATGTAACAACCAAATACAATTTGTGACCTTAGTTAGGTACTTACTCAAATTAACCAACTACAAAAGGACATCTGTGAGACAATCAGGGAAATTTATTTTTATTTTTATTTTTTTTTAATCAGGGAAATTTAAATATAGGCTAGGTATTGGATGAAATCAATAACTTGTTACTTCTGCTAGATATGGTGAAGGTATGGCAGTTATGGTTTCAAATGCCCTTATTAGTTTAAAGATGGGGAATGGGTGGAGAAATATGCTCTGAAGAGAAATTTAAAAATACAAGGAAGGAAGTAAAGGAGGGAGAAAGGGAGGGAGGGAGAGATTAAGGAGGAAGAAAGGAAGGGAGGGAGGGAGGGAGGAAGGAAGGAAGGAAGGAAGGAAGGAAGGAAGGAAGGAAGGAAGGAAGGAAGGAAGGAAGGAAGGTAATCCTGGTACATTTAGTAGCTCTCTGTGAATACTTCCATTGGCACAATAACATAAATGCTAAATGTGGTTTTAACTAAATATTAAGATGACACCACACTGGAAAGAAGGGATGAGCAAAACTGAAAGGGAGATTAGTGACTCAAGTGGTCATCTTTTACAGAATCATTTTCAATGGAAACATCAAGAAATAGCAATTCAAATATATCATTTAGAAATAGGCAGGTAACTAGCAGAATCGACAGCTCAATGGTTTGAAAGTGGATGCTCCCAGAGAGTAAGGATCAAATAAATGGGAGAAGCTGACTTGGGGCCAGGAAATGCCGTTTTTCAGTTTAAGTATTATATGATTATTAGATTTATAAAACAATATCCAAGTTTTACTTTGATGAAAAATAAAATTTAAATTAAAGTGCCCCCCTCACCAGATGTATGTGAGGAGGAAGTCAGACAGCCAAAAAACTAATAGAAAGGATAGCCAGAGAGGCAAATGATGGCAGTGCTGATTTGAAACCAAGCTAGGGCTGCCACGGGGCCCTGTGTGACCCAGGTGAGTGCATGGATCACCTGACAAATAGATCTGGGCTGTGGACACAGATGCAGCAGACTACCAGTCACCCACCAGAAACATCTGAATCATGTAGCTCCCTTATTGTCAATTCCATATTTAATCAAGTAACCTTCCAGTAACTTGATTTAGCATTTAACTTGCTTTGAAGAGGAAATGTGCTAGTTAGACCAGCGTGCCTGTCCAGTGCACAGAACACTGTCTTTTTCATTGTAAAATTAACAATTAGGCATTCTGCTTTTATAGCTCAGTCTGGCTTGAGAGCTTCGGGACCATAAATAGGGCCAGGTCCACCTGAGTGTGGTAACTCTGCATCGAAATTTGGGCCAAGGCCAGATCACCAGGCAAAGTCTACCTTATAAGACCTTTCTGACTGGCCTAATAGCTTTCTCTCTGAGGGCTGCCCTGACTCAGGGTCTTTCCCAGATTACCCCAAGCACCCTCATAACAACCCTGTTGACCCCTATCGTTTCCCTACCTTACACTGAATAATTGAGCGGCAACTGCATTTGATCACTTCTCAGAAGACAGAAGTGATGGCTTCTTTTCAAGAAAAGAATCTTCACCACATGCTTTCAGGACTCCACAGGACAATATGGGCAGAAGCTGAAATTCCCAGACTTACAAAATATAGAAAGTGTTCATAGACTTAAAATATTACAGCACCAGATTATTTCAATTTTTTAGTAAATGACATAATAGTAAACATTATTGAGTACTGTTTACGTGTAATAGCTCATTCAATGCCCACAAAACCCTGTGGTGTAGGACCATTTTGTTTTTTATTTCTGTCTACCTACCTACCTACCTACCTATCACTTTACAAAGGTGGAGAACAGGTTGTATAATTCAGCCAGGTTACACAGCAAAAAAGAACATGGATTTATGCCTGGGCCAAACAGTTAGAGGGTCTGGTTGAGATGAAGTGTCTTGTTGAGACTCACACAGCAAATGAGCAGAGCTGCGAAGAGGCATCTCTTCTTCGTGTGTGTGTGTGCGTGTGTGTGTGTGTATTTTTTATTGGAAGTTCGATTTGCCAACAAATAGCATAACACCCAGTGCTCATTCCGTCAAGTGCCCCCCTCAGTGCCCGTCACCCAGTCACCCCGTCCCCCCGCCCACCTCCCCTTCCACTACCCGTTGTTCGTTTCCCAGAGTTAGGAGTCTCTCATGTTCAGTCACCCTTCTTATAGAAGGAAGTGGAAGCCAACTGAACCCTTGAGATACCACAAGCTCCTAAAACCAATTTCGTTAGCTCTGAACAAGTTAACAAAACAGACAAGTTATATGAAGTCCTCCCAATGATAACCTACTGAGGCAGAGCCCCTGTGCCAACTCAGTCCTCCAAAATTCAAAAATAACCCCTGAAATCATAATGGAACTGTCTCATTAGAGAACAAAGAAAGGAGTATAGCCCATAAAAATTGTTCACTGTTCCATTTTCAATTTGAAACAAAAAGCTCATAGAGATAACAGGTATTTGCTTTACTTCCCCTGGAGAAGAGAGAATTGGAGGAAAACAGTAACATTAATTTAGGAGGTTCCCAGAGTCCTAGTATTGTTCTTTTCTAAACTCTACCATTTATTGAGCAGTTACTCTGTACAAGCAATGAGGCTAACTTCAAACATTATTATCACTGTTCTCAAAATAGTTCAAGTTAATGGATCCCTTACTATGAGCTGGTCAGCCTGGTAAACCCTGAATGTGGATTACCTCTTTAATCCTGACCAGTGTCCTATTAGTCAGGCCATAGTATTATAATCATTTTACAGGTAAAGAAAATGAGTTTATAGAGTTTATAAACATTGCAAAAGGTAATAGGAGAGCTGGAACTTGAAGCTAAAGCCCAGATCCCAGATCTACTGGAATGCAAAGCCTTACCTCTTAGCCACCATGCTATCCTATCTCTTGATCTTTACAACACACCATCAAGGTCAGTGCTATAATCCCTATTTTACAAATGAGAAAACTGAGGCTCAGAGAGGTTAAATCACTTTCTGAAGACATACAGCTGCTAAGTGGCAAACCTGGGATTCAAATCCGGGATCATGTGACTCCAGAGCCCAAGCTCTTTATCACTACATTAGCTCTCCTTTCCACTGAAACATTGGCTCACTCATTCAAGAAATATTTACCAAGGACTCAACTATGCACCAGGCACTGTTCTAGGCACTTAGGCATACAATGTGAATGAAAAAGCAAGAAATCCTTGCCCTGTGGAGTGTATATTCTACCAGTGGGAGGCAGACAATGGACACAAGAAGTGCTAAGCTGCACAGTGTGTCAAAATGTGATTATTTCTAGGGGAAACAGAGTAAACAGATTTGGTATACTTGAGAGAACAGGTTGCAGTTTTAAATAGAATGGATGGGATGCCTGGGTGGCTCAGCAGTCGAGCGTCTGCCTTCAGCTCAGGTTGTGATCCCAGGGTCCAGCATTGAGTCTCACATCAGGCTCCCTGCAGGAAGCCTGCTTCTCCCTCTGCCTAGGTCTCTGCCTCTCTCTCTCTCTGCCTCTCATGAATAAATAAATAAATCTTTAAAAAATTAAACAGAATGGGCAAGAGAGGCCTCACAGAAAGGAGAAATACGAAAACAGACTTGAAGCTGAGGGCAGTGGGTGGGCATGTGGCTATGAGACAGTCTGTAGTCTATATCTTCTCCCGAGATATCTTTAAAAGGAAATCCTCCAACCCCTTAATATCCTATCTCATGTGGAAATACCAAGGAAGCAGAAAAGTTAAAAAGGCAAGGGCCGGGGCAGCCTGGGTGGCTCAGCGGTTTAGCACTGCCTTCAGCCCAGGGCATGATCCTGGAGACCCGGGATCGAGTCCCACATCGGGCTCCCTGCATGGAGCCTGCTTCTCCCTCTGCCTGTGTCTCTGCGTCTCTCTCTCTCTCTGTGTCTCTCATGAATAAATAAATAAAATCTTAAAAAAAAAAAAAAGGCAAGGGCCTGTGCTTTGCCCCTTAACTTGCCAAAACTGCACACTGCAAGGTGATAAGAAAATATGCACGTGGCTCATCTACCATTACAGATGGAAATGGCAAGTCTGGGTGGCTGTGCCCAGGCAAGAATGGGAAAAGTGCTACTTCTCAAGTATTAGCTCCCAACATACATGGTCTTTCCCAGCAACCCAGCTCTCGGTCTACAGATGTTACCATTATACAACTATTCCCATAAAACTGCTCTGAGTGACAGAGGCTGGCTGAACCCCTGGTTTTGATAACCCAAAAGTGCTATCTCCAGAAAACCAACAAGGTGAGCCATGAGTACACAAGGCCCAGGCCATCCCACTGTAAGAGCTCATTATACTGCAAGGGTCATCCAGGAGTTCAGCCTATGACTGTGGGAAGTTACAGAGATAATATCTCAAAATCCAAATAAAAATAGAATTCCTCTCCTAGGAAAATCCTGAGAACTCATCCTCCTATTCCAGACTTTCTGATAAGAAAGAGCAAAAGCTAGGCACTCAACTTTGGTACTTGGCCTCCTCTATAAATGGTCCCTGGGTGGATCTTCCTCTTCCTCTTCACAAGCACATTTCTCTGTCATGTCTGAAGATTCAGCAATCTATATATCTTATAGGGCCTCTCTCATATTGGGCTACATCACAGGGCATCTCACAAACTAAAGGAACTAAAAAAGTAGTTCAGTAACGGAAATTAGGGTTGAAAGGTATTATCAGAGTTAATGTTAGGAAAGTATTACAGATTGTTTGAAATTTCTTTGTAGTTTTGATTTACTTACTGACCAAACATTATAGAACCATGGTTCTTTCTTTATTTTTTAAAAGATTTATTTATTTATTCATTCAGAGAGAGCAAAGAGAGAGGCAGAGACACAGGCAGAGGGAGAAGCAGGCTCCCTGCAGAAAGCCCGATGTGGGACTCGATCCTGAGTCTCCAGGATCACACCCCGGGCTGCAGGAGGTGCTAAACCGCTGCACCACCGGGGCTGCCCGAACCATGGTTCTTTAATAGCTGTTTCCAATTCACAGTGGTGCAAGGCTAGACTCTTCAGATCAAGTAAGCAGGGAAGCCCAGGGCTCTGGCACAAGGCCTGTGGTCTAGCATTAGATCACCCTGCTTTTCATGAGGCAGGTTCTGCACAATAAGTGAAAGAGAAACAGAGACACAGAGAGAAAGAGAAGGACAAGCTGAGAGAGGTAAACAATGCCAGACTCCATCCTTCACCGAGTCTACATGTTATATGTTTATTGAGCAGCCACTGGGTGACTGTTCTAAGACACCATTCTAACTTCTGGAATAACAAAGAACAGGACAATGCCAATTTCAGATGTGGTGAGTGACATAAAGAAATAAAATATCGTGTGTGGGGCTACTGATAGGTCAGGGAAGTCCCGTCTGCGAGAGAACGTCTGGGCTGGCATCTGAGTTATAGCTCTGGGGTGCCACAGAGTTCAGGGCACAGGCTGAGGCAGAAGAGTCAACCATTAAAGTCCGGAGGCAGAAACAAGCTTGAGGTGCTCTAAGGACCCAAAGAAGTCCAGCCTGGCTGGAGGTTAGTAAGTGAATGAGGAGAAGGGTCAGGCCGAGTCAGGCAGTAACTTCGAAGCCCAGCCAGCACAAAGGCTTCAGGTTTGGTTCTAAGAGTAGTGGAAGGCCCCTGGCAGGCTTCAAGGACAATACTGATGTGATCTGGCTTGTTTTAAAATCTGCTTATTCTCAGGAATTAAAAGTCCAACATTTAATCTCCCTTGTGAAGGTACAGATTTTGTGTTCTGTTTGAAATCCACTTAAAATATTCATAAGAGTTCAATCCCTCTTGGCAAGAGAAAGAGATAAAGAAAGAAGGGGAGAAAAAAATGGAGGGAGAGAGAAGGGGGTAGACAGAGAAACAGGAAAGAAGAAAGAGAGGAGAAAAGAAAAAGAGAGAGAGAGAGGAAAGGACGAAAGAAGAGAATGTCCACTGAGGCTCCACTTTTTCAGGCTGCTAAGAGTTGGAAGCAGGGTAGACACTGAAACACAAGGCCTCAGAAACACAGCACAGGAGAAGATGACCCACTAAGGGCCTACACTGGAGCTGGGGAGTGGGTTCACAGCCCCATTTTCTGGGTGACCCAGAGGGTAAGATCCGAAGGAAGAAGGTATCTGATCACAACACACCAGCTTAATCTTAATAGTAGTGATGGCAACGAAGAAGAGTATTTCTAGCTAGAAACACTCTCAAATAGAATTCCAGTTCACCCGGACCAGGATGTGGTCCCACTGTATCCGTCAGCAAGTACTTATTACATCTCTACCAAATGCAGTGTAGGAACAGAAAAAGATGACAAAGCGAATATTGTGTAAATTACAGATGCAGCGTGCCTTTGAGGATTTGAGTCTCACAGGGAAGCTTAGGAGAGAAGGGGGAAATTCTCTGTAGTGGTAGACAGAGCCATCTTCACATACATGTAGATATTTAGAGGTAAAGCTCAAACCCAGGTCTTTGGATTCCTGGTTCATCACCGTCTCAGGTGAATAGACTCACAAAGCCCATGGTTTATGATTCTAATCGTAATGGGATGTGATCAGACATTCTGCCTGCTATTACCCCCAAGAAGACAAAGGTCATCCATAAACAGTCACTTGGCTGAATCCACTTCAGTAAATTCAATCTCTTCCAACCCACCATCAGTTTCGCTTCCCTATGGGGAAGCTACAAAATGTACATGGGAGGAAGTGAGAGTAACCAGCTGGTGATCATTTGTCTTTTTTGAAAATGCACAATCTACACATGACATTTATGCATACACAGAGACAAATGGCAGCCTGGGGTGTGTGTGTGTGTGTGTGTGTGTGTCTGTGTGTGTGTGTGTCTGTGTGTGTGTCTGTGTGTCTGTGTGTCTGTGTGCCTGTGCGCAAGTGCATGTACAGGCACATGTGCATGTATATGCATTCTAACAGCTCATCCAAGAAAAATAAGAAAGATCTGAATATGTCAGGTGTGTCTACAAAGTATCTAAAGTGATATCTCCTAGAGGGAAGACAAAATTGGCCTGGTTTTTCTGGCTAGTAGAGAATGCAATTCTCTTCTTGCTGCCTAGACAGTAATGTTAGCTTGGTCAGAGGATTTTTTTATATGTCAGTTTCTACCCTCCACTCAAACAATTTTCAATAAATGTGGCATTTAGTTCACTTGTTTAAAACAACAGTGATTTATAACAGTAGCTGATATATCGCATGGAAACCTCTGGCATATTATGTGACATCTGAAAAGTTTGGTTTTTATCCGTGTAAAATTGGAGCTATAAAACTGAAGTGGCTCAGAGTCAGGGGCATAAGGAGCTCGAGCATGGAATCAATTGTTTGATTTATTATGATAAAGCACTGTGTAAACAACAGCCACTGTGAATATATTTATTATATTATATTCATAACCAAAGTGATACATATGATTTATCGGATGTTAACTCAGATCTATCAACTGGAGAGACATGAGGCTTACTTGTCGCCCATGAGCCAGCTATTTTAAAGATAACTTCCTTTACAACCACAGGAGGACTCTTCTTCGGGGGCTCTCCAGGCACTGAGGAAGCTCTGGCACAAAACTCTTCTGTGAAATGGCTTATATCTAGGAGTGCCTTCCTTTTGATTAACATTAATATTTGTTAAATGATCCATCAAATCCAAAATACCTAATTTTCATCTATTATCTCTTTGGATTTTTATAGCAACTTTCTGAGACATACAGAAAAGTCATTATTATGATAAAAACATTAATATGATAAAAACAAGACTCAGGGAAACTATTGGAATTGTACTTTCTAAAGGAGATAGGGTTCTAATCCTAAATTTTGTTGATATCTAATTATCATTATTTCTGTTAGTCAGTAAATTAAAACTAAACTTTAGCAAAGTTCTGTTAGTCAGTAAATTAAAACTAAACTTTAGCAAAACTATAGCAAGTCAGAAAGCAAATCAGTGTTTGCCTGGAGCTGGGGGCGGATACTGATTGCAAGGGAACATTCAGGAAGTATTTGGAGTGATGGAAATATGGTTATTAGATACACCTATTTGCCAAAACTCATCAAACTATATACTTTATATAAATTAATTTTTTTAATTGATGTTAATGTAACTCCCCAATTTTGCTTCACATAAACAAGAGAAGTGATTGATTTTCATGACGTTCCTGCTAATGCCTTTGTGCAGAAGAATTCATCATTTCATCTGAAATCTTCTGGTGGTAAACACATCCTCTTTGTTGTCATCTCTTTGATATTAATTGCAATGACATTAAATTATGTTTCTGGGGTTGCATAAAGGAGCTTTTTTCCATATAATACCATATGTATTTTCTTATCTTGGTTGGCTAAATCGAGGTATGTTTTTAATATTTGTGGTTGTCACAGTGTTTCTACTATTAGGATTATTCTGGGGATCAGAATCAGCTGGATTGTTCACATTTCAGAGATTAAAACCAAAAGAGCAAACATTTCTAAAGAACAAAAAAATGTAATGTCCTTCTCAAAAGCATAATATTCTCTCCCTTTTCAAATTTCCTTTTACCTGACAGAGAAGCATACCAGGTCCATGAAGGCAATAAGGTAGACCTGCAAGAGGTAATTTTCAGGGTAAGAGCCCCTAGAGAGGACTCAAGGCTTTGTTCTACTACCACTTTGGAGCTAATACAGAATCCTGATTCTGTTTTCCTAGAAGATGGGTCCTATATCTCCATGGCTCTGCATATTATATAGAACTGCATAAATAAATGGTTTGCCAATGTTTTTGATAAAATACTAACATTTACATCTTTTCACAGCTCTTTACATAGTGCTTTCACATTTATTAGTGCACTTGAGTCAACAATCTTGTGAGGTTGGTACTATTATTAATCCTATTTCATAAAGATATGAAAGTCACCATGAATTTATGCAACTTGTCAAAAGACACTCAGCTTTTAGGTGGTAGAGTAAGAATTTTGCCTGTCCTCTGCTTATTCCTACCACATTGCCTTTAATAACTCCACGTAGATCAAAATGCCATTCTTTTTCTGGAGAAGGAAGCATCCAAAGCCTATTTTCAAGAGTGCAAACACTGATCACTTTGCTAGACAAGGACTTCCTTACAAGTAGGAAAGAAAGAACAAATGAGATCATCTACCACTTTATAAGCCCAATATATACAATTTATGCAATTTGATGGTGCTATATGTTATTAACTGTGCATTTCCAACCATATTTAAAACTCATATTTTTTGAACAAAATATTCATCCCGGGATCCCTGGGTGGCGCAGCGGTTTGGCGCCTGCCTTTGGCCCAGGGCGCGATCCTGGAGACCCGGGATCGAATCCCATGCCGGGCTCCCGGTGCATGGAGCCTGCTTCTCCCTCTGCCTATGTCTCTGCCTCTCTCTCTCTCTCTCTGTGACTATCATAAAAAAAAAAAAATATTCATCCCTTAGAACTCTAGCCATTCACTCCCTCCCCTATGAAATCCTGTGTGATCTTTCAGAGTAAACTGTTATCTTCCTCTGTGGTACTTGATTCATACCAATAAAATAGCATTTATTATCTTATATAGCATAGTTAATTATTTTCATACCAGTATCTCCCACTGGTCTGGGAGCATCTTATAAAGAAGGCCCATGGGGGCATGTGGCTGGCTCAGTGGGT
The DNA here is from genome assembly GCF_011100685.1 of Canis lupus familiaris. Lineage (NCBI taxonomy): Eukaryota > Metazoa > Chordata > Mammalia > Carnivora > Canidae > Canis > Canis lupus. Next base: position 42,448,505 of record NC_049229.1, on the reverse strand, counting down.
AAAGTATGCAACTCTTGATCTTAGAGTTGTGAGTCCAAGCCCCATGTTGGTTATAAAGCTTACTTTAAAAAAATAATTAAAATATTTCTAAAAAGGAAACAAAACAAAAAACAAGGTCCATGTGTCATTCACCTTCATGCCTTTGGCACAGCACCTGATGCACAGCAGACCCCAAGGAAATGATGACTGAAAACTCAGTATGGAACCTAAAATCATGTGATATTCTTAACCATGAATAAGTGATAAATTTTAAGAGACCAAGCTTTACTAAGGCCTAATCATTGTCCCAAAACATAGAAATTCTATTATAATCCTGCCTCCAAATCTAATTTAAGAACTCTATTTTAACCACTGATGAAAATGATCACAGATCCCTAGATCATAAGGGTCCATGAACTCCAGACATCAGGGTATTAGAAGTCCTATCAGTTAAGTGAACTGGATACAGGATAGGATGTTGAAATCCAAGACTATCCCACTTATTCCAAGACATCTAGTCACTTGGCCAGTATTCCATCTAATCCACTTGACCTAGATTATCCCATTATTTCCCACCAAACTTTGTAGTAAGCATTATATGCTAATGTAGACATACAGTTCAGAGAGACAAAGGTCTTTAGACACTATATTCCATGTTTTCCCACTATACTGTGCAGCTTCCATACACATACCTTCAATTTGAGATTAGTAATATCCAGACAAGGCAGATGAGAAGTGGTAAAGGAAGTTTAAAGCACAATGTGAACCCCTCTCTCTCACTTCCTGCCATCCATTTTCCTTGGATCCTGAAAGCTTCTGACATCTTATTCAGTACTCTGTAATCATCCCAAACTTGATTCTACTAAACTCTTTTCTTTCTTTCTTTTTTAAAAGATTTTATTTATTTATTTGAGAGAGAGAAAAAAATAGTAAGAGAGAGCGAGACAGAGCATGAGCAGGGGCGAGGGGCAGAGAGAGGGAGAAGCAGACTCCCTGCTGAGCAGGTAGCCTGATGCAGGGCTCAATCCCAGAGCCCTGGGATCATGACCTGAGTTGAAGGCAGACACTTAACCAACTGAGCCACCCAGGTGCCCCTAAACTCTTTTCTGATTGAACTAATTCCCAGCCTTGTAACTATGTCAAGGCTCCATGAAATTTCCAAAAACCAACTAGAATCCACTTTCCTTTTCTTCTCTTTTCTAGTCTCTAAAAAGGTAAATACCCTATAAATGCCTCCTACATCTCTGGCATGTCCCACAAATTAGTGAGTCCTCTGATACTCCACAGTATCTCTCACTGGCTCATTTAAAATCTCACAAATCCTTGGCCATCTAAAACACTATCTATTTAGAAAACTTTCTCTTCTTTTCCACTCTGGTAAATTCCATCACTAAGCTTATAAATCCCAGATAATATGACAGAAATCTGATTCCAGAGACACTTGAGTAGCTCAGTGGTTGAGCGTCTGCTTTCTGCTCAGGGTGTGATCCCAGGTCCAGGGATTGATCGAGTCCCGCATCAAGCTCCCTGTAAGGAGCCTGCTTCTTCCTCTGCCTGTGTCTCTGCCTCTCTCTGTGTGTCTCTCATGAATAAATAAATAAAATCTTTAAAAAAAAAAAAAAGAAATATGGTTCCATTCCTATCTGTAGGTCATTCCCAGTAGCAGTATTCCTAGAAAACTAAGAACTTTTTTTTAAGATTTTATTTATTTAAGAGACAGAGCATGAGAGAGAGAGAGAAAGAGAGAGAGAGAAAGGAGAGAGCGAGTGAGCACATAAGCAGGAGGGAGGCGTGAAGGGAGAAGCAGGCTCCCCACTGAGCAGGGAGCCTGACGTGGGGCTCGATCCCAGGACCCTGGGATCATGACCTGAGCTGAAGGCAGACGCTTAACCCACCGAGCCATCCAGGGGCTCCCGAAAACTAAGAACTTTTAAGGCATTCACACTTCCCTGAAGACGGTCCCAAATGGTCTAGGCATGTTGACCAATATGACAACCCTACCCTGACTACATGAAGACAAAGTGTCAAAAGAGTCCTACTAATTTAGAAGCCATAGTCTAGACAAACATAATACTCACCCCTACTCTAAGCAACATACCCTAATCTCTACTCATTGTTTTCAGTGAATTCTGATGAAGGGCAAGAGAGGTCCTGAGTTAGAGGGTATAGTCTGCAGAGCCATCTAAAAGGTTTGGCAAAATGGGATGGGCACCCACCGTTTTTTGGAGGCCTTGGCTGTTCCCAGAAGAGAAGCAAGTGTAAGTCAGAAGATAAGTACCCAGAAGGTGAAATTTACATATGAAATAAATTTGCTGCTGACTTCTCTTTGCACGTTACTTTTTGGCAACCCTTTTACCTACTATACGTTGTTTATGATTTTTGTGTTCTGCTTTCTGATGATCAAGGCTGCCATTAGTGCTCATTTAAACCAGATGTTTTCCACAAGAAAATGTCAGATGAGGGGAAGGGCTAGTCTTGTTATGAAAGAACGTAGGCCTTACAACTTTCCTCCTCCACAAGACATTGCAAATTTGACTCAGGTTTCCGAATTGAAAGCCTGACACATTCTGTTTTGCTTACAGTAAAATGTAGTTTCGTGCGTTCAAGTAAGAACTAGGGTCAGAAGAAAAAAAGCACTGTGAAATATACTAATCTACTGCATATGCAACCGATATTAAATAAATCTACAATGTAAAATTAGCAGTAAATATTCATCTAAATGGTATCATAAAATAAGATTGAATTTCAAAAACGTTGCTTAAATTTTGGCTGAAAATATGTCATCAACGTCACTGGGGCTGTCTGCCTTGTAAGCTCCCATTCTGTCCCAACCCTTCTACATGGCTATTTGCATCCTTGCTCCCCTTTCATTTCTGAGGTCTTCCCTGGCTTCTGTGAAACCAGAAACTCTGCTTTTTGTATAAGCTGGTTAGGTTTGAGTTTTTATCACTTGCAACAAAGAATCTTGACTAAAATGTCTTACTATGCCTTAGGAATTTCTGTTCAAACTCTTGGTAGGGCAGTTTGTTTTATAAGCACAAACATTGGGGAAAGTGCTTACAGATATCCTGTTACCTTCATCCTTCACAACACACCAGTGAGATGGGTACCATTTCCTCAATGCAGATAAGAAAACTGAGACTCAAACACTAGCTCAAAAAACGAATGGCTAACTAACTGGGGAGGATTCCACCTTGGTGGAGGAGACTCAGAATTTCATGGACTTCCTCAAGGAGTTGGGTGAGGGAGCAGGTGAATATAAATTTCAACTGTACTTAGTAAAAAGTCTAAGTGGTGTGCCAGGATAGGCTGTTTACATTTTTCCCTTACCAGATCTAAAAGTTTTTGCCTTGGATTAAACAGACTCCGAGTTAGGGGTGAGGCAGGGGTGAGAAAAGGGTAGGGAGTCGTCCTCCAGGCAGCCAAGGAGGGGGGCTGCCAGGTGCATAAGAGTTTGACCTTTACTCTGCTCCACCCCTCAGTGGTTCAGGTCCCATCCCACCCACCCCCACTCCACCTAATAGCCCCAGCCACAGAATAAAAGGCAGAACTTGCTGCTACAACTGCAGACCGGCAAATCCTCTTGCCTCTCATGCTTTTCTTTCCTGCACTGCTGCTTTTCCCTCCTACTCTGGCTACAATGTCACAAACACACACCCACACACATGCAGCAGCATTTACACAGAACAATGCACAAGGAAGCTTTATTACAAGGTGAAGGGACTCTAGGGAAAAGAGGTATTATCCAGCCAGCAGGGGTTATTCCCCTTGGCTAGGATGGCTGGAGTCCTGCACTCACTAGAGGAAACTTTCTTATCCACAAATTATCCATCAGCCTCCTTCCCTGCCTGACTTCTGCATCCAAGGCCTCGGATTTCCTTTTCGTCTCTCTTTACTGTTGAATCTCGCAAGTTCCTTCAACCTCATCCCTTTTCCGTGCATAAAGCCCGATATTACCCTTCTACCCCAACTGGTGTTGGGGGTGACAATGAGTTGACTCTCAGTGATGCCCACTCTCATACTCTAGGATCATCAGTGATTTTAAAATATTGAATAGAGAGGGGCACATTTTACATCAAGATTGCATTCTAAAGTTGGTGTGTAAGTCAGAATTTACATAGCTGAAATTACCCTGGAAGATCCCTTGAGCCTCCCAGTAAAAAATGTAAGGTTCCGTAGTCACAACACTGCACAGTAATATGTGTACACAGTAATATGCATAGCATATAACTAAAATTACGAGTGAAAATACAATTCTGGAATATTTTAAATTATAAACAAGAAAGAGAGTGCACAGCTGAACTTGAATAAATTCAGAGGGGTGCTGATGCTACTCGTCTGTGTTTTTCCCCAACCCCCACAGGCTCTCCACACACCTCTAAATAGGCTTAAGGACTCCATTTACATGAAAAGGCAGACAGCTCCGGGAACCTTTGAGGCCTTCTCTTAAGATACACAATCACCACAAAAGGAAAAGGGAGAGCATTCTTTCACACAGATCTCTTTTCCTGTTTTTGCCTTGTGGCAGGAACAAAAGAAGATTTCTGAAAGAGAAAGCTGGTAAGAGCTGCAGGAAATCACTTCTACACTAGGCTGTGAAAGATGCCCAGTGTCAGGCTTCCTTTAGCTGCAACATCCCAGACATGCAAGAATCTGCCCAACCAATTGGCCTATGGTCTCCGAAGGATGCGCCAGCCTTAAGAGCAAATCAATTCCAAGGAACCATGCAGAATTGAATAAGAAAGGTGCATCCTGGGCAGCTCCGGTGGCTCAGCGGTTTAGCGCCACCTTCAGCCCCGGGTGTGATCCTGGAGACCCGGGATCGAGTCCCACGTCAGGCTCCCTGCATGGAGCCTGCTTCTCCCTCTGCCTGTGTCTCTGCCTCTCTCTCCTTCTGTATCCTTCATGAAGAAATAAATAAATAAAATTTTTTAAAAAAGAGAAAGGTGCATCCTAGCTGAAGTCTGGGGTAAAACAAAGCTTATGTTAGGTGCTTAAGGGTTAACGGAAGATTAATAATTTTTGTGAATGTGCTTATAGTTCTTTAAGAACTCATTCTCCAGGGATCCCTGGGTGGCTCAGCAGTTAAGCATCTGCCTTCAGCCCAGGGCATGATCCTGGATTCCTGGGATGAATCCCACATCGGGCTCCCTGCAGGGAGCCTGCTTCTCCCTCTGCCTGTGTCTCTGCCTCTCTCTCTCTCTCTGTCTCTCATGAATAAATAAATAAGATATTTTTTTAAAAAGATAAAAAAAAGAACTCATTCTCCAAGTATATCTTGAAATATGGTATCCATGATTATTGTTAGTGATTGAATGTTCTTGTACATTTGAGAAAACCAGCTTTGATCACTCTCCCTGCTGTCTTCTCCTTCCAGCTTCTTTACCCTCCGCACATACATAACAGTGTCTCAATCACACTGGCTGCCTTTTTGTTGGAGAATTCTTCATGCTTATTTCTACCCCAGGGCCTTTGCATCAACTATTTCCATTTATCTTGAATGTTTTCCTCAGTTCTCCCCATGTTTGGATCCTTCTCATCATTTAGGTCTCAGCTCAAATTGTCTGCTCAAAGAGGCATTTCCAACTACCCATTTTATAGCAGCCAGCCTCTCTACCACACCCCACCATCTCCCTGTTATCACCTGATTTGGTTTTATTTCCCTTGTCACATTTATCAATATCTAAAAATACTTCAAATATTTGGGGTTTTTTGCTTATTGTCTGAATCCCTCCACTAGAATGTTAATTCCTAGCTTTGTGTAGTGGCAGTATCATAACCAATGAAGTTTAACCAAGGCGCAATTATTGCTAATAGAATGTAAATTCCTTGAGGACAGAATCTCTATCTTGTTGACCACTTTCCTCCATGTCTGGTTCATGCCAGGCTCAGAATAGGTGCCCAATAAAAATCTGATGAGAGAATAAATAATTCTCTGGCTAACTAGTCATAAAGCTGTGGGCCACATAGCCTTAGCCCTCCTGCTTGGACCACAGCATTAGGGCCCAGGCACCACACATAACTGGTGAGTGCTATCTTAAGCACTAGGTAGAGGTCAAGAAAGAAAATGAAGCTTTAAGAAGTCAATTTGCAAGCCTAAAGTTATAGAGAACAAGAATTATCAAAGAATTGATTGGTTTGAGGCTTTTCTATTTACCATTTCCCTCTCTGACTATTGAAAAAAGGGAAGAGATGTCAGAGATGCAGAATTACCACCCATCAGGAATATCGAGTACATCACTGTCTGAGATCTCCAACAGAACCAAGTTCCCATACCATTAATGAAAACCTAGCTCCTTCTTCTTCTTCTTTTTTTTTTTTGTATCATACTTTATTTTTTATTGAATGATTTTCAGTTATACTAGGGCATTTTAATTATTACAATCATTTTATAGTGGAGGAAATGGTGGCTCAGCAAAGGCATATAGCTAGTTGAAGGCCACACAGGTACAAAATGATAGAATTTGCTTTGTGAATCTTAAGTGATAGTAAATCCCAGCCTTGCACATCCTAGTGTTCTCAAAAAATTTTTTAGATTTTTAAAAAGATTTTTATTTACTTATTTTAGAGATGGGGGTGGGGGGCAGGCAGAGGGAGAGGAGAAACAGTCGCCCTGCTGAGTACAGAGCCCCCCCCCCCCCCCCCCCCCCCCCGGGCTCAATCTCACAACCTTGAGATCATGACCTGAACCAAAACCAAGAGTTGGAAGCTTAACCAACTGAGCCACTCAGGCATTCCTACATCCTGTCTTTTTTTAAATTTTTTTTTAATTTTTATTTATTTATGATAGTCACAGAGAGAGAGAGAGAGAGAGAGGCAGAGACACAGGCAGAGGGAGAAGCAGGCTCCATGCACCGGGAGCCCGATGTGGGATTCGATCCCGGGTCTCCAGGATCGCGCCCTGGGCCAAAGGCAGGCGCCAAACCGCTGCGCCACCCAGGGATCCCTACATCCTGTCTTTTATTAGACATCTCCACTTGGATGTCCCACAAGCTTTTCAAGCTCACCATGGTAAAAAAATCAACTCATCATCTCCATTCCCCACCATACAAATCTTGCTCTTTCTCTGTTCCTTATAACCTAGGGTTGCTCCTTCTAACTGGCCCAGGCAGACTCAGTAAGAACATAGGTTCTAATCCAGGATATTGTGGGGGAAGCAAACATGGTTATGACATAACCATTAGACCTGTGATGCTTTCTTACTTCATTAAAAGAGTATACCCACCTCCTTTTATGGTACCTGTTGAAATTCATTCAACGGAACTTACTAAGTACATTGTAGACCAGACATTACATAAAGTGCTACAGAGGACACTGAGATGAGAAAGAGTCAGTGTGCTCAGCATCAACAATTTACTTGACTATGGGAGGCATAAGGCAAACATAAATACACAGGTTAACAGAAGTACCAGAAGAGGTCCAGAGAGTGCTCACTTCAAGAATCACTTATTACTAAAATGAATAATCCATTCAGAAGGTAATATACAGAAGGCTAATGGATCCAATAATAAATTTATGTGTCCCTATTATCTGAGCTATGGAAGGCACTGAAATAGCTAGCTAGAGAATCAAGGATACAGTAGCATGATAGTAACAAACCATAATGAATGGGGAAACATACAAATTACTTCCCAAAGTATCTTCCAATATGTTAGACATCATCCTTGTTACCTCTACAAGGATTAAGTAATTTTTATAATAACCACGTAAGGTAGAAACTCTATTTTCATCCTTGTTTTTACACATGAGAAATGTGGAGCCCAGAGAGTCATGGTAAAGGACATGAAGGGGAGACATCAGCATGGGACCCAATCTTGACACTCACCATCCAGTCCCCTTTTTATTCCCCACAATCATTTCCTTGATCACGATATTATATAACTCATCTGTGTGAGACAGAAAACCACACTCACATGAGTTCTCCAGATTCAGCCTTTTTGGTGATAAATACATAAACTTCCAAAACAGAGTCCTTGCCCTTGTAGAGCTTACACTGTAGTAGGGTACATTGTATTGGTGTATTGGCTGGAGGAATGACAAACAGGCAAATGCAGCTATAATCAAGAGGGAAATCCTATTAGAAAGATAGGAGATCATGTAAAATCTTGGAGGCCGTGGTATGAGTATTTTGGATTATATTCTGAGGGAGATGGGAAGCCACCAAAGGGTTTTCAGCAGATGAAGTGCTAGGACATGATTAATACATTAGAAAGACCACTCTTGGCGGCTATACAGGGAATAGATGTAAGATGGCAAAAGTAGAAGCAGGAAAGCCAGGCTGTTATAATTGCTTAGATCATTAATGATGGTGACTTGGGTTAGAATGGTGAAGGGGACGAGACTATAGTTGAAAAACTGATATTCTGGGCAGCCCGGGTGGCTGAGCAGTTTAGCGCCGCCTTTGGCTCAGGACCTGATCCTGGAGACCTGGAATCGAGTCCTGAGTCGGGCTCCCTGCCTGGAGCCTGCTTCTCCCTCTGCCTGTGTCTCTGCCTCTCTCTCTGTGTCTCTCATGAATAAATAAATAAAATCTTTAAAAAAAAAAAGAAAAAGAAAAACTGATATTCTATTAGTCTGATTTCTTTCAGTTTAGGTTTTGTATTTTTTTCTGTTTCTAATTGGCATCTGTTACCTTTGAGTGAGCGCAGAGTCTAAATATAGGTCTAGGTATCAGTACTTTAATAAAAACAAATCCAAACTGCCTAAAGGTAACAATAATGTTTCATGTCCCTATATTAGACACTTTGATCTTGGCCTGCCACAAGCATGTCTCGTAAGGGAGATCCTATACCTATAATCCCTTCTGTCAGTGTTGGATAGAAGGCCCAATTTCCCTCTCTCTCTCATTCCTTGGTATAGACAAATAAAATTTCCTGCAAATGTTTCTGCAGCATCAAGTGCCATCTTTCCTCTCCCCAGCCATGTTGTTGCTCCTATGCTCCCCAATTAAAATTCTAGAGCCTCTACTGCCAGTGGCCTTACGTGGTCATATTTCAGACCGGGGTGTCCCTTTCCAGTTAAAGTTGACCAGACCAGTGTTAAACAAATGAGTCAAGGGTAAGAAGTGAGGGTGGAATTTGACAGTGGGTGGGATCCAGGAGGAGCTGTTCAGACTACAGTGGAGACATGTCAGTGAATAGGCTCCCCAGATTCCTGCTGCTCAAGTCCACCTTTTGGTATGAACCTCCATGAAGCTCTGCACTATCATGGTTTCTGTTCTTGAATTTCTAGGAGATTCTTCTTCCTTTACAGTAAACCTTCTTTTCATTTGAGCTAGCTTGAGTGGGTCTTTATTTCTCACAACCACAGAAGTCTAATTCAGTTAACAATGTATGAAAAAGAAAGAATACTACTCTCCATTAAGTAAACTGTCTCATGGGGATGGTCATGAACTGCCCTCAAACAGGCAACTTGTGGGAAAGCCTTGAGTAGGAATATGGTTGGAAAGGTACATTCATTGTTTGACACAACACAAACACACACACAATCTGACATCATGGTCTACATTGTGGATGCTATCCTTGAGATGACATAGTTTTATAAAATAAATTATATTTGGAAAGAACTATAGAAATCATTATTAGTAATACACACACATACACCCACCCACATCCACACACTATTTTATTAGTCAGCGAACCCACAGACTAAGTTTTATTAAAACATGAAGTCCATGGAAACTTTCCAGGGTCACAATAATTTTATTACTGACTGAAGAAATATATTTCTGGAATAAGTAAAAAGCAAAGAATCAAAACCAACAACTGGTTTCAAATCTTACTAACCATGTATTGTCATACAACTTCCATTTCTGAATCCCAGATACTTCATTGTTAAAAGGTGAGTAGTAATAACTTTCAGGGTTTTACAAGTATTTAAATGAAACCAATTATACTAAATATTTAGCATTATATCTGACACATAGAAGTATTCAAAAAATATCAGTTTCCATCCTTTAGTTTGAATGTCTTTACTTTTCTCATAATTAATACATCTATTCATGAATCAAAAGCATTAATTATCTACTGTGCAATTCTCTGTGATTTTGTGCTTGTATTTATATATTTTTTAAAGATTTTATTTATTTATTCATGAGAGACACACAGAGAGAAAAAGGCAGAGACACAGGCAGAGAGAGAAGCAGGCTCCACGCAGGGAGCCTGATGCGGGACTCCATCCCGGGTCTCCAGGATCAGGCCCTGGGCTGAAGGCGATGTTAAACCGCTGAGCCACCCAGGCTGCCCAGTATTTGTATTTTTTTAATAGACTGGTTATAAACTTCCAGATTCCAGGTGAGGACTTATTTTTTTAATGTTTATTTTAATTTTTTTTTTTTCCCAGGTGAGGACTCTTGATATATCTTAAGTGCTAAAGCTATAAATCAGGAGATAATTTTTTTTAGGAGATAATTTTTTTATTGCTTTTTGATATTCTGCTTTTCCAGGTGATAGAGAAGACATTTTTTTTTAATATATGTACACCCAAAATAATACATATATTCCTGAAGAAGAATATTAGATCTTTCTTTCTCACAAAGTTAAACTGCATTACATTTATTGGTAATTCCTGATTATTAAATAATTCTTTGGAGAGATAATATCTGTTCCATTTTACTATGTATTACTTTCTTTTTTTAAGTTTTCTTTTTTCTTTTTTTACTTTTAGACTCCATAACCCATTTCTCTTCTCTACCCACCACTCCCCCTATCTCTGGCAACCACCAAACTTGCTCTCTGGATCTATGAGTTTGTTGTTGTGCTATTGTTGTTTAATTCTACATATAAGAGACAATATGGTATTTGTCTTTCTCTATCTGGCTTACTTCACTTAGCATAATGCTTTTGAGGTTTATCCATGCCATTGCAAATAGCAAGATTTCATTTATTTCTATGGATCAATAAGATTTATATACACACACACACATCTTTATCTGTTTATCCATTGGTGGAGACTTGGGTTGTTTCCATGTCTTGCTTACCATAAATAATGCTGCAATGAACATAGGGATGCAGGTTTCTCTTTGAGACTGTGATTTCATTTCCTTTGGATAAATATCCAGAAGTGGAATTGCTGGATCATGTGGTGGTTCTATTTTTAATTTTTTGAGGAACCTCCATATTGTTTACCATAGTGGCTACAGCAACTTACTCTTTCAAAAACATGGAGTATAGAAGAAACAAAAGACACAGACTCTAAGTGCTTACAATTAAGTTAGGAGGCCAAAAATCATCACAGAGAACACATTAAAACCTTAATATGTCTATATACATAGAGTGTAAGATTTTATAATAATTTTTAAATTTATTTTATAAAATAATAAAAATTTTAAAAATATTTATAATAAAAAAATTTAAATATTTTATTTATTTGAGAGAGAGAGTGAGTATGAGAGAGAAAGCAAGACCAAGAGCATGAGAGGGAGGAGGAGCAGAGGAAGAGGGAAAAGCAGACTCTGCTGTATGAGGTTTGATCCTGGGGCTCCTGGATCATGACCTGTGCTGAAGGCAGATGCTTAACTGACAGAGCCACCCAGGCACCTCTATAAAGGAAATCTTTCCAAAAAAATTACCAATCCTATAACCTTAACAAATCAGTTGTTTTCATTCATCCATATCCCCTTCTTATCTTGATTCACATATATACATTTTTATAATTTTGTATTCTGCTTTTATTGCTTACTGTTCTACAAAAATTCTTATCAATGCAGTCTTCAAAAATAATTTAATTTTAAACTGTTATCAGGAAATTCAGAGTGTAGTATGTATATTATAGTTGAACTAGTCATTTTCCCATTGTTAGACACTGAAGACTTTCTCTGTAATTAATGCTGCAATTAATTTCATTAGTGCATTGATCACTGTAATTCTTTTTAGTTTCACATTTTATTACTTTTCCCTAGATCCTATATCCCTAGCAATAAAATGTTACATATGAACTTTGTTCTTAGAAATATCAATTACTTTTTTAAAAAGATTTTATTTATTTATTTGAGAGAGAGAGAGCACATGAGTAGTAGGGGTGTGGGGCAGAGGGAGAAGCAGACTCCCCACTGAGTAGGGAGCCCTACACAAGCTGATCCTAGGACCCTGATATCATGACCTGAGCCGAAGGCAAGACACTTAACTGACTGAGCCACCCAGGCACCCCCAGAGACATCAATTGCTTATAATCTCTATAATATATCTTATGTGAATACAACCATATTTTTACATTGATAACTTTAGTACTTATTGGACTCTATTAGACTGCTTCCTCTGCCAAAGTTTATCTTTTTTTTGTACAAACTGTCAGATCTGTAGAAGTTTAGTGGCAAGAGAGATTGGTGAAGGATTAAGACAATAGGAAAACCTCATGGAAGAGGCAGGATTTGACTAAGGCCTTGGAAATACAGTAGGATGGTGAACTGACCACAGAGAAAAGGGACACTACAGATAAGGTAAAGAGCTTGGGAGAAACCAAGTTGTTATAACCAAAGTATAATGCTGAGCAGTGTGCTTTATGGGGCACTTTCCCCAATATCAGTAGATATATCATGGGAGGATAGACAGACATAAAAATTGAGACGTCCCCAACTGAAATTAATTCAGAGTCACAGTCATCAGATCAGATGAAACATTTAATGAGCTATTTGATAAGTCAAAGAGATGACTTCAGATACTCAAGGCTTTCTGGCCAAATGAAGAGAGACCTCTAACTCCCTCCACAAAAAAACACTTAGCAGACAGCAGATGTCAATGGGCATGACAGAAATGGCCAGAAAAATGGCCACCCACATTGGCCAGGACAGGTTACAAACATGGTGGGAACTCAGTTATAAGGGCTGTAAGTCCAGGGACCAGCCCACAAATTCAGTGCTGAAATATGATAAATCTAGCTATTTGTCAAATTCAGTGTGTCACCAGACCAAATCCAGTCAGAGGTAAGGTGCAGCATATATATTTTTTTGATTGACCACAGTATAATGTCCTGGATCCAGATGAACTTTCTTTGCACAGTATTTATTATTCTAATAAACTAAATGGAATGTTTAGAGATGACTGAAGCAATCTGATTGGCAAACTTACAGGGCATTAATTCTTCCAAGGTGACTGGTGCATAAAAAGTGAAACTATAGCACTCATGTAAACAATCCACCTGCCTCATTTCCCTCCCCCAGGCACCTCTAATTTTCAGCTTATGTTAGCTGTAAGACGAGCTAATGTTTTTAGTGTAGAAAAATGGCATTATTCCAGACATAGAACTTACTTTAAGAAAAAGAGGACAAATTGTATAGCCATACAGATTGTATCAATAGGTATCCATGACCAATGACTAAGATGAACTGCTATTACATTTCAGCAGATAGGTGAAACCATGGCATAAGGATTTCAGAAACTAAATCCTAACTTATTAAGGCATCAGAAGTTCCACTTTAGGTGAAAAAACTGTGTGATAACTTTTGCCATAAATATGTATACTTTTGAACTAATCCCAAAGAAATGACCACAACTCAACAATACATCTAATGGTCTCATTCTTTTTTTTTTTTTTTTTAAGATTTTATTTATTTATTCATGAGAGACACAGAGAGAGAGAGAGAGGCAGAGACACAGGCAGTGGGAGAAGCAGGCTCCATGCAAGGAGCCTGATATGGGACTCGATCCCGAAACTCCAGGATCACGCCCTGGGCCAAAGGCAGGGGCCCAACCGCTGAGCCACCCAGGGATCCCTAATTGTCTCATTCTTTTAAAATAGGTACTCCCCTGTGGGTACTGTGAAAAATAAGAGTGAATGATTGTCTTATGAGACAAGTAGTTTATAAAAGGAGCTGGATAAGTCAGATATGAAAGCAGGCCTTGAAACTATGGGTCAGACCAAGGTACACATGCTCTTTCACTTTCAAGCAACCAGGTAGGTGCCCTCTAAGGTCAATTCTTAATTATCTCCAGATAATTACCTTACACTTACCTTTGGCAGATCTTGCTCTCCACTTTTGGTTGATATTATTAACCCTTTCTATCAAGCCCTTTGTTTAGCCTTATTCCTAAATTCATTCTTAGACCCAAAAGAGGAAATACTTTTTGAAAATAGTTGAAACACAAACTCATTGTGATATCAGTGTTCTCAGAGTGGAGAGTGAGAGAAGTAAAGAGAAAGAAAAGGAGAGAGCATAGTTGATAGAAAAAGAGGATGAGGAAGAGGATGAGAAAGAAATGAGGAAGACAGAATGGAAAGAAAGAAGTACTCAGTGAAAAGCAGGGAGTATGAAAGTGGAAGGAGAGAGAAGGGAATAAGTAGTTCTAGTTATGATGATAAAGAGAATTTTTCCAGAAGTGAACAGATCAAGGCAATAGAGAGGGATGTGCTGGATTGTTTTTCTGCCCTTCCCAAATCGCCTCTTGATCACTCAGTACCTAATGAGCATTGATAAAGTCCAACAGTACACTTTGCATTCAAATAGATAGAGGCTCTTCATAATGTTTATCCATAGACCCTTTTGGTGGTTTGATGAAGCCTATGGATCCCCCAAAAAAGCGTTTCTAAGTGGATAAAAACATAGGACTACAAACAAAACCAATTTTATAGAAACTCTGTTTCTAAAATAATTTTTGAATATGTAAAATATTAGTAAACATGCTTCTGAATCTATTACATAGCAAAATCAGTAGTGGGTCTAATACGAATACTATAATGTCAAAGTAGTGATGAATATAAAAATATTTCAAGATATCTGAAACAACTAAAATGTCTTATTAAATATCTATAGTTTAAAATCACAAGTACTTGGGTAGTCTGGGTGGCTCAGCGGTTTAGTGCTCTTTAGCCTAGGGCATGATCGTGGGGACCCGGGATTGAGTCCCGCGTCAGGCTCCCCACATGCAGCCTGCTTCTCCCTCTGCCTGTGTCTCTGCCTCTCTCTCTGTCTCTCATGAATAAATAAATAGAATATTTGAAAAAAAATCACAGGTACTTCTTTTTTTTTTTTTTTTTTTTAAATCACAGGTACTTCTAATACTACCATGGTTTGTTGCTTACATTCAAAATTGAAGGGAATGGTCAATTTCAGTTATAAAAGTTAGTGAAAATAGAGATGTAATTCTTTTCTTAACCAAATTCACGGATATCCTGAATTCAGAAGTGGAGAAGAGCAGGTCCATTCGCCCTAGGATAAGACATACTTAACCTATTTTTTTAAAAGATTTTATTTATTTATTCATGAGAGACACAGAGAGGCAGAGACATAGGCAGAGAGAGAAGCAGGTTCCTCGCAAGGACTCGATCCCGGAACCCTGGGATCATGCCCTGAGCCAAAGGCAGATACTCAACCACTGAGCCACCCAGGCATCCCTATCTTATTCTCATATAAAGAATAAAAACAACTGGAAGACTTAGTCTCTCTTGTTTTATAAACCTTTTAATCTAGGAGCAGCATCAGATTCCACAAAATTATGCAGACCAAAGCTGCTGAGGAAACCAAGAACTCTGAAGAGATGCAACTGAAGAAACAACTAACATGAAGTAGCACTAATTATAAAGGCATCAGGGGATCCCTGGGTGGCTCAGCGGTTTCGCGTCTGCCTTTGGCCCAGGGCGCGATCCTGGAGTCCCGGGATCGAGTCGCAAGTCAGGCTCCCGGTGCATGGAGCCTGCTTCTCCCTCTGCCTGTGTCTCTGACTCTCTCTCTCTCTATGTCTATCATGAATAAATAAATCTTAAAAAAAAAATTACAAAGGCTTCTTGGAAAAAACAAGTCCTTTCCAAAGTCCTAAAAAAGTGTTAACATATTGGTGACGTTGACTAATTGAAAAAAATTAAATCTGAGCCCCACCTCATACCACACATTAAGGTGAGAGCCAGACAAATGAGAAGGAAATAAAATTAAAACTACTCAAAACCTTAGGAGAAAATATAGGTATTTTTCGTCTTTGTTTTTAGTGATTATTGAGACAAAGTAGGATTTAGTACAGTACTCCAGGCTTAGCAAATATATCAGTAAAACATATGGCCATATAATGAAGTGGGGAAGAGTGTTGGCTTATAGACCAGACTGCTTGGGTTTATGCCACTTCTATTTATATGACTCTCTCTGCCTTAATTTCCTCATCAGTGAAATAGAGATAACATTACTTATCTCATAGGTTTGTCATAAAGAGTAAATATATATAAACTTATATATATAAAACAGTTGACATGGTAGCTAAGTGCTAAAAAATTATTATTATTATTATTATTATTATTGCCTCTTTTAAGGTTCTTTTAAGCCTAAAAAAATAAGCTGTAAAGGAAAATACTAGCATATTTGATTATATAAAAATTTAAGACTTGTATAATCTGTTATGGTTATCTGTTATGGTTCTATAAACAAAATTAAAAGACAAATGAAAAACTAAGGAAAATAACTGAAACAAATATGAAAGACAAAAGGTTAATAGCTTTACTATATAAAGAGTTCTTACAAATCAGTATAAAACACATTAACATTCCAATAGAAAAATGAACAAAGGACATAGACAACTCACAACAGACAAAATACAACACGTAGACAATTTGTTCAAAAAAAGATTTAAGGATCAAGAAAATACCTAAAGTAAAATGTTAAATAGAAAAATATTGGACCAAAACTATACACACTTTGTCAGTTTTGTAAATATTTGCACAAATACATTGAAAAAGAAGGCATGGAAGAAAATACAGGAAAATGTTAAAGATGTCTCTAGTTAGAGGATTATGAGTAAGTGATTTTTATTTTCTTCTTCATATTTTTCTGCCTTTGTGGAGAATTTGACCAAATTTTCAAGGAATATTCCTTCTTGATTAAAAAAAAAAAAACATAACACAGCATTGCTTGCAATAGTGAAAAATTAGGAGCCATCTAAATGTCAATCAATAACAAATAGGTTAAAAGTACACATAATACATATGCATGTATTCAATATGAATAGGCAGCTGTTAAAAAGAATACAGTATATTTCTTTCTGCAATGTTTTTATATAACACTGCAGAAACAAACAACTTGCAAAACAGTTTATTTAAGCATGACCCCATTAAAAATACTGTGTCTATTTCTCCATTATTTGGCAAAAATACGTGTGTGTGCACGCACGTGCACATACACATGCATGAAAGGAGGGGTGGTGAAAGAGGAGTAGGCAAATAGATTAAGGCCTGGAGGGAGTATATTTAATTTCTAGAATCTAAGATAGGCCCATATTCACATGTAAGTTCAAAAATACATATCCAAGCTAGAGTTTATACTCAATTCCTTCAGCCTGCAGAATTAAAAGAGGAATCTAAGCTCTTTCTCTTTTGTAGAAGCTTCAAGAGACCCTTTAGAAATAAGGGACTAAAAAAGAAAGGCTATTGGCTGTGAAACACTCCTTTTAAATTCTCAATAAAAATCAGTTCCTTCCTGCGCTTTACAGGTTACAAAGGCTTCCCCAAATGGCAGACAGATCAATCTTTATGTGCATGGCTGAGTGAGAACTGTATTCAGTCTTAACAGACACTGGTGTTTTTCCCATAATATCAGAAAATGGAGCATTTTTGCATAAGCGTGTTAGCATAACATCTTTAAACAACACTATTCCTTCTCATTATTGAAAACAACAGTATTTACACTTTTATAAGGGTTGAGCTAGAAAAGTACGCACTAACGTCTGAAAAAAATCATCAGGGCAATGAGCAAAGACGCTGAGCCCAGCAGACAGGGAAGCAACTTTAGGTGGCTCACGCACACAGAAGAACAGCTGTGATGTTTGCAGGGCACTTCAGAGAACAGAAGCCCATCATGGGAAAGTCTCTTTTCTTAAAATTATTTCCTTTATTCTGTTCTCCTAAACATTAGAGTCAAGTGACAACTCCTCCACATTCCTTCAAAAGTTTCAACAGGTTTTAAGCTATTTACCAGCATTTAAAAGAGAAAAAGACTTTTCCCTTCTGTAGCTACACTCCCCTCTAAAAACACAACACATGCTTGGCTCTTTCACCTCATGCTTTTAAGAAGGAATTTTAATGGGATGGAGCTCCTGGAGGTGCACAAACTTAGGGGGGAGGAGCACAATAGTAAATTACACAAGAGTCTGAGCCCACTGGTCACTGCCAGTGATGTTAAATCCATAAACAAAATCTGTCTTAAAGGAAAAAAAAATTCCTCCTTGAAAGGTGCAACAGAAGAAGATGAATCGCTTCTTTTTCTTTGGGTCTGTCATACAACAGCCAAGGACTTGGCAATGATTCCAAACAGCAGGGCCTTGACAATTGGTCAAAGACAAAGTTGTTTTGTCCAGCATCTCTCTTTTCTCTGGAAGCATTTTCTTCCCAATTAATATAAGTTATGAGGCTTTACTGGAGAGCTCAATAAACAGAGACTCAAGAACATTTGTTGGCTCTTTAATGCTGAAAACCATGGTAAGCTGATATCTATAGCTTGTGTCCATGAGGGTGCAGGTGCCAGGACTTCTGGTCACCCATTTCTCACAACCCTACCACTGCACTAGGGCTGAGCTCCCAGCTCACCTCTGCCATCCTGTTTTGCCAATATTCTCTCTTCTCCTATGAATGCACCCCTCCACATCTGCCATATTCCTCAACTCTACCCTTCTTACAGTTTGACCCCAGCCACTCTGGTCTCTGGTTTTGAGATATCATTTGTATGTAGGTATAAAGTCCTCAGTGAATTAATGCTGGTTGTTCTGAGACTGTGAGCAGGGCTGGGTACACCTATTTTGGATGTGTTTTTTTCCCCTATGGATAAAAATAATAGAACCACTACCAATGTGTTGTTCACTTTGGAAACACAAATCCAGAGACTTTTGCAATATATGAGGACATCTAATTAAAGAAATTGTTTAAATTAAGGTTATTTCCCTTAAAAGTAAACTATATAGCTCTATACCTTGAGCATTATAATGAGAAAATTAAGCTTCTTGACTCAGAAACAAATATAACAGCAAGCCATGACTCATTTTTACCATTGTTCTATTCCAGAAACTTAAAAGCATGGCCTGCATAGTGAAGATCCACATAAAAATGCACAGACACATTTGCTGTAGTCCTAAGAGCAGAAGATATCAATTAATTGGGGGGTGTGAAAATAAAGACAGAACAAATGGTGGGGTGGGGGGGGTGGGAGAGTAGGAGGGAGGAGTGACAAACAACAGCAAAAATATCATAAATAATTCAGAATGGATGCTAAATACAAAAGTGGGAGCAAAGCCAGGCTATAGTTCAGAGACTGCATCTAGGGTTATTTTGTGCAACACATTGATTCACTAAAGCACCAAAGCGGCTATTAGAGGAAACAATAAAAAGGTCCCCTCCCCCTGGAAATTTGAACCCTGCTTTGGAATTTTTATGACATTTCATTCTTAACAAACAAGAAAGTCTCACAATCTTCTTCCAGCTTCAAAGCATCACCATGGTGGTGGCCTGTGATAGATATCCTGGGTCTGATTTATATATGTTGTTTCAGGTATTCTCAAAAGTCATATGGTTTACTCTTTATTAAAGAGAAGCAGCTCTGTCAAGCAAACAAATAAACAAAGCCTCCTTCTCCCTAACGTATGAGCTTATCCTGATTCCTGCCAGTCACCTGGGTCACTTCAACAAGCCCTCAAGTCACCAGTGCCTTCTCTGAAAAAGTAGGGTCATACAAGTGGCCTCAGCTACAAACCAAAAATACTCCAAGATTCCCAGTTGGAAAATAGTATAGAGTGTGGTATAGGTAGGTGTGTAAAGCTACAGTCCAGTTAGTCTTTGATGCAACAAGTGGGCTTCTGAAAAGTCAAGGTTTAAATACTTCTTTTTTTTCATGTTTGTAAATGGAATCATTTACAATTCACATCAGGAACTTGCTATTTAATGAAATCCGATTGTGTTTCCAGCTGTAAAGGACAGAATGCCCCCGTAATTAAAATAAAATATTTTTTGACCAATTTTAGACATTCAGACTTGGCTTTACTGGAGTTCCTTTGGGGATCCCTGGGTGGCTCAGCGGTTTGGCCCCTGCCTTTGGCCCAGGGCACAATCCTGAAGTCCAAGGATCGAGTCCCACGTCGGGCTCCCTGCATGCAGTCGGCTTCTCCCTCTGCCTGTCACTGCCTCTCTCTCTCTATGTCTATCATAAATAAATAAATAAATAAATAAATAAATAAATAAATAAATAAACAAATCTTAAAAAAAAAATCTACTGGAGTTCCTTTATGTAGCATCTACGTAGGGTGTTTTCACTAGTCGGATGCAGTTGTGTCTTAATGCTACTCTTTTCTTTGTCAGCAAAAACTCCAAGAAGAATTTCTGTACTCCTAGTTTCTGCTCTTAGCAGCATGGAATGACGAACCTGGTACTGCTGCTTTCTTTACTTTGTGCTTCCTGTGGCATGGGAGGTACCCAGGGAGACAGACACTTGAGTGCTGAGACATCAGCAAATCATTAGAAAAAGCACAAAACAAAACCTAAATTGGACGCGACGTTCCCCAGATCATGCAGCGATATTGGTAAACAAGCTAAAGAGCTGAACCACTATCAGGCTGTTCTTTGAAAACAAAAACCTGTTTTGTATACCTGAGTCAGTGAGGGCAGCATCTTCAAGCTGGCCTAGCTCAGCCACTGCAGTCCGCCTGCCAGAGCAATAGACACCACTCAGGGCAAAGGCTCAGGAGCCTTTCCCCTAGGCCCTCGATGAGCCGCTGGCACTCAGGGCAAGAGTGCCAGCGCCACTGGGGGCATCCATCCCAAGCTGCCATTTCAAAGCAGCTGCCTGCAGGCCCTGTCTGCCCTCTGCTACATGAATGCAATGGGGCAGAAAAATTAAAATGCTGGGGAGCTGGGGGAAAAAAAGAAAGGAAAAAAGAAAGAGGGAAACCTTAAAGGCAGTATCTTGGAAGCATATGTTTTCGAATCACTGCAGCCAGTTCCCTGTCAAGAAAATATTGGCCAGGTTGTCTGGTCCGATCTCATGCAGCCACAGATGGCTTCTGCCTCACTATTCAGATCCCTCCACGGAAAGCAAAGGATACCCTACTTCGTGGTGTAGTCATTCTGCCACCTAGTGTTATACGTGAAAACAAACACATGACTACTTGCTGTCTTAAAAGAGGAAAGAGTCAAGAATATTGCTAATTGCTTTTTTTCTCCCCTTTCTAAAAAAGAACATCCTTCATTTATGCTTGCAGCCTGAGGTGGTATCACCAATATTTACAATAGTCTTTTTCTCATATGAATGGAAAGCCAGAGAGCATGAGGTCTGCAGTTTAGAATGTGAAGGAGAAAGGAGTGTAGCCCCACAAACCCATTCTAATGATTTTTAAAAGACCTATCCCTCAATATAAGGAGGAATGTAAGGTAAGGGCAATACCTCCATGTAAGGTAAATACTACAAATACAATAATGCAAATTAGGAAGTGAAACCACCTAGGCCTAGGCAGGGACAGCCTACCCCTGTACTTTCTGTCCTGGAGAAGAGAAGAAAAGGCAGAGAAAACAGGCATTTCTTTTTTTTTTTTTTTAATTTTTTATTTATTTATGATAGTTACAGAGAGAGAGAGAGGCAGAGACACAGGCAGAGGGAGAAGCAGGCTCCATGCACCGGGAGCCCGATGTGGGATTCGATCCCGGGTCTCCAGGATCACGCCCTGGGCCAAAGGCAGGCGCCAAACCGCTGCGCCACCAGGGATCCCCGGCATTTCTATTTAAGGTGTTATCACTTCTATAGCTAACACACAGGGAGGTAATGAAATAAGCTGCAGCCTTGGAGAGAAAGTCTTGGGTTTGAGTTGCAATTCTGTAGCTCCCTAGCTGGGCTGGGTAAGTGGCTCAGTATCGCTGCGAGGTGAACTGCTTTACTAAAAAACAACTGTACTTATGACTCCTCTTTCTGCTTTCACAAAACTGTCCTAGAGGATCAATTAGGTAATGGACATGAAGGCATTCTGTCAACTATAAAGCATTACGAAGACCATTTCCCCAAGTTATTATTCCCTTCTCTGGTTTATGGTTGTCACTGATGTGTAATGTGGCCCCCTGTGTAGAGGGTTTGTGTAACCAACTTGTCCTAGAGTGCTAGTGTTTATTCTCAAATAAAGTGCTTTTATGGCTAAAAGAAATATTAAGTAAGAAATGTTTGAATATTTATGCAACATATGAAAATATCCCCCCACTTGACTAATGAAGAATCAGCATTATAGTTTAAAATCCGGTTCCTCCAAATGTTTCTCCTTAAAATTATGTTCCCTTGAGAATGATAAGGTTATCTTGATGAGCTGTTTCACCAAGATTGACATAGTCGTCCAAGTTCTTAAAGTTACAGAGAGCCTGAACTGAACTTTCCCTCTCGTGGGTATAGCCTGATGATCATCGATCTAGCATCAGGAACTCTCATCTTTCGTTTCTATTCCCACATTAACCAAGTCAGGCAACTGCAAGCAAGTCACTTAACTCAATTTCGGTTTCCAAATGTGCAAAACGTAAGGGGTGGAATAAATAACTGCTCTTTCCAGTTCTATAATGAAAAGTTGTTCTGCTTTTGATATTGAAATTCAAAGAAAATTCAAAGCTCGAGGTAGACCAGCTATACTGTAATTCTTCAGAAAAATCCTAAAAGTTATATAAATTTCCAGCCACAGGACAGAGGGGACAGCCTCAAGAGAGATGGCCACTGTAGAATGGGTGTTTTTGTGTCTATCAGAATCTCTTAAAGCTGTTCAGAAACCACTGTGGGCTAAAACAAACAGGCTGCAAGAAAGTGCTTACCCAGCCACCTACCTAGGCTTTCAAAATGCCAAAGAAAGATTTTGCTTCCATTTAGCTCTGAAAACACAGTTTTGCTCTTTTTAGTAATATTTTTAACAATGCCAAAAAAAGAGTTCTATTTATCCAGATTTCCTCCCTTCCTACAAATGTCAACATTACTTGGGACTACAGCACAAACAGCCTAGAGTTTTCATGATGTGAACATCAGACCAAAGTCACAGTGCAGAGGGATCAAACTTGGAATATGATTGCCAATAAAGGGTATCACTTGTGCCTAGAAAAAGCCAGCCATTGATTCCTCTTTCAGAAATTACAACCACACTGGGTTTACCAGCTCTTCTTGCCATATGGAAGCCACCTTATTTTAAATGTCCCAGATTCCCTCTCCCCTAGGGTGATGCCGTTGCCTAGTCTTGTAAAAAATGCTTAGCTTTGCTCAATACCCCCACCCCCAACCCCCACTACCCCCAGGGCTGCTATGTTTGTGTATGTCGTGGCATATTTGGGCCAGGAAGATTTAGTCCTTACCCTTCCCCCACGGACTGGAACTCCCACCACCCATATCAAAAGGATTTTTTCAGGCCTTGCCAATAATCTCCTGGAGGCCTTGGAAACAAACTTAATCACGGTTCTCATCAATCTTTCTCCTCTGGCCAAATAGAGCCAGGAGGAAAGGTGGTGCTAGACTCTTTTATTTTCTCCCTCAAAACACACTTCTGTCCACAGAGTTAGGCCCACTATGGGTTCCTGGGAGCTAACACTTTTCTGAGGAAAGTTCTGGGATTTCACAATTGCCCCAAACCAAATGCATATGAAACTTTAAGTCTAAATTCCACAGCGCCTTTTAAAAGGAGGGGCCTTGCCTCCCCTTGGCTTACAAAAACCCTGAAGGCTTGTTGTAGCTCATTCATTTTGGCAGTTTTCCAGGACAGCTGACAAACTGAAAATAAGCACACTGCTGTCCCCCCTCCTCTACTCCCCACACCACCTTCCCCCATTCCCTGACAACCAGCACTCTTCACTTACACACGAAGACCCCAGAGAGTCAGACATACTCTCAAAATAACGTGTAGGTGAACACCATCTCTGCCTAATTGCTCAGAGTTTAATAGTGATCTTAAACATTCCTGGTTTGAGATTACAAATGTCAGCCATCATTAGTTAAATCAGACTATGGGATTAGAGCCCTGCTCAATATGTGAGAGTAGGATTTCACTTTTTTGGGATCTGTATCCAAGGTCAAAAATCTCCTTTGAGACAGGCCTACCTCCACTCCTAAGCTGCCTCTGTGTTTCTGTCTGTTTTGATAATCAACAGGAAAAGATATACAGGATAACTGTTGTCATACAATTTGAAACCAATATTTGAGGCAGGCCTCTCCATGCTTGGGAATCCCTGTTGGAAAGCTGATTTGGGAGAAGGATGTAAGCAGTATCATATGCTAGCAAATCCCACCAATGCTATAAAATCTGAATGATGGACTCCAAGTAGACAGCTGGGCCCCCACATAAGGCACCACTGCCAAGGACCACTGATACATTACAAATCTGATCAGCCATAGCTGGAAGTCTACTTGACTCAAACTTATCAGCAGGTCCAGTTCCCCAAATAGGGGAGGGGAAATAGGCATCCAGTTTGTAAAGCCTTCTAGAAAGAACCACTTTCTTAGAAGTATTAAATTTATATCTACCTCGGTAGGTACCTTATGGGACCTTACCCTGCCTGGGGCTTCTCTAGATTATAATATGAGTGGAATTAAGACCCCTAGGATCAGGTGAAGGCCTGATGGTCTAGAGAGGATAGAGGAGACAATGAGGATGAGGCCATAGTTTTGCCTAGGTGTTTTCACCTTGGTGTCAATCAGTGTATTTCAGCTCTTTTGTGTTAGGATATTTTACAACAACTCCTTCGAAGAGAAAGATCATAAGCCTTTCATACCACCCCCATTCAACTATCCAAATGTTAGAAGATTATTTTCTTTATGAAGTATGCTGATTAATTGCCAAGGCAACACCTGTGCATCCCCTTTTTTTGCTATGGGAAGCATTCTAGGAAATTCATGTACAAGACTGCCCAGAGATCACCCACCCATTGGCTTGGAATGCAGTGTGACCAAAGGCATTTCCAGAGAGCTCACAGGGCACAATGGCCATGCATGCGTGGATTTGCTGGATGGATTAGACAAACCAACCGCAACCTTTCCATCTTTTGTTTCGATTCCTTCCAGTAGATTGGCCTTGTTACCAATACTGATGCCAAGACTAGCAATTGCTTGCAACAAAGAATTGTTGTTAACCCCTACCCCCTGCTTCATTCACCCTAATTATTCTCCAACAATACAATGGCTTCAAAAAGCCTCCAACTGTCCAGCAGACACTATGGGCCAGAGGAATCACTGAACACAGGCAGCCTATCAATAAAAGACAATACTGAAGCAGCTTCTGTCTGGGTATTAGCTGCATCTTCCCTGAGACAATGGGAGAGAGAGCTCAGGGGATAAAAAGGAAGTCCTACCCTACAGATCTTTTGTTTGTCTGCCAATGCAGTATCTGTTCCAAGTTCTTGGGCATATCCTTTACCACTCCCGAATACAGGGAAAAGCCTCCATTTCCTAGGAAATGCAGCTTCTATGCTTTTGATGAATTCTTACTGTAGCCAAATCAAGACTTCAGTGAGGATTTTGGTTAAGACTTTTTGTTTTGTTTTGTTTTTTTCTAAGATTTATTTATTTATTCATTCAGGGAGAGCGAGAGAGAGGCAGAAACACAGGCAGAGGGGAGAAGCAGGCTCCATGGAGGAAGCCCGACGTGGGACTCGATCCTGAGTCTCCAGGATCACACCCCGGGCTGCAGGCGGCGCTAAACCGCTGTGCCACTGGGGCTGCCCGACTTTTTTTGTTGTTGAAGGTCAAGTGCCTCTTATATACCAGAGATCTGTGGGCCACTGAGATAATTCATAGTAAGCAACAGCAAAATAGTTATGTTCATAATATTTAAGATGACAGCACAGAGCCCACAAACCTATCAGCATTTTTGTTCTGATTTTTGCTTTTTTAAACAAATAACATGGGTTAACAGAGTAAATGAACAGATAAATAATGGGATGGAAGCAGGCCAACGTGAAAGGAAACCTATTTAAGAAATTGAAATTGAAAAAAAAAAAAAAAAGAAATTGAAATTGATATAATAATCCTGGAAGTTTCCAAACAGGGAGAAAATAAAGTCAGCAGCAAATGAAATGAGAGGAAGCTTCTGTTGATTACAAATCAACACATAATTAGATTGGGATGCACCCATGGTGATGAAACGTCAGTGGAAATAAAAGGTCAGTTGTTTCCAATACTCCATGCTGTCCATCCCATGTTTAAGGAGAACAGACCAACACAGTGAACCAGAATCCCAAAGATATTCCAGAATAAAGGGGACTCATTATAGTCTATTTGAGTCATCAAGTAGTGTATGTCCATATGTAAATGGAACATGGGACCTGGAATGTGTATAATATGTCAATTACTATGGAGCAATTGAAGCAATAAAAACCAAGTCTCCAAACCATGCCCACAGTAGAGCTATAAATAAGTGAACGAAAGGAAACTGAATTCCCCAAGGAAGGAAAAGGCTGGATCAAAAAAAATCAACAAACTCTAGACCTCAGAAAATACAAATAACACCAACCATGACAACTTAATTGTTACATTACCCATTAATTTTCACATGCCGGTGACCCAACCAAAATGAGAAACTGTTAAAAATGTATAATCATATGCAGAAAGTTGCTTTTTGCCTAAAGATTTGTATAACGCAAGAAAATTTACCATAGGAAAAAGTTTGAACAGTACGTTATATGAGAAAGAAAAAAGAAACTTCAGTTAACTAGAACTTGTGAAGGCTAAAAAATGTAACCACCTCAAAGATAATGTAACTAACTAGAAAACAGGCTGCTAATTCTAGGCAAGTTTTCAGTGCATTTTCAAAAATTATAATATCAAATACTATGGCTACAAAAAAAGGAAAGAAATGTCATTGATTATCATATGTGAATCAAAGAGTGATTTAAAAGTAACTGGTATTGCTTTGCTTTAAAATCTCTCACATGTAGTCCCAGCTTCTAGATATAAATTATTTCTGAAGATCATGTCTTAAATTAATAAGTGTGATAATAATGCATAAGGTACACACTACTTATGGTGTCATTAGTTGGTAGATATTGAAGTGCACTGTCCAAAAGCCCCTTCAAGGAAGGACTTGGTGTACAGCCATGGTCAGCAGACAGCCTCTGACATCAGCTCTTTTAGGGTCAGCCTCAGTTTTAGAGGGTCTCCTTGACCAAGGTCATGCCCTTGAGGAGTAGAACATATCCCTTAACTAAGAGGCTCAGTGGGGGTTGGGCTGGGTATAAAGGCCACAGCAAGTTTTAGAGTGAATAGGTTAATAATGTTGGTTCTCTATTAGTCTAGTGGGGGGACTTTATTTTGTTTTTATGTACTCTAGAACTTGCTCCAAGATTGGCTGATGCTCTGCTGGGTCTGTAACACAGCTTCCCCTGCTTAATCCTGCTCCTTTCCCTTCTTTTCACAAGTGTTGATCCCTGCAACATCTTGTATCCAAAGTCTACCCTGTATCTGCTTTTGTAGAATCCTATCTGAAACAGTTAACAGCTCCAAAGTTCATTCATTCATTCAACATATAACAAATATCTATCTATCTATCTATCTATCTATCTATCTATCTATCTATCTATCTCAAGTAGGCTCCATGCCCAGTGTGGAGCCCAGCCTGGGGCTTGAACTCATGACTCTGAGTTTAAGACCTGAGCTGAGACCAGAGTCAGGCACTTAAACAACTGAGCCACCCAGGTGCCCCAACAAAATATAACAAATATTTATTAAACACCTATTATGTGCCAGGCCCTGTTCTGGATACTACGGATTCAGTGCTAAGTAAATTGCTGCTACTACTGGGCCTCAATTCCAGCAGGGAAAACAGGCACTACATATAAAAGCAAGTAAATGTGATCAATTCACACAGTGATAAATGGCCAGAAGAAAATAAAATAAGGTAATTAGGGTAGAGAGTGTATAGAGGAGGTAGGAAAGGGAGTGCTACTTTAGCTGGGAAGTCCAGGGAAGTCTCTAGAAGATGAATTTCTAGCCAAGATGATGGGACATGCAGCTGTGAAGATCAGGTATGATAGCATTCCAGGCAGGAATAGACTATTGCAGATGCAAGGGTCTGGAGACAAGAACAAGTCTGGCATGCTGAAGGGAGATTGGGAAGGCCAGGAGGTTGAAGTGCAGTTTTAGGAGATGAAGTCAGGGAAAAAGGTGTGGACTAGCTCACATATCTTTGTTACTGGACACTCAATAACTCAACAGACCTATATCTTATTTATCTGTTTAAGAGCACAGGTTTGGGGGCAGACAACTTGGGTTCAAATCCTGGTTCTAACACTAACTAGAGCTGGATAAACTTGAACAAGTTACTAACTCCTCTGACCTACAGTTTACATGATAATACACTGATAATTTCTTCCTCATAAGGTTGTCATGAGTATTAAATTGTGACAAGTACTTACTTAGCATAGTGTCTAACACCTAGGAAGGGCTCAGAAAATTGTAGCTATAATTTTTAATTCCAGCAATCAGCATACTTTCTAACATTTAGCAGGCATTCAGAAAGTGTGTGTTGATGAAGTAAGACAGAATCCTGATTGCACATATATTCTACCTTCCTCTGTGTGGACATTAGAGGAAACAATCAAATTCAAACTGAGAAGACAAAATGGTGACAGAGAGAGTTTTATTATTTATTTACTCAATATTTATTAGGCACTGACATGTCTGAAAAAGACTTCCAGCTTCATGGGACTTAACAATCTAGAAGGAGAAATAAAATCTATTTTTTTTTCTATTTTCCAGGCAATCTGGGACAAGTACCATCTAGTAGACTATCCAGGAGTTCAGAGATTGGAGGTCCCTAGCTAGAGTGGCTAGGGAGGAT
The DNA here is from genome assembly GCF_011100685.1 of Canis lupus familiaris. NCBI lineage: Eukaryota > Metazoa > Chordata > Mammalia > Carnivora > Canidae > Canis > Canis lupus. Next base: position 42,419,799 of record NC_049229.1, on the reverse strand, counting down.
ACCTTGAAGGGTAATGGGATTTTTGACAAGCAAAGATGAGAAAAGAAACTCAGCCAGGGCAAACAGAATTGACTAAGGCACGTGTAATGTGTAGAAGGTAAAAGCATCTTTAGGGAATGATGACTAGGCCAGACTGGCTGCAGGGAGGGAGTTTATACTGGGGAGCAGGGAGAGATAGGTCTGGGAAGAACAGTGGGGACTAGTCTGGAGGGACCTAAGCACCAAAGCACAGGGGGTGAGAGCCAGAAGAGCTTCAGAGGCAAGGTGAGGTCACACTGAGACAAACTGATCTGTCAGCTATGTGGAACGCTGACCCAAGCAAGGGGGACTCTGGAGATGGGGTGGACACTACAAGTCATTTAATCCTGATAATAACCCAACAAGTATTCTTCAATAGGGAAAGTGAGGCAGTGTGTGCCCAAGGTCTCAGAGCTCAGAAGTGGTGGGGTGGGGTATGAATTCTGACTCCAGAATTCATAAAGAGAGAAACATGATGAGGCAGGAGGAAGCATGTGATGGTCTTGGGGAAATATACATGGGCTGGGCTGCGTGGGGTGGGGTGGAGAGAAGGTGGGCAGAAACAAGTTTTTAAAAAATAAAATCTGGGGTGCTTGGGTGGCTCAAACAGCTGAGCATTTGACCTTCAGTTTAGGCTCAGATCATGATCTCAGGGTTGTGGGATCGAGCCCCACATTGGGCTCCACACTCAGTGTGGAGTCTGCTTATCCCTCTCCCTCTCTTCTCCTCCTCTTCTTCTCTTTCTCTCTCTCAAATAAATAAATAATAATAAATAAAATCTGAGACCACAAAGAACTTGAATTTAAATGGAACCTGTATTTATTAGACTTAGTCAAAATGATGAAATCAAATATTTTTTCATGACATTATGATTGACAGTTTTATTTTTTTCTTTTTAAAAGATTTTATTTATTCATTTGAGAGAGAGTGAGAAAGGGAGAGAGAGAGCACAAGTAGAGGGAGAAGCAGACTCTTCTCTGAGCAGGAAGCCCAATGTGGAGCTTGATCCCAGGACCCCAGGATTATAACCTGAGCTGCAGGTAGATGCTTAACTGACTAAGCCAGGCAGGTGCCCCATGACTGACAATTTTAAAAGAGCATAAATATATTTTTTCATAACAAAGGAATAAAACAAAGAGAAAGAAATGGAGAGAGAGAAAAAAATTTTTTTTCAATCCTGAGTCCCAATGCTGACCAGCAGCTTACAAGATGGAAGAACATGCCACTTGGGTTTGTCAACGTACTAGAGAAGATGTCATAGAACAGGCCCTGGTGAGTCTTGGAGTTTAAAGCCATGACAACATATAGCTACTGGCTAACAGAACAAATGATAAACACGAAAAGATGTGAAGCACATTGGAATTGCCTTTCTCAGCAGACATATCACAGAAGAATTGGGTTTTATTTTAGTTTAATGCAATCATCTATGTATGGTGACCAAAACAAGTGCCTGAGGCAAAGCAAATGCTAGTTCCTTTGCTTTTCCTTCTCGGCTTTTTCCCATCCTATCCTACACAAAGGTAATATAGATAACCTTTCTTTCTCCAATAGCTTCATTTGGAAAAACATAAAACAGTTCTATAAATCTACAGAATGAAAAACATCAAGGCAAGTTTTCCTGGGTGAAAGTCCTTGAGTTCTGGCATTATTTATAAGTGAGTTGGGATGGATATGAAAATAGAACCTGTTTCCTTGAGAAGTAAATGAAGGCAGGGATGTGAGCAAATATTGAGCCACATGAAAACAAGAGGTCTTTTATACTACAGACACTTTATCTTTATTCTATTAGTGACTCACCATAAAGAACAAGTTCCTGTGCCAGTTGAAACCTCTAACTTCTTTAAAGAAATAATCATCCTTTATTACCATTTTACCTCCTAGCAATTGATGAGTACAGCGCTTCTAATGAGGTATTAGGTAAGCAAAAGTATTGATCCTCCATATGCTGTAGATGAAGCACACTGGACACACACATGAGTTTGGAATCCTAGTGGTCTCTGCTGCTCATGCATATCATCTTCTCTTTCTGTCCATCCTCCCTGGGCAGGCAGTCACTAGAAGTTTCTGTTTATTGTCTGTCTGTCCTTAAGTGGTTGTGTAAGAAGTATGGAGTTGAGGCTGTTAAGAGCTTCCAGATCCTTGGGTGAAAGGTACTGTTTTAAGTCATCCTACTCATTATGGATAGAGCAGGCATAGGCTGTGGCTCTAACTATATCCAATGAGGCCTGTTCTGAGGTGAAGGAAACTCAAGATCCAAGGCGGTCTTTATGACTGCAGATATCATGCCCAGGGTAATAAAGGGTGCCCTATAAAAGCCACTGCTGCAGATAAAGAGGGGCTGGGGGCTCCTGCAGAATTTCAGTGTCATGCTTAGTGAAAAGATTGCTCTGCTCCAGATGCCCATGTGGATGCTCTTGTGGCCAGACTTTGGCCTGGTAGACTCTGTAAAAGTAAGAAATGCAGTGGGGGGGATCCCTGGGTGGCGCAGCGGTTTAGCGCCTGCCTTTGGCCCAGGGCATGATTCTGGAGACCCGGGATCGAATCCCACATCAGGCTCCCGGTGCATGGAGCCTGCTTCTCCCTCTGCCTATGTCTCTGCCTCTCTCTCTCTCTCTCTCTCTCTCTCTCTGTGTGACTATCATAAATAAATAAAAATTAAAAAAAAAAAAAAAAAGAAATGCAGTGGGCCAGAATGATGTGGCTAATGTAGCTTTTACATATCCAATCTGAGACCTTCCATCTTTTTTTTTTTTAAGGTATTATTTATTTATTCATGAGAGACACGGAGAGAGAGGCAGAGACACAGGCAGAGGGAGAAGCAGGCTCCACATAGGGAGCCGGATGTAGGACTCGATCCCAGGACCCTGGGATCACGCCCTGAGCCAAAGGCAGATGCTCAACCGCTGAGCCACTCAGGCATCCCACCTTCCATTTTTTTATTCAGATATTGAATTATACTCAGGGATGCCAAATTTTCTCAACTATAAGCCTTGTCAGTAAAGTATATTTAAGGGGAAAATGGAACAGAATATTTTAAATGAGATTGTTGAAACATCTGATGATGATAACAGATTCTTCTGAACAATGAGGTCTTGTGTGGCTCTTCTGGCTGGAGATGATTACAAAGAATGCTCCAGAGTCTTAGGCTGGATCAGTATCCCTGCACGGGGCTGCCAGAATGGGTGGGTGGAAGTGAGAAAGATTGAAAGAAGAGAGAACAGTAGGCAAAAGAAGAGAGTAGTGAGATGAAGAAAATATATCAAAGTTGGGTACTAGAGTGGGTTTCTGGGGCTCAGTGAAAGAAAGAAAGAAAAATGGCCTATGGGGAAGTACAGCTTCTTGGACAGAAGCAGAACCTGAGTCTGGCACAGGACAACTGACTCCTTCCTTGGAAGATCAGTGTCTTGGTCTGCACAGGCTGCTATAACAAAGTACAGTTAACCAGATGGCTCAGGAACAACAGAAATTTATTTCTCACAGTCCTGGAGGCTGGGAAATCCAAGACCAAGATGCTAGTGGGGCCATATTCTCATTCTTTTCCAAGCTACAGACTGCTGTTTCTCATGGCAGAAAGAGCAAGAGAGCTCCCTGGGGGCTCCTTGATAAGGGCACTAGTCTCACTCATGAGGGCTCCACAGACCACAACCCAGGTTATACATTACTGATGTATATACCATTTGATGTGGTCTGGCTGTTAAGAGTTAAGATCAAGCTGAAAGTTTCAGTAATGAGTAAGGGCTAGCATAATCTATCAGCAACATTTCCTTATGAAAAGTACAAATTCTATGTCTTCTCACTCTGCTTATGTCTTTGGCTCTCTGTGTCTCTCCTGAATAAATAAATAAAATCTTAAAAAAGAAAAAAGAAAAAAAACGTAGGGAGTGGTGGGGACTTTGGCAAATGGGGGAGGCATCCCCACTCTAAAGGGTGCAGAGGGGCAGCCCCGGTGGCCCAGTGGTTAAGCGCCGCCTTGAGCCCAGGGCGTGATCCTGGAAATCCGGGATCAAATCCCATGTCGGGCTCCCTGCATGGAGCCTGCTTCTCCCTCTGCCCGTATCTCTGCCTCTCTCTCTCTCTCTCTGCACCTCTCATGAATAAATAAAATAAAATCTTTAAAAAATAATAAATAAAAATAAAGGGTGCAGAGTTATGCAGGTCTACTCAATTGTCAATCTGCAAGAATAGAGCCCAATGTTGTAGATCTTCTAATTTTCAGGAAAAGTCAAAAACCTGGATTTTTATATAAGTCTCAATTTTTAAAATACTGACAATGAATTCATATTTTCTTTTATTATTTTTATTTTTATTGGTGTCAACTACTTTACTTTAAATTAGCATTGTCAATTAAAATGATCAGAACTGACAGTAATTTTACCATATTCTCTCTTTCTTTCTTTTTTTATTGGCGAATTCATGGTTTTCTTAAAGACATCATTGAGACATCAAAGTAAAATATGTCTGTGAGCCAATGGATCCCATGATTGCCAGCTTGTGACCTTGAATCAATACATGCACCTTTCCTTCGCTGTTAACAAAGTTGATTGCATTTGAGGAGCTCAGAGGCCTTCATATACTAACAATTTGGAAAGTCTAACCAGGTGACAAATATTTATCAGAGGCCTCTTAGGTGTAAGGCACTAGAAGTTAGGAGCAATGTGAAACAAGAGAATAAGTTGCATCCTGGTTAAGTCAATTAGCATCACAAATGGGAAGTATGGCATTTGTGAGGGAGATGGCTCCAGCAGCCTTCATAAGACAGTTATACATATGGCATTACAACCAGGATCCTAAATCCCAGCACACTGCTGGGCCCCATTTTGAGATACTTAAGGTTGGCTCTGGACTATCTGAATTCATTTATTTTTCATTGCTGCAGCGAACAGCAGGAAGAAATAGACTCATAGTTTTTAAATGTGCTTAGGAGCTTCAGTTCAAGATGCAGCTCATTCTTCCCGAGTCAGGAGGGAACAGACACTTGAATCCAGGTGCTCTGTATGCTGGAAGAGATTTAAATCCCGGAGTTGGCACAAAAGTAGAAATACTTTTCTCATTAATTCTCTTCTGAAGAAATTTCCCAGGACAGGGAGTTTTTGCGGCAGATACATCACTGCTCACATAATTGAAATAGCAGGTGAATAAAGGGGGGAGGGGTCAGCTGATTTGATGAAGGGTCATACAGGTGTCCTTGAAAAAGAACAATCACTGGAGAATCAATTTGTGCACTTTCTCAGAGACTCAGGAACAGACTGTTACAATTAGTTAAGGGGTTGCATACAAATGACACTCCTTTTGTGTGGATGCCTGCAAATCTCTATAAGGCCGGCAGTTGTTTGGAATCCAGGTCAGCCAGGGAAAGCTGAGTGGGAACATGTGTTTCTGTGTCCCTGAGAACAATCTCCAACTCCTCCCCAAATCAGCACACATAGATAACAGCCTGCAGGGAGTCAGTGTCCTGCTAGCCTTTGACTGAGGCTTCCAACCTCATTAAAACATTTATTAGTCATGTGTAGAAAAATAATAGAATCCAAAGTATATCTTGCATAGAAACAACAAACACAGTTGGGAAATGGCCAGTTAGTGATTCTTAAAATTCTCTACACAGTATGAATAGATAGATTCCTGATCCACAACTAGAATAGAATATACTGTCTACTGGCCCCCTTTCTCTTCTGCTTCATTGATCTTATCAGCTTCAAGTAATTCAGGTACCGCTCAGCTGATCTCTTTCTTGACCTATGCCAAGAACCGCCCACTGCACTTCTCTACCTCAATGTCTCACCTCATTAGCACCTAAATTTCAACTCAACATGTCACAAAGTGATCTCTTCACTCCCCAAGGCTGCCTTTCCTCCAAATTTGTCATTGAAAGCATCATGATCCACCCAGTGATCCAAGTCCCTAATCTGGGTCATCTAAATCTCAAGTCCTGTATCTGACTAGTCATTAGAATCTGCCCGTTTGACTTCTGAGACACATCTCAAATCTGTCCCCTTCCTTTATGCCCACCCTCCACTGCCACATCTAGACTATGCAACAGCTTTCTAACTGGTCCCTCGTTTACCCTCTTCTCCTACTCCATATTATTATCAGAATTTTCTTCCTGAAAACATAATCAAATGAAATTACTCTTTCTTTAAAACCTCCATTAGCCCCTCCAGGGCTTACAGGTTAATGCCTTAGTGTGCCATACAAGGTCCATCACAAGCTAACTCCAACTTACTCCATTTTTGTCTCATTTTTTGCCACAGTCTCATGTTTTAAAATGTCATATTCTACCCTAAACATGTTATGTTCTTTCCTGCCTCTTTGTACACACTGTTCCCTCTACTGAGGATGCTCCCCCCCCCCCCCCCCCCCGCCAAACCCTTTGTCATTCTGGACAATTCCTATATGTTTTTGACGTTCCAATTCAAGTGTTTCCTTTGCAGAAATATTTGCTGCTCCCTCTGGGCTTTCTCAAAGTATTTTGCTCATACCAATCACAAAGCACTAACACAACGTGTAACTTCATGTCAGGGTGATGTCTCAATGACCAGTACACTCAGGTGCTTAATAAATGTCTGTGAATTGAATGAATAAACCAGGAGACTAAAACATTACAAAAGCAAGAGAAGCAGACTTTCCAGTAGAATTTAGACATATAATCATGGATCTAAAAATAAACATTTCTTCTAAAATGAATTTCATGATGTGGAATATTGGCCAGATGAAATAATGTAATCAATATATATGGCCTTGGCTGAGACAACCAGAACTAACCTTTTAGTCTTGCAAAATAGTCTCTTAGGGAAAACAATTAGTATAGTGCCTGGCAAATAATAAGCAATATATGTGTGTTTGTTGTTGTTATCATTATTAGGGGGTTATGATTTGACCCAAAGTTCATCTAAAGAGATATAAATATTAGCTGTCATAATGGAATTTTACTGGCTAAGTGGCCTACAATACTAAACGTTACATTAAGGAACTAATATACTCACACATACCTAGGTTTCCTAATGCACATGGAACTATCCTGCTTCAAACACATGAATGAGCCAATGGCCTTTAGCCATAACCCACATACTAGCATCCGAGGACGGTGTACTTAAATGTTTTGGCAATATCTTCTAGGTTTTTCTATAGAGCAACAAGCCAATTTATCTGACCTCCTTGATCTAAACAGCCTAGCTAGTACCTACAGCTATGTTCTAGAGGCCTGAATGAATCAGAAGAAGAAAATGATTAATCAACTTGGAGAGATGTGAAAGCTGGAAGAGAGCCATCCTGTGAGTAAAACTTCAGAGCTATGGGATTGCAGCCCTTGGAAAGTTAGGGGATTTCCATGGTTGAAAACATTTGGCCGGCATTCTGTAGTCCTCCGACCTTGTAATAAAGACAAAACCTTCTGAACTGGGCAATTTACCTCTGATAATATCCTATGTCTGCTGCCTTTGGCTTTTCACTCTGACTTGACAAAACCGAAGTTATCCCTCCTCAGTGTTATGACTTTGGAATTGGCTCAGAAAATTCCCTCTGCTTTTTCCTCCTAATGGATATCATTCTGGGCCCTTGGCTTCACTGTTATGTATAGTGAGGCTTAAGTTGAAGTGTTTGTAAAGCACCTAGCAGAGTACTTGGCCAATAGCAGGTGGGTCTGCACTTTTTTTAGGCCCCGTTGAACCCCCAACACTCAAGGTATACAGGGCCATCTTGCTTTTCTTTTTTGATAATTGTTAAACTAGTAGTACCATTTAAAATCACTTTTCCTGCTCAAGATCTGTATCACTTACCACTGTTCCTCTTTTCATCTATTTGAATTCTTCCAATCCCTTTATCAAAAACTCGATTTTTGAAATTAAATTTTTTAAAGATACTACTCTAATACTGTCTGGCTTTTATTTTTCAAACATACTAAAGACACTGCATCTGAGCAGTATAATTGATATTCTCTGCTGTTTAACATGTAATGTTTTATTAATGCAAGGACAGCTTTTGAAATTTCTGATCTATTTGTTTCCACCAACATATCTTGATTTCCATTTTCTTGCTCTTCCACATATGTACACTGCCCTCTTTCTCCTTTCTTTCATTTAAACATATGAATCACTTGGATTTTATTACCGTTTATTGCCATCTCTTTCCTGGTTCTGCTTTCTGTTCTATCACTGCATCCATAATACATTCTTTGTGTCTGCTATCAATAATGTGCCAGCAGGATATACTAATGCCTAATTGTTTATTGGTCTCTTGTCCCTATTCCTCCTTGAATATAATCTATTTTCCTTATGTAACTTCTTAGGATCTTGTCCACTAATATAATAAAGAAATAAGTTTAGGCAAAGCTTTCAACTTAACTCTCTTTCTTACGAGGAAAAAAAAATCCAAGTATCTCTCCATTGAACCAGGAAAAAAAAATTCAAGTATCTCTCCACTGAACGAGCTAGTTGTTTGAACACTGTCACACATCTCCATATACATACAAACATATCAATGTAAACTTTGACTGGCAGGATCCTTAGCCATTGATTCATGGATCACCAGGCCCTTGTTGAGCAATGATAGGTGCTGCTTTGCACAGCACTGGCATGGAGAGAAGGCCCTGGGGGATTGTGCCTTTTAGGCCACAGGTCAGTAAAAACACATTGGTAATTAACAATGAAGAATAAAAAGCTTGGGAGTGAGGCACTAGAATGTTGATTTGGAAGAGGAGAAAGAAAGGGAATTTCAGGAAAAGGACCAGAAGTTATGGACCAAATAAGGAAAGAAAGAGAAGGATGAAATAGGGTTAGAGAAAAGAAGCTTTAGAGAGAAAACACAAGAGTAGGTTGGAGGAAAGTGGTTTGGGAAAAGAAAGAAATCAGGAACAGAGGCAAAGAGAGAAGAAAAAGGTGGCAGCAGCTGGTCCTCCATTGAAGAAAGAAAGCATGAAGGAATATATTTAGGAATAAGTAAATACAGATGAGAAAACATTCCAAATCAATGTGTCATCCTCATTTTAAAATCCCCTTTGTTATTATAATCTACTATCCATAATATGGCTTCTTGTTATAAATCCCCGAGCCTATAGAAGCAGAAATATCTGTCTTGCTGATTTGTTTGAAGTCAGTCACTCTCATCAAAGCCAAAGGGTAGGCTTATAACAACCCAAGCCAGCCAATCAGACACTCTCTTGGGAATTTGAATAATTAGCTGAACAGTAAAGATCAGAAAATGTCTGGAGTGGCTTCAACCCAAGAGTGGTACTATGATGTGACTGTCCATCCGTTTCTCTTTCTTGTATTCCTAGAGCTGTCCTGGTCTGGAAATCTGTTTGCTTTACTTTTCCTTCAATTCTATGACCCATTGCATCTACATCCATTCAAATTTTGCTTTTTTCCTTTAACTTAGCCAGAGTTAGTTTTTGTTGCTTGTAATAAAAAAATCTGTTAATATAATACACATTCTGCTGAATCAAAAAGTCATCTAAGACTGTCCTACAATTTGATGCCTTTTGTAAACCTCTCAACTGGCTACAGGCCCACTCTCCTTGCCTTTTCAGCCCTGGATATCCAGTTGGAAAATTTTAACTTATTCTGAAGAGCAGGAGTAGAATGCAGTGATGTGCTAGAAAGGAAAGGAGTTATTTCAGCCGTCAAAGTTGAACTTTTAGTGTGATATGAGGATATAGCCTGGCCTCTGATGGCCCCAGAAAGTAGTCACAACCATTCTGTCAAATCCTAACCATTAATCTAGAGATGAGGCAATCTAAAGAGCTGGTTGAAATGCACAGATACAACTGATCTGCAGCACAGCTCTGATCCTGGCCCCATACTGAATGCCCGTCTAACCAAAAGGACAGGGCATGCCCCACATTGGAGCTGGAATACTTGTCCTATCGGTTACAGTTTCCAGGGGCAGCCTTTCTGTCTGGAGACAGGGTAACTGACCAACTAAAGAGGAAACACTGTTCAGCATATACCCAGGGACTTGCAGGGATATAGCTGAGTCTAGGACTGGAGAATGGGTCCTAGTTATTCCCAACATCCTGGAGAGTGCTCTACTCTGAAACTGGCTGTGAGGAGATTAACACAGATTTTATTGTAGATATCTACTCCATGGGGCCATTTCTTTCTCATCCTGAAGCATATGAGGCCTTGAAAATGACAATTCCTGTCACTGTGAAGATGAATAAGCCAGGGACATCTTATATAATGCAACATTCTTACCTATACTGAGAATTGTCTAGAAGTCTCAAACATTATTTCATCACCTTGGTTCTTATCATATACTATTCTAAAATGCAATGTGTTGCTCATCTTATCCATACAAGTCCCTCCGAGAAAGTTTTATAAGAACTCGTAAGCCAAGAATTTCAGAGTTAAGCCAAGAATACAATTATGCCAATAGTGACTAGGTTCTTCAGCTCCTGGCCATTAAGACATATTAGCTTGGCCAGCATGGTAACTATACATCAATGTGAAAAGATTTAAATATATAACAGTTCAATGTAAGAAAGAATATTTACTTCTCATCTGTCCATAGATGTTTGTTTACAATGTACTTTCAGTTTATGAATTTTCAAACTTATAAAGCTATGTCTCTGTCAATTTAGCCCACAGCAAAAGATGATGGTAGCTATTACATGAATAATATCTTTTTGGGCTTAGAAACAAGTAGACATTTGGGACCTATCTGTTTATAAGTTAAGAACTTCTGTAGTATATTCAGAGAACATTAGGTTTTCTTCCCAAATCTGCAAATTTCTAGGGTTACAGATGAGTCACTGAGATAATTATACTTTATTTCCACATTTATAGTATACAGAAAGCTACAAAAGCTGAGACCTGGAAGGGAACTTAGCAATCATTTAGATTAAATTTCATCATTTTGCAAAGTCAAACTGCATGTGAGACCCATTCAAGAAGTCATTACCTGACATTAAGTCACACAGCGGCTAGGCTAAATCTAGAGCACAGATTATCTGACTCTTCTTCAGAATTTGTTTTACTATATCAAGTGCTTTTAAAACAAAGCAACTAAAATCTCATTCATAAATTCCATTCTACATAATGTATGATATGTTATGATAAATTTGATATTATAAAATTCTGATATGCCAGGAGCTGTTATAGGTAGGCACAAAATGATAAATAGAAATAAGTTCCTTAAAAAAATCAAAGTTGAATCTAAAAATAACACCTCTGAGTGTTTTAACACATTTTGACACATGGTAAAGGCAAAAGAATTAAGACAAAGATGAAGTAAGGTTGCACATTCCTAGTAACAATAATGGTCTAGTATCAGTTAAAGCAATATGTGAATTTGCTGCCAACAATAGGAAACATTTCCACTAAGCTTGTAAGTAAGGCTTAGAAACCATTCCCAGTAAGGCCAAGAAGCCATTATGACCTAGCGTATTCTTGACCCAAAGGTAAGACTCTAGTCTTAGCCAGGATGGCAAAAAAAGGAGCTATGGTAAAAAAAAAAAGATCATGGGCATTGATTGGGCTTTTGATCTAGAGAGACCTGTGTTTAAATTTTGGCTCTGCCAATTACTAGCTCATGACCTTGGACAAGTTCCTTCCTCTTCCTTGGTCTCCATTTTTTCATCTCTAAAATGGGGATGAGACCACTTACTTTACAAGGTTATTATAAAAATTAGATATAATACATGCAAATCATTAGGTCAGTTCTGGCACAGAGTGGGCCCTTAATACACAGAATCTACCATTATGGTCACCAATAATAATTAATGGCATTTTAATACAACCTGTGGAACAATTCTATAGGAACAAAACTAAATACATGAATTCCCAGCTGACATCTTATAAAACCTTTACATAGGTATGTCCACCATACTTAAAGTTATCTCCAATTAAACATTAGAGATTTGAATTTAGGTTGGTCAGACTATAGAACCTGAACGCATAACCAATCTGTATACTATCTCCAAACAGACACTCTAATACAGACAATCTTCAGGAAGAAAGCACAGGTTAAGTAACAGGACCTGGGAGGGGTCTGGCCTCCTTAGGACTAGGTTTAGGACTAGATTTAGGACTAGGCTGAAGAGACCACTGCAGAGGAGGTTAAGAGTAGTGTTGCCATCCAGGAAATCAAATGCTTATTGCTTTCTTAGTAATAATCATAGTCTCATGGGTATTGTTTCACTTGATGCTTACAACACCGTCTGAGGTAGATATCAGTATTATTACCCCCAATTTACATATGTCTTAAGAAATATATCTGAGGGCAACAGTTGCTGAGTGGCAGAGTAGGGATTTAAACCCAGGAGCCTTTAGGCTAAATAATTGGCTTGGACCCCAGGCAGGGGAGTGGGGTTGGTATAATCTTGGGGCTCCAGAACCTGGTGCTGTGAGTTGCAAAAATTCCATATATGTCTTAGCCATGTTTAGGTCCACATCATAGGGTCTGGAAGAAGAGAGAAAAGGGGGAAGAGGCTCTTTGAGAAAGGGAGGAGAAATTTACAAAGCCTTGGAGGATATGTATTTCTACCTTTTGTTACTCTGCTTCTGACCACAGACTTGGGACAATGGAGGCATTATTATACCATTAAATGTATCCACATGCCTAGAAAAATCCAAAAACCTCTTTTACTATCTGAAACACTTTTTCTTTGAATTAAAAATCCTTGAAGCCTCCATCAAATTCTATTTTTATGACCAGCAACTAGCACAGTGCCTACCATATTAACAGAGCACAATAAACATTTCTAGAAGGAAGAAAACAGAAGTGAAGTTTAAAAAAAATAAAAGTAGATACGATTCTCAAATAGTGAATCAGAGTATCATTATCAAAGGCCTAACTCAGTGAAAGAGTACTGACCTGGCAGTCAGGAGATTTGGGGTCTATCTAGCTCTGAGAGCAGCCATGTAAACAGGCAAGTCATTTAGTCTCTCTGGCTCTCTGTTGGCTCATGTATAAAATGGGTTGGATGAGATAATTTGTAAAGGGGTTTTGCTCAACAGCCGGCCCAAAGAAGGCTTTTAACCTATGTTTACTATAAATGATGCCTCCTACCTTTTAAACTCTATCCTAAGTAATTTAGCTGGGGCCCCCTCATTTTACATTTTACAGATTTACATTTTACAGATGAGAAAACTAAGGTACAGAGGAGTTAAGTGATAAATACAAAATCACCCAATTAATTATCGTACACCCAAGACGATAATCAAACTCCCTCGACTCTCAGCCTGATACTCTTTCTTCTGCATCACACTACTTCTTGACTTGATTGATCTACTTGCTTCTCTCCTGCTACCCATGAAGAAGCTTTTAAAAATAAAAACACCACATGATTGATGGGATTCCAGGAAGCCATCAAATCTACACCCTTGTCATTAAGCAAGACTCATCTCAAAACACCCAGAGAATAGAATATGTAATTTTTAATTCTCAGAGATGAAATTCTACCATATTTCCCAGTAGTCTATAGTCTACTCCAGTTTTGCTTGTTACTAGATTCCTTCTCATGTCCCAAATCTTTCATGCTATAGTTTAAGCCTCTTGTGTTGTCCTCAGATGAGATGAAAAAAAATGTTGTGCTAAGAATCTTTTTGTAGACAAAGATGGCTATGAAGTTGCCCTTTATCTTCCTTTCTTCCCAAGCTGACTAATCCCAGTTTCTTCAAATTGCTTCCTAGTTCTTCATTCCCAATGCTTTAATCACCTTTGTGGCTGAACTTTCAACCACCTCTTGACTCAACCCCTCCCTGTTGATTACAAATCACAGAACCAGGGATGATTTCCAACCATGGTTCTGAATGTTGACCAGCAAACTGATTGTGTCATGGTTCCTCTGGGGTAATTCCCTCAGGTAGCGTTCCACGACCATGCTTTAGTTTGTAAAACTATAGGCCACTCTATTTGGGCTGAAAGTAGATGATTTGCAGCTTCTCCGCAGCAAACTTACATATGAACTGGCTATCTCCTAACTCTCTACTTCTCTAAGCAATCAGGGAGAACTAATTTTACTAAGAACCCAGGTAAAACATAAGTAAGAAAATAAATTTGTTGAATAGGAATCCTAAAATGTGTATTAGATATGAATATAAGCAGGCTTGGGTTTTGTTTATCACTGTTCCTACATTTGTGCATATAATATAGTGGTATTATTTGGCAATAAGTTGCCAAAGCACAATTTACTTAACATATATCATCTCTATAGTGTTTTCTGTTTATTTGTATAATCCTAAATTTACTATGTTTTGGAAAAATTTTTTTTTCCTAAATTGCATAATAGCATGTCTAAATCTTTTTCTACAATAAACATATCTTTCTCCTGTGTTTTCCATATATGTTGTTGAGGCTTTAAAAAAATAATTTTTTGAAATGTTTTTGTCATTTAGTTAAAAAACAGGACCATGGTTAGTATAAAATTAGCAATCTCCTCAGCCATATATTAACATGAATTTGATGAATATTTATCAGATACCTAGTATGCACACACTAGGTACTTAGAGAGCAGGATAGAATATAAGCAACACATAGTATGATTCTGGAAAGCTTTTCAGAGGAGGTGACATTTAAGTTGGACATTGAGAAATGAGTAGGATTTTTGGCTGACACCCAAACTGAAGGAACATAAACCAGGCAGAAGTAACAACGAGCCAAGAAAGGCATAACAGCATCAATTATAAGCTAACGAGACATTGGCCTAGGAAGTGATTGGGAAAGAACAAAATTGGATTCTGGAGAGATGCTATTTTTACAATAGTTTTTCCAACGAAAAGCTGTCCTTGAGAAGTCATCTTAGTACTGTTAACAGAGTCACGCCATTTCAGTACAATCTCAGGATGAGAAAACTAATTAACATGACAGGCTTCGTGCAGGATGGAGACTGCATAAAAGGAGGCACTTAAAAGGCTGAGCAATCCAGGGAAACAAAGTCATTTGCTTTTTATGGTTTAAATAATTTCACCCACTATGGTTTCACAATTGTTCTTCATTCCACACAAGGATTGTTTGGTCCCACTTGGCTTACAAGGGACTTCTTTGCCTGTGCATGTGTGTTTCTCAGCAAAAAGAACAACAAAAACAAAATGTGGTTGAGGCTGATTTGTAATTTTTCACTGTGGCTTTGAATCATGTATGGTATCAGCAGAGCTACAGAAATTGGGTTTGTCAGCTAAGACTCCCTCCCTGCCAGCCAAGCAGCAGAGCATGAAATATAAACCATAAAGAAACAATAGCAAGACTTGGGGGTTATTTATTGTTGTTCTCCAAATACATCCTAGTGACAGAATGGAAAACAGTCAACTGGGAATCCAAACTATATTCTCATCGAGGCCAGGATAATTTCTTAGGGTAGGATTTTCTTTTCTCTCTTTCCTTTATTATTATTATTTTTAAGTTTTTGAAAATTTGTTAACAAAGGAGAGGGAAAATGGTTGAGCAATGTCTGAGAGTGGTTTGGCAGCACAAAGTATGTGGTTTAACTGGCCGGAAGGTATTTTGAGTTATTGTGGCAGAACTCTCAATCCACATCCCTATAACAATGACATGGGCCCATAGGCCTATACAACATAGGTGTGCATAACACCGATCCCGGGAGGGGGTTAAAGGACTGGGCAAGAGTCCGTGGACTTGGAGGACTTGTATGAACACTACATGTACGTGTTTTTAGACACACACACGCACACACACACACACACACATTTGTGTATGTCCTTTTAATAAAAAATGGAAAGCTATAGAATAAATGCCTATTCATTAGATATTTATTAAGAACATGAATATCTTGGATCAGGCCTTGAGCTGGGCAGGGATAACAAGTAATGAGCAAGGAACCCTGTCTTGGAAGGGATCCAGAACTAGAAGGAGAAAAAAGAATGTAAACAACTTTGATCTGGTGTGGTTAGAAAGGGAAAGGGGAAGTTCCTCTGGCCCCAAACTGTGAAGGAGGCAACTATGATTTTTCCCACTCATCAAGATGGGAAAAAAATTGAGAGATGGTCATTTTGGAAAGAAAGATGAATAGTTCCAACTTGAGCACTGGAGCAGCAGGTAGTGAGCAACACAACATGGATTAAGTAGGACACCTACAGCAAACCCTTGAGCACATGGGCCTGGGGCCTCGGAGAGAAGTGTGGGTCAGAGGCAGAGATGTGAGTATGAGAGTGAGGGTGGATTCAACAAACATAAAGAAGAGAGGATGGCTAGTGAGAAGAGAATCACGGTATTGAGAATGCTGTAATAGACAGTAATTCAGCAAACACTTCTTGGGACACCACTCTGTGTAATCACTTCAGGAGGTACTTCCAGGCATAGAGAGGTGCAAAGAAGAGAGTCCTGGCTCTCATGGATATACTCCTTAGGATATTTGAGTGAAACAAACATTTCTTGCCCAATGTCAATAGCACTGTCCCTAAAACTATGCCCCAACTTACTAAAATGACATGGAAAGTAATATTTTATACTTTCTATGCCTTCTCGGTACATTTTCCTAAGTTTTAAATTTTGTTCCTAAATTTAGGATTATCAGTTGCCCATTTTGTCTCTGCTGTTTAAACACTAAGTTCCTTGAGGTCAGGAGCCACACTTATTCCTCTTTTTAATTCTCAGGACTCTACATGAGAATGATAACTGTCACTTACTGAGCATATAACATATGCCAGACATTATTTGTAAGTACTTTACAGAAGTTATTTCATTTAAACACATGAGAGCCTACAAGGTTGGGATTACTTCTCCATTTCATAGATAACAACAATCAGGCTACAACTGCTGGCAAATGGCATAGCCAAGACACAGACCCAAATCTGTCTCATGACCACAGGAGCAAATCATGGTCTTTTAAGTGTCCATGTGTCATCTTTGTGTGTCCACTCCTCATGAAGAGAGAACAAATGATCACCATCAGTGACAGGGGGAGGTTTATAATACCTGAGGATCTGCCATCAAACACTCTTGTCCACCTCTACCCACTCCTGGGATTACTTTAGGAAACCAATTAGCCTACTTTGAGAAGTACTCCTCTTTAAGACTATTTAGCGAATGTCCAAACTTTGGGGGGCATGAAAACCTGATGAATGAAAAGAGGTTGTTATATTCTTAACAAAACAAAACATATCTATTTAAAAGTGGAACAGGTAATGTTGTAGGCAGGTTTACAAGGTTGGCCTTGGATCTTTTTCTTCCATGTGTAACTAATACTGTGTCAGGCAGTAAAACTGGGGACTTAAAGGGATCTTACTAAACTGAAGGAAAAAAAATCAAAAAGCTAAATGAGATTCAAAAACACAAATTTGAAAGAATATCCCCAGAGGAGGAACAGAGTAGATTATTTGGCCTTAATGTACTGAGTTTAATAAGCAAGCAAGAATAAACAAAACATGGTGTGTCCATACGATAGAATATTACTCAGCCATAAAAAAGGAATGAAGTCCCAACTTGTGCTACAACCTGAGTATATCTTGAAAACATTAAAGGAAAGAAGCCAAACACAAAAGGCAACATATACTGCCTGATTTAATTTATATGAAATGCCCAGAATTTGCAAATACATAGACACAGAAAATAGATTAGGGTTGCCAGCAATTGGGGGGTGGGGTGCAGGGATGGAGAGTGACTGCTAACAGGCACTGGGGTTCCTTTCTGGGGAGTGAAATTATTCTAGAGTTAGATAGTAGCAATGGTTATACACCTAGTGAATATACTAAAAAAACCCATTGAACTGCACACATTAAATACGCAAGTATGTGAATCCCAGATCGATTAAAAATTACAAGTTAAAAAATCAAGCAAGACAATGAGATTCATAAGAAAAAGTATTTAGGAATCACAAAACAACCTTCTTTTTATTAAATAATTGGTTAGACTCTATGGACTACAGCATCAAGTTCTGGAATCCAGATGGTTTCTAGGAGAGGGTCAAAGCTGATTAAACTTGGAAAATAAGACATATGGGATAACTAAAGAGATGGGAATGATTCTGTCTAAAAACCCACAGTAAGAGGGGGTGATTTAATCAGTTTCTTCAAGTATATAGGGATTCTTAAGCAAAGAATAGTAACCAGCTGCTTTCCATCTCTTGTGAAGATAGAGCAAAAGGAAAAAGGCTCAAAAGATAAAACGAAGGATTTAGGATAGACACCAAAAGAGTGTATCTTTACAAAGGACAAGAATTTAACTAAAGGAGGCTGTGGGCTCTCCATCACTTCTGAATGTCTATGGAATAAGGGCAGGGGTGTCAGGACTTTCAAGAATGTTTTCAAACACCCAATTGTGAATACATCATCAAACTATTCTAGAGGACATCCCTTCTACAGTAAGATAACTGAATGGGATGTAGGGAAAGACATCCCATAGACTAGACGAAGTCTAACTGGGTTTATGTTAGAGTCAATTTCTTTCGAATAATTCCAGTTTCCTATTGTTTCCCTTCATAAATCATCCTCATGGGAGGAAAAGAAAATTATCAAATTCTTCTGCTTCCAAATGAACTTAGAAGATTTGATACACAAGATTCAGGTGCTCTATCACAAAATGCTCCTGTGCTGGGTGTTTTAGCTACTCAGAAGTGCAGGAATTGTCCCATCACCAGGTTTTGTGTTTTATTGAAGCACCACTGCTCCCCTGCTGCTGTCCACAACAACCTCTGGGTTGAACTGCATCATCCACCACATCTAGCAGTTCTAAGTGGGGAGACTGATAATATCCATATACCCTACTGTCTAATACATCGCATCTTCATACTGAAAAATTCTACAAATTTAAACTTTCAGATTATGCTGTTATCTATGTTAGCTGCCTGCTTTTTCAATATAGAAGTATGAATTTTCTTTTTTTTTAAAGTTTTTTTTCTTTTTTAAGAGATCTTATTTATTTATTCATGATAGACATAGAGAGAGAGAGAGAGGCAGAGACACAGGCAGAGGGAGAAGCAGGCACCATACCGGGAACCCGACATGGGACTCGATCTCGGGACTCCAGGGTCATGCCCTGGGCCGGAGGCAGGCACTAAACCACTGAGCCACCCAGGGATCCCCTAGAAGTATGAATTTTCTGATAGAAGTATGGTAATTTTTTATAGTTCTTTTGTGTTCTTTTTTTTAAAAGATTTTTATTTATTTATTTATTCATGATAGAGAGAGAGAGAGAGAGAGGCAGAGACACAGACAGAGAGAGAAGCAGGCTCCATGCCGGGAGCCCGACGCAGGACTGGATCCTGGGACTCCAGGATCGTGCCCTGGGCCAAAGGCAGGCACCGAACCGCTGAGCCACCCAGGGATCCCCTCTTTTGTGTTTTTTATCTTTAAGGAAAGACCAACATACTGATGTTATAATCATACAAATGAAATTTCTATCTCTTGATTAAATAGAAGTTAATGTCAGTGCCATGTCACTAGCATTCACATTCCAGTAAGAGCAAAATTAAGTCCTCAGTTATAAATTGGCATGCTTTCTAATAAGCACATATTTGTAGAGTGCTCATCCTCAGAATATCACAAATATTACTGGCAGCCATATAAACTGCTATGAAATGTACTGCAAGCTGCCAATAATACTTAACAAAAAGTAGACATCTCACCTAACCGAAGCCAGAATCAAAGTTAGACCAGAAATGAATCAGGCAAAATTACAATCTTTTTCCTAACCCCTCGTACTAACTTGGAAGTGAGATGGGGGTGGAGGAACAACATCAAATAACCTTTACAAGTCAGAACAGAACAGGTCTTAAAATTGTTTTTGGCTCCACTGCCCCTGGGTCAGCTCCTGAAACAGAAGTCAAGCTGTGACTTATAGGCTTATATTAATTTTCCTTATGCTGCTTAATTTTAGTAGCATAGTTTCCACACACCCTCATTTCTTGTTTTCAGTGTTGTATGACATGTCTTGTAAATAGTGTGAAGTTGGTTTAACTGCACAACATTAAAGTTATATCCCCATTAGGTCTATAATCTAAAGACCTGCTACTTCTAGATAAGGAACAGTTCTGACCTCTGGGAACTGCTGAGAATTATGGAGAAATCCAACAAGGCCTTCTTACTTGCTTAAGACTAACCTTAAACAAGAAGGCCTTGCTAATTTATACAAAGTTGTCCTTTCAAAATCAAGTTGACAAACACTTCAGCTTTAGACCCTCAGTCTTCCATGACTTCCACTGTTTCAGAAAAATATTCTTCTACATGAGTGTCCAACTTTCTGCACCACATTGTTCAAGTCCAACTCCTCCATAGACTATGTAAATGTGGCTAATATCATATTTCTCTTGGCCCACAGCCATATAGTTTCATCAAGTAAAAAAAAACTTGTGACTATCACTTGAGGGCAGGGATTGTATATTTTCAGTATTCGGAATAGATCCTGAGAGCATGCTTCAGACAGGTCCACCTAGCAATACAGCAGCCCTTGCACTCTCAGTGGGTTAAGGTCCCAATTGCCAGTCAGCCTGATGGAAGAAGCCACTTCCCCCATCCTGCACACCCTCCTGATAAAACACCGACCAACTGAAACAGTAGTTAAGTTCCTGATCAAGGCATCCTTCTTTGTAAAAGGGCCATAGCCTCCATATTAATCAACCACAAATGTCACATCTTTACATTGTATAGGATTAAGCTCTCTGATATCTCTATATTACTGATAACATGAGATTCAAAGCTAGCAGTACTAGGGAAGGAGAGATGAAGAATGATCTAAAAGCAGCAAAGAGGAAAAGGATGATACTAACCCAGCAACCAGGTCTGGGGGCATAAGACAGTAGAAAACAAAACCGTCACCACTAAGAGGACAACATGCTCAGAAGAGAGACATATTTCTGTTAGACTTAGGTGAAAGGAATGTTCTGAGAAGAGGTTGGGAATATAGGAGATTTTGCTGATGCTGGATTCTGAATTCTAGAGGACCCAGGACTTATGGAGGAGTAGTAAAGGAGTAGATGAGAAAAATTAGAGTTTGAGATGTAAAGAGTTTCCTACAAGTTGGGCTTCTTGTGGTGACATCTAAACAGTGGTCAGGCATAATAAGATCAGACCTGCATTACTGGAGGCAGATATTGGGGATGAGGCTGAGAGTAGAGTCAGAGAGGGATGACCATCTGGCTCCCTTTGACCCTTCTTGATGGAAGGAAGGAAGTCCAGGGGAGTGGGATATTATCCTTTTCTTAATCCCTGACAACAGAGGAGGTAATAAATTCACACAACAGAGGAATATCACATACATTAAATATTTCTATGTAATTCTAGATTTAATTTTATGATAGATAAGAAGGTAAAGGAACAGCTGGAATAAATGGAACTTAGATGAGATTCTTTAAGAAGACTTTGACAGCCAGGGCACCTAGGGGGCTGAGTGGTTGAGTGTCTGCTCGGGTCCTGGGATCAAGCCCTGCATTGGGCTCCCCTCAAGGAGCCTGCTTTTCCCTCTGCCTATGTCTCTGCCTCTCTCTCTATGTCTCTCATGAATAAATAAATAAAATCTTATTTAAAAAAAAAAGACTTTGACAGCCTTACCTGGGAAAACCTTTAGGGAAAGTTAGAGATATTTCATGGCTCTGGGAAACTGAAATAGATATGTTTGAGTTGATGCCCTCTTAAACATTTACAAGGCACTAAAGTGGAGTTTACATTGGGAAAGTTATAAAATCTTGAGATTCAGTTTCCTTATCTGTCAAGTGATTAAAAGTAGAATAATACATAATAATACCTATCTCCTAAGACTTTCATGAGAATTAATGCTGTAATTAATTATGTAAATACAAGCATAGCACCTAGCATATAGTATAGGCCCAGTAAATGTATTTTTTTATTTGAGTATAGTTGACACACAATGTTACATTAGTTTCAGATGTACCCAAAGCAATCAACAGATTCAATGCAATCTCTATCAAATACCAACATCTTTCATAAAAACTAGAACAAATAATACTAAAATTTGTATGAACCGTGAAAGACCCTGAATAGCCAAAGCAATATTAAAGAGAAGAAGAAAGCTGGAGGTATCACAATTCTAGATTTCAAGATATACTAAAAAGCTGTGGTAATGAAAACAGTATGGCACTGGCACAGAAATAGACACACAGATCAATAGAACAAGATAGAGAGCCTGGAAATAAACCCACAATTATATGGTTAATTAGTCTATGGCAAAGGAGGCAAATTTATACAACAGGGAAGACTGTCTCATCAATAAATAGTGCTGGGAAAACTGAACCCAGCTACAGGTAAAAGAATGAAACCAGACCATCTTTTAACACCATACACAAAAATAAACTCAAAATGGATTAAAGAACTAAATGTAACCCTGAAACCATAAAAACCCTAGAAGAGAACACAGGCAGTAATTTCTCTGACATTAGCCATAGCAATATTTTTCTAGATATGTCTCTTAAGGCACGGGAAACAAAAGCAAACATAAATTATTGGGGTTACATCAAAACAAAACGCTTTCATACACCGAAGGAAACCAACAACAAAACAAAAAGACAACCTATTGAATGGGAGAAGATATTTGCAAATGACATATGCAATAAGGGATTAATATCCAAAATATATAAAGAATGTATACAACCCAATACAAAAAAAACCCCAAACAATCTGATTAAAAAATAGGCAGAGGACCTGTATAGACGTTTTTCCAAAGAAGATATACAGATGGCCCACAAACATATGAAAAGATGCTCAACATCGCTAAACATCAGGGAAATGCAATCAAAACTACAATGAGATAACACTTTACACCTGTCAGAATGGCTTAAAAATCAATAAACATTAAATGACCCTTTTCATTTCTTCCTCATAACAAATGCATGAGCCAAATGTTACCTTTGTTTTAAAATGCAGAAACAGATTCTTTTTTTTTTCTTAAGATTTTATGTATTTACTCATGAGAGACACAGAGAGAGGCAGAGACACAGGCAGAGGGAGAAGCAGGCTCCTCAAGGAGAGCCTGATGCAGGACTCGATCCCAGGATCCCGGGATCACACCCTGAGCCAAAGGCAGACACTCAACCACTGAGCCACCCAGGCATCCCACAGAAACAGATTTTTAGTGAGATTTAGTAACTTCTTCGAGGTGCCTCCTCTAGGAAGAGTATGAGCTGGAATTTTTGACTCTGCTTAGACTGACGCCCAAGGTTGGTCTGAGCTCTTTCTGCTGAGCTTCATAGCTTCTCCTGTTTGTTTTTCTGTTACAGTTAATATCAGAACTTATTTCCCGAAAACTGATGAAGAAACATACTGCCTCTATAAATGCCAAGCATAGTAAAATAGGTGTATCTGGCACAGGCCTACATGTGAATCACTCTCAGACAAGAACCACTTGCATACTGATGGTAGTGGTGGTAAAGAATGAACAGAATATGAAGAGAACATCAGGCACTTAAAAATCTCCTAACAACCTTAGATTCTTTATGATTCTAAGTGAGTTCCTCTATATTATAAGGGTACAGTTTGGCTCAGTTTTCATTTGTTTCCTCTTTATGTATTGAAAAGAACCAGTTATTAACGAAAACCAGTGAAGCAGATGCAGTGTACAGAAGAAAATGGGTTAAAAAAAAAAAAGAAGCAGAAGAATGCCCTAAATAGTCTAAAGACATTCTGACCCTGCCTAGGCCATCTGGGTACCCAGTGTTGGCAGGTTCATAACCTCTCTGGTAGTAATAATCTATTGATTGAAAACATAAGTTTCAAAATCAAAACGCTCTGGGTTTGATTCCAGTTTTTCTACTTACTACTATGTGACCTTGGACAAGTTTTACTCTTGAGCCACAGCTTCTGCATCCCAAAATGAAGAAATTAATACTTAATTCACAGAACTATTATTACAAGTATCAAATAGACTATTGCAGATAGTTGGTACAGAGTTGGTGCTCAAAAAACATCTGTAATAATTGTTACCACCACCACTCTCTGAGTTTCATGTTCTCTGTCTCTGAAATGGGACAGTAATACCTGTCTAAGTCCCCTCTGCTCTACCTTCCAAACAGGATTATTTGAGATGACTATCATTGTGTAAAATGGAATTTCGTTCCATTTTAAGACCATGTAAGAATAAGGAGTTATTATGATGGTAAGTCAGGAGAGAATTGAATACTCTATTGCTGCCAATAGTGACAGGAATGATTACTCTTGAGATTTCGGGAAAATGATAACCAAGTCCTAAAGGTTCTAAATATCTAGCTGAGGAAAACAAAATGTTCTTCAGGTTCTCAGAACTCCAAGTTCTTTTTCCCATAATATAATTGAAACCCCTAAGGGTCCACTTAATTCACAATATAAACGTAAAACAACAACAACAAAGTTGAAATAAAGGGAAAGATGGTTTCACAGATTGCCCACAAAACTGGGAAACTGTTTACTACAGCACAATGCAATAAAGAGGCTTACAAATTGAGTCCTGGGGGGAGGACACAAGCTATATTTGTTGCATGTGGATATCAGAGGCCAGAAGTTGGCTTCTTCTATTCTGTGAAGTGCCATGTGCGTAAATTTGTAGACTGTCATTCCCTTTAACTCAAAACACTGGTGAACAAACAGTTGGAGCAAAGCCACCTCCAGAACATGACCAGCCATAACTCTCAGAACACTGACCATCTCTCATTGCTCAAACAAACTCAGCCCTAAATCACTGACTTGCTGAAGTCAGAGCAGAGTTGTTGTTCACCAATGTGAATCTTCACTGATTTTAGAGAATCTTAGGGGGGAGGGGATGATATAAGTCATTTGGACCTGCCTCCAAGCCCTCAATGCTAGAAGTGTCTTTTATGCACAATTCCCTACAGAGGCAGGACATTTCAGAGACAAGAGTGCCTAGCTGGCTTGGTGGCCCCCACTGGTGGAGTTATTTAAGGTTGACAAGTACCAGGGCTAACACAATTCCTCTGCCCTAAGGCTTCCATGAGGGGCCTCCTTCTACAGAACATTCTGATCTTTTTTTGCAGCCCTCTCCAAGGATTCCGGGAAGAACTTCTGTGCAGACATGAACTAAGCTCCTCTCTCACTCAGAGTACAGAAGTTATTGTTGTTTTCTTCAAGCAAGTACATGACAATATTGACACATTATATTTCCCATCAACAAACATCCCTACAACTTTTCCCCATTACTTGCTATCAAATCAATCTTTCACCTTCCTCTTTTGGACTTAATGTGATGTTTTGTTAAATGTAGGACTCTACATTGACCTCTGTAAAATTCTGACTCACTGGCTCTAGTAGCATAGTATACTGGCTAAGAACATGGGTTTTGGTGTTAAACAACTGGTTTCTGTTCCACCTGTGCCTCTTATTGACTGTGGGACTTGAGTAAATAACTTCACATCTCTGTGCCTCTATATATCTACAATCAAACAGAATATTAATAGTACAGACCTCAAAGGGTCATGTAAGGATACATGAGGGAATATACATAACACATTTGGCATTCTATCTGGCATAAGTCCTCAATAAGTGCTATGTGTGGTTGTTATTAGCAAACCCATCCTATCAACCTACAAAGATCTTTTAAAAATCTTATCTCTCTTATTGGATATGTTAGCCATCATTTCCAACTTTGAATGAACCATACATTACACATCTTTTATGTTTTCATAAAAATTTTTAAATGAGTAAATTGGACCGAACAGCATCAGCAAACAAATTCCTGAGTCTTTCCAGATGGACATCCATCCATCAATCAGCTTCAAACCACTTGGTTAGGGGATCCCTGGGTGGCTCAGCAGTTTAGTGCCTGCCTTCGGCCCAGGGTGTGATCCTGGAGACCCGGGATCGAGTCCTGCATCTGGCTCCCTGCATGGAGCCTGCTTCTCCCTCTGCCTGTGTCTCTGCCTCTGTGTGTGTGTGTCTCTCATGAATAAATAAATAAAATCTTAAAAAAAAAAAAAAAACACTTGGTTACATTTGTTAAACCAGCTATGAATCTACTTAATTAATCCCAATTAGACAAAAAGAATATAAAAATCACTGCCAAATTCCTCCCAGAAAGAAAAATCCATTCTATGACATTCCTATAACCAATCAGATGACTGTGGAAGAATAAAAGGATGTTAGAAATAGGAATGTTTTGCTTTTTATAAACTCATACTGGCTCTCAATAATCATCACAAGGTGTCATTTGCCTTGGTGGTGGTGGTGGTGATGATAGCAGCTATGTATAACACTCTGAGTCAAGCACTTTACATGGATTATCTAATTTAATCCTCAAAACAGCCCTTTTTGATTGGTGTCATGATCATATTCTCCCCTTTTTGCAAAGAAAGGAGCAGGCTTAGGTCATATAGTTTGTAAATGGCAGACGTGGCACTCAAACCCATGTCAGTTAATTTCTGGGACCCAAATTTCTTTCTTTTCTTTCTTTCTTTCTTTTTTTTTTTTTTGTTAAGATCTTATTTATTTATTCATGAGAGACACAGAGAAAGAGAGAGAGAGGCAGAGACACAGGCAGAGAGAGAAGCAGGCTCCCTGCAGGGAGCCCGATGTGGGACTCGATCCTGCATCTCCAGGATCACGCCCCGGGGCTGAAGGCGGCGCTAAACCGCAGAGCCATCTGAGCTGCCCGACCCAAATTTCTATCTAAGGTCTACATTACCTTCCTTTTGTACTAAATGCCACCTTAATGCCCATTTGAACTATAGAGCTGGGTTCCAGTTCCAGCCTCGTAAAGCCAAAACCTCGACACTGTCAGTATCCCAGAGCTGATTAGTATTAGTTACAGTGCCTCACCTTGACAAAGTTCACAATAAACTGGTATAGCAAACCAGAATGCCAATTTATTGATTTACAATAGCAATGTATCTATCACACAGACCATAACAGTCATAATTGTCTGACCAGAGCATTTCCCCCTTCCACCTACAGAGTTCTACTTACAGAGGCAAATTCTAATCATAAGGTATCAGAATGAGAAGTTTGCTGAAATGTTAAATTGAATTTCCCACAACAGAGGACTTGTAAGTAGAACCAAAACTTTGAAGGCTACTGACAATCCCATTCCTAAGGACAGTTACTGGAGGCATGAGACACAAATAGTATGCACTTTTACGTGTCTGTGATTGTTGTTCAGCTCCCATTCTGACACATTTATGCTTGCTTACATTTATGCCAGTCTTTGGCTTGGAGATAATCACTCTTTAGGTGACTGTCCCCAACTCTGATCTGATTCATTCTCTGGTGGTCATATATATTTATTTCCCAACGAAGTTTTTGAGTAACCCCATGTCTTAATCTACACTCTATACTACAATTAGCTCTAGCCTCAGGCCTTTGACTCACTCAAGACAACTAGGAGTTCTCTGACTACCTTTTCTATTTTTCTTCCTTACCTCTTAAAAACATATCTACCATGTTTAATTTGTTGAACATGGTGCAAAAATAGAATTAAGTATGCTTCTGTGGACATTTTTCTCTCCTCTCCAAACACTGGTTTCAATGGGGAAAGGGGGAAGACGGTAAGTAATGTGATCCAAGAGAAGGAAAAAAAGGATTAACTTATTTTTTATACAGTTCTGTATTATTTTGTTAGAAAATGTATGTGTTACTTTCATGGTTAAAAATTCCAATACAGGGACACCTGGGTGGCGCAGCGGTTGAGCACCTGCCTTTGGCCCAGGGCGTGATCCTGGAGTCCCAGGATGGAGTCCCACATAGGGCTCCCTGCATGGAGCCTGCATCTCTCTCTACCTATATCTCTGCCTCTCTCTGTGTGTCTCTCATGAATAAATAAATAAAATCTTAAAAAAAATTCCAATACAGTTTAAAAAATAAAATAGAAGTTACCTAGTCCAATAATATAAATCCTCTCTACAATACACCTTCACTAGTTGTCCAGTTTACTCTGAAACATCTCCAGTAATGGAGACTCAGTCTCTGGAGGCTCTTCATTCTACCTGTGAACAGCTGTGTTAGAATCATCTTTGTATCACTAAGTCAGAATTTGTCTCTGTGTAGCTTCTACCCATCACCTTAGTTCTATCCCTTGGAGCCCCAAAGGACATATCTCACCGTGCTTCCTCTTAGACATTTAGAGGCCTTTTGATAGTAAATGCAGCGTAACCCAACTTGCCTGGCTTTTCTTCTAGGCTGAATATTTCCTAGGGTTTTTGAGAAGGATGCTGAAAGACAACAGAACAATATATGTTACACATCTTTTCTAGACTGATTCCTGAGATTGAGCCAGAACACCTTGGCTATGGGAGGGTTCACCGCCATGTTACATGTTACATGTTACAACTCTCACTTATAGAAGGAAGCAGGTAGCCAGCACTAAAAAGGGCACCAAACCACAGTACCCAGAAAAGAGGGCCCTGTGCCTAGGCAGCCAGGTCCTTGACCTAGAAGTGGAAGTAACCCTATACACAAACAAATCAGAGCCACCACTAGGCCATGGGTGGTGAGGGCAGGGGTAAGGTTCCTAGAGAACTTTCTGGGCTAGGCTACTTGTTGATTTTCAACATTCCTACCTAGGAAATGCACCATGAGCAATGCTCTTATTCTGACCACAGTGTATTAGTCAGATAAACAGGCTTCTCAGAGAAAAGATCAAGGAAGACAATGAAAAATTTTAAGTGTGGGAATGTCTCTGACACTGAACCGAAGCTTGAGAACTTGAAAGTGAAAGTGACAGGAAATGAAGTGAAACCAGTTTGCTGGTCAAGAATGGAATGTGAAAATGAACCGAACATTTTAAATGGAGCACACTTCTCATGACCCCTCCTCAGTTTACTTGGTGACTCAGATGGGGAGTTTCTGCAGCACATACAGAATTCTGTTTGGTAACGTGACCTACCTAACTTTTCTGACCACCTTATCCTGAATATCTGGGGAATAACTCACTGCACGTCATCATAACAATCACAGGCATATTTCTCTACTCTCGCAGACTGCTACAGAGATTACGAAGCACTTTCCCAAAAAAGTTTTTCATCTAACCCTCACATAAACTCTGTGAGGTCGACATTTCTGTCTGTTTGTTACAGGTAAGGAAACCACTCTAAGTTCAAGGATTTTTTTTTTTTTCTCCATGATACTACAGCAGTGGGGGCTGCGATGAGAGCCCACACAGACTTCCCTGCAGGCTACCAAAACGCACTCAATTATCACTCTACCACCCTTCATTAGCCTGAAGCCTAGCCATCTAAACAAACAAGCCCAGTTTCTGCAGTGATTTGTGCACACATACACAACACAGCCTTATCAGCTCTAACATCTTTAAAATAAAATGCACACGGACCAAGGATGTTTTTAAGGTAGTCCTACATATTTAGCCGTGGTATATCTGAACACAGGAATACAAATACTGACTGCCTTTATTTATGTGCTTCAGGCATGCCATATGAAATCTGGTTCCATTATTACCTGGTCTCAAATTTTCCAACACAGAACTATTCTAAAGATATTCCTAGAGTGTGTTTCGCTCAGATTAACACAGCCCGATGAAATTTCAGTGCCAAATAAGGAAAAAGATCATGTGCTGCATTCCCTGGAGGGATATTACAGCCTGGCAAGCAGCTTCCTGCAAGACCCATTTGAAAAGATAGCAGGAGAAAGAAAACCAAGGTTACAATAAAAGAGTTATCACTAAAAGTTCTCAGTGTAATTCCTTTCTTTGAGGCGTAAACATAATGTTTTCTAACAAGATGGTAGCTAAGGCTTGTGTATCCAAAGGGCAGTAGATACCTGACGGTATAGAATAATTTAAAATTATCTTCTTAAAAGTAGATTTAAATGGGACGTTTCCATCTTTCAGGCCTAAATATTCTTTCTCCTTACCCTCACTTCAGCTTCTCAAAATGTTAAAGAAAACTGAAATGAAAAAGACAACAAAGAGAATTTTTAAATTCTCTTGGAAAACCTCATCTCTTTGAAGGGAATCTTAGTGAGAAGGCTGACTTCTCTTGAGGAAGAGTCAGTGAAGCTGTAGGAACACAGGTTCTGGGAGCCAGAGCGGTGACCCCCCACAAAGGCCATGGCAGGGATGGTCAGCAATGGCTGCCATGCATCCTGTTACTGCCCTGAACCTAGGAAGGAGGGTGGTAGTTCTCAAATGTCCTTGTTATTCCTACTATGGTGTCTGGCTCACACAACGTTCTGTAAATATTTGCTGACTGAAAAGAGATGAAATGGAAACAGCATCCCATATGTCCCAAACTGGTAGCCACTTGTATCCCAGAGTAGAATTATTCTCTATTGGCAGAAAGGAGAAAGAAATATGATTTTGAATCTAATGTCGTTAGGTTTTGCAACCTGAAGGATGAGAGAATTCTCTTGTGTCCATCAGTCTCCAGACTGGATCACCTATCATGAAAAAGGAAAGGGCTTTCATCAAGTGCTACAACCCATAGCATGTCTTCAACCACTCAACACAACAGAACTTCGCCTCGGGACAGGCCTAGCACAGATCTCCACAGATCTCACTCGACTCAGAGAAGGTTTTACTTTCAGGTTACCCACAGGGTTTGCTTGCGGGTGGTGGCTACCTGACTGCCGCTTAACACAGTACAACTCTATGATGAAATAGATTTGGTGCACAACGTCTAGAGTATAATGTATCACCCCAAAGAGGTTTTGCTGCTGAAAAGAGATGCTATCATGTACGATACAGCTACAGACCTGGGTGCAGGGTCAATTGGCCTGAGTTCAAGCTCTGTTATTTTCCAGCTGTGGGGACATGGACACATTATTTCACCTGAGTCCTGTTTTCCAGTGTTTTCATCTGGAATGTGAGAATGTAAAAGGCTTAAAATGGTTCACTTCAAAGATCCTTTCTAGCTTCTACCACTATTAATACTCCATGACTCTGGGAAGAAAAACAACTGAATTTAAACCCTTTGTTGCTTACATGCTGCCTAGAAAACAGGTTGATGCATGAACAGGTCACAAAGACATGGATCCTATTAGCAAGAGCTCAGCCCTTTCTGTGGCTGAAAGGAATAAGAATAATATTTTGGCTTTCAGAGGGGGCAAAGGTTTGGTTTGGACTTCTCTCTAAAAAGACAGCATGTCTCAGCAGTTAGAAATGATGCCAGTAGCCACAGGCTGGGTCACTGCTTCTAGTGAGGGAGGCCCAGCATGCACAACACAAATTTCTTAATTACCATTACCATAACCTTTACCACACCTTGTTTTTCTTGGGGGCTCTCCTGGTCAGGTAATCTGAGTTAGATTCAACCCAATTTATAAAATTTGAAACTTTTCCCACTGTAGGTAAGATTACATGCTATTTTAAGAAACCTCCTGGGGGATGAGGAAATATGCTGTTTTTCTTTTAAATATTATACTGTATATCGATTCCAAATGCTAACCGAGCTTTTAAAGAAAAACATGAGTTCTCTAAAAATAGCCTGTCTACAATGCCTCTTAGATTTGGGCATTTTATACACAAAGCATAACTTGCTTAGCATGTAATTAGAAACAGAATAATATTTGGTGAACATACCTAAAAGGTTAGAAAAAACTAAATATAAGTGTCAAATATTAATTAATGTGAGCTACATTGCTACTTTAAAGTTGTACTCTTAAAAAAGCTCAAATGAGCTAAGTCCATTTTTAAAAATATTTGGTAACCACCTGCTCAAATCTAAGATCTAGTCTTGGTCCTAGTCTAGTCTTCAGTTTTCCCTGACCACCTGCAGGATTTGCTAAAAACCTTTCTAGTCTTGACCTTCATGACTCTATGTAGGACTGGCTCTTATTCTCTTCATCTCCTTCCTGGGCTATTCTTATTTGTCTCCTCTGTGTCCTACCACAATATCTTCACAGATCTCAAAACTTGGTGACCATCCTATCTCCTTTTTCTTTTAGCATATTTTAGCATCCAACTCTGGTTGGATGACACCATAACCTTAATCACTAAATCTAACCCTCTTATGTGTGTTTTATTTTCTATCTTCCCTACTGCATGCTGGATATCTTTACCATTTCACTTTACCATTATTTCAAACTTGGAAGCTATATAAAGCTGAATTGAGCAAGAAAGAACACTGTGGAGATGGACTATAACTGGAAGTATCAGAGTGATTTCACAGTTTCTAAAATATGTGTGTGTATGCACATGTATATATATATATATATATATTTCCCAGCTCTGTCAGTTGAAAGGGCCAAAAGGCACAGAGCACACCTACTCCTAGAACCTGGTCACTACTACCATTTCCAATAAAAAAGAACTGGGAATTATTGGAGAAATGGGTGATTTAAGGACTGGGGAAGAATAGGTACAAGATAAGCCTGGGAATTGCTTTTTTTTTAAAAAAGGAAAAATATGATGGAGGATATGACACAATGGCTAAATCTGGGACAATTTGAGTATCAAAATAATTCAGTACAGTAACCACTAAAAAGAATAGGAATTCATGAGTTCAAACTGGTAATGGATGGATGGATGGATGAATGAAAAAATGAGAGCGCTCTCTTGCTTACAGAAAAATGTCTAGTGATAACTGGTAAATGTGGAGGAATGTTAGAATTGGAAAATCATGATTTTGCAGCTGTCTTACACAGTTTGGACTACACAAAAAGAACTATCAATGAATACTAAATACGGGTGGATAATGAAAAGCAAGACATTTACTTTTTACTGACTGCTTGCTTAGTGCCTTGCAAGGAAAAAATGGTAACTATGTACAGGAAAAAATACATAGTATCTTTTTTTTTCATAGTATCTTAACCTAGTGTTCGAAACTTACATGAGGGACAGATGGACATTACATTATACATACAGAAATGATAACCTGAGAAGGACGAAACATCATCTGGCTGGCAAGACATCACCTGAATCTAATTACAAGGAAACAACAGACAAATTCAAAAGAAGGGTGTAAGGGAGGAAGCTGTATTCTTCAAAAATGTCCAAGCCATAAAAAATAAAGATTATGAATCTGTTCCCAGATTAAAGGAGACTAAAGAGACATGACAACTAATTGCAATACCTAAATCTAGACTAGATCCTACACTAAAGGAGGAAAAAAATGCCATAAAGGACACTATAGCATCACTAGGTCAACTGACAAAACTGAAATACAATGGTAGATTAGATGAAAGTATTTAATCAAATTTATTGAAGTTGATAATTCTCTAATGGTTATATAAGAGAATATCCCATTTCTTGGAAATACACACTTAAGTATTTCAGGGGTGAAGAATCAAGATGCATATAATTCACCCTCAAAAAAATCAGAAAAGGGACGCCTGGGTGGCTCAGTGGTTGAGCGTCTGCCTTCAGCTTAGGGCATGATCTTGAAGTTCTGGGATCAAGTCCCCCACATAGGGCTCCCTGCATGGAGCCTGCTTCTCCCTCTGTCTATGTCTCTGCCTCTCTCTGTGTCTCTCATGAATAAATAAATAAAATATTTTTTAAAATCAGAAAAATATTATGTATATGCATATGTAGTTATTTAGATGATACACATATAGTGGGTAGGTAGAGTAAATTTTTTTTTTTCAGAGTAAATTATAAAGCATGTAAGAGATGCCTCGGTAACTCAGTCCATTAAGCATCCAACTCTTCATTTCAGCTTGGGTCATGATCTCAGGGTTGTGAGATCAAGCCTCATATCAGGCTCTGTGCTAGGTAGGTGTAGAGACTGCTTAAGAGTCTCTCCCTCACCCTCTGCCTCTCTCCCCACACTCATGCACATGTGTTCTCTCTAAATCAATCAATCAAATGTAAAATACTAGCAACAGATGACTCGGTAAAGATATTTGAGTGTACTTTTTTTCATTTTTTTTGTTTGCTCTCAATTTTTTTTGAGTATAGTTGACACACAATGGTACATTAGTTTCAGGTGTACAACTTAGTGATTTGGCAAGTTTATACTTTACACTATGTTCACTGCCAAGGGTAGCAACTACCATCTGTTCCATGATATTGCTGTTGCACTATCACTGACCAGTTATCACTACCATTGTTACTCTTATAAATTTTCTATACTTCCAAATAAAAAGTAAGAAAAAAAAAAGAACAGTAAACAAACAAACCTGGATTGAAATGATTTATCTTAGCTTCCAAGCAAGCTGTCTCTACCTCCTATTGATTTTATTCTCCCAGGAAAGCTTGAAATACTGTAATTGTCCCTGGAACTCTTCCTTCTCTCATCTTTCAGAGACATTCCACCATATATTGCCTATTCACCCTTCATAATGTTTCACATCTAGCCTTTCTTTTGAATTCCTACAACCACCACACTATTTCAAATGTCTATCATTTTACTTTATTTTTTTGTTTATTTGTAGAGAGAGAAAGCATGGGGTGGAGGGGCTGGAGGAGGAAGGGTGGAAGGAGAGAGAGAGAGAGAGAGAGAGAGAGACTTTTAAGCAGGCTCCATACCCAGCAAGAAGCCCAATCTCATGACCCTGAGATCATGACCTGAGCCCATATCAAGGTTAGTCAATGGTCAGAATGGCTAAAATTAACAAGTCAGGAAACAACAGATGTTGGTGAAGATGCAGAGAAAGGGAAACCCTCTTACACTGTAGGTGGGAATGCAAGCTGGTACAGAATGGAGGTTCCTCAAAAAGTTGAAAATAGAGCTACCCTATGACCCAGCAATTGCACTACTAGGAACTTACTCCAAAGATATAAATGTAGTGATCTGAAGGGGCACCTGCACCCCAATGTTTATAGCAGCAATGTCCACAATAGCCAAACTAGAGAAAGAGTCCAGATGTCCATTCAACAGATGAATGGATAAAGATGTGGTGTATATATGCAATGGGATATTACTTAGCCATCAAAAAAAAGAAAGAAAGAAAGAAAGAAAGAAAGAAAGAAAGAAAGAAAGAAAGAAAGAAAGAAAGAAAGAAAAGAAAAAAGAAAAAGAAATCTTACATTTGCAATGACATGGACGGGACTAGAGGGCATTATGGTAAGCAAAGTAAGTCAACCAGAGAAAGACAATTATCATATGATTTCACTCATATGTAGAATCTAAGAAACAAACAGAGGATCATAGGAGAAGGGAGGGAAAAATAAAACAAGAGAAAATCAGACAGGGAGACAAACCATAAGAGACATAGGAATAAGAATCATAGGAAACAAACTGAGGGTTGCTGGAGGGGAGGGGATGGAAAGATGGGGTAACTGGGTGATGGACATTAAGGAGGACATGTGATATAATGAGCACTGGGTATTATATAAGGCTGATGAATCACTGAACTCTACCTCTGAAACTAATAATATATTATATGTTAATTAATTGAATTTAAATAAATTTTTAAAGAATTTTTCAAAAGTCAGTCAAATGTCCATCATTTTACAATGAAGTATTACTACAATCTGCAGATTCATTAGCAATGAACAGGAGACTCAACAGGAGGCTCTCTCTACTCTCAAACATCTTACACTCCTTTACTGTTGTCTTGCAACAGTATTATTTTCATTCTGTCACTTACTTACTCAGATTTTCACACTGGACTCTGTATTGCTTAAAATAAATGAGTAGGTTGATCAACAAATAAGTGTCTAATTTCTGATCCTCATGTAAAAAAAAACTTAATTCAAAAAAGCACATTTTCACAGCAGAAGAAAGTTGAATCAAAAAGATCAAAGAAGAAAACTGAAATAACTCATAATCTCAAAACATATACACAACCACTGCCAACAGTTTGTGGTTTGCCCTCCCTGATATTTTTCCTCATAACACATATACTTTACAAAATTGGGATCATACTGTATATTCTATTTTATGAATTACATTTTTCACTCCTTCCCATACTATACCATAGTATTTCCCCATTTAGTAAAAAGTTTTATACAACATGATTTTTATAGCAATAGAGATTTCCCTTGTAAACGTGTAATCTAACTTAATCAGTTATCTGAGTTTGGGTTTTTTTTCCCCTCAATTTTTCCTTAAAAAAACATTTGTACCTACATATTTTTTTTTTAGAGAGAATCTTTTTTTTTTCTTTAAGATTTTTTAATTTATTTATTCATGAGAGACACACAGAGAGTGTGAGTGAGAGAGAGGCAGAGACACAGGCAGAGGGAGAAGCAGGCTCCATGCAGGAGCCTGACGTGGGACTCGATGCCAGGCCTCCAGGATCATGCCCTGGACTGCAGGCAGCGCTAAACCGCTGAGCCACCAGGGCTGCCCCTGTACCTACATAT
Organism: Canis lupus familiaris; assembly: GCF_011100685.1. NCBI lineage: Eukaryota > Metazoa > Chordata > Mammalia > Carnivora > Canidae > Canis > Canis lupus. Next base: position 42,383,760 of record NC_049229.1, on the reverse strand, counting down.
TTTTAGTCATCCCTTAATGCTTTCCCTAGGATAAGTGGACTGTTTTTAAAAAACTTAAGCTGAATCACATTTTCTTCTACGAATTAATCTCCTACTATTTAATGTATACTAAACATGTTATGACTTTTCATTCCTATGCTTTTACTTCCTTTCTCATGTTCCTTTATGCCTCCTTGATGTCAATCCAAATCAGAATCAGGCTCCATATCTTTTTTTTTGTTGTTTTTTGTTTTGTTTTGTTTTGTTTTGTTTTCAGGCTCCATATCTTAAATGTCTTTGTATCACAAGTGCTCAGAAAATGGTCTTTGAATGATTAACATCCTCTATTCTTCCAGGCCTCACATAGGTCTCCCTTCTTCGACAGAGCCTTCCCCATGACGTCTAGAGGCCACAGTTAACCCTCCTTCCTGTTTACCATGGACACAAGAGATTGCAATATTCTCTTTCATTGACAAGCAGGTGACAACTACCTATGTCTCTTCCATTTGGCCCATAGGAGAAACATGATACAGAAAGGTGACTTATTCACCAACGGTCTGGTTCTGAGCCTGTGCCCTCAGAGAAGCCAAGAGAAGCATGATCCCTAGGAAATTTTTTGTGATACTCAACTTGCCTATGTTTGGTCCTATATATCTAATGAAAGCACATTTTGACTGGGCTCACTTAACATTAAAACCAAACGATTTTTAAATTAATTATATGCATGAATACTTCAGGTTAATGAATTCTCTTTCCAAAAATATCACTAAGATTCAAGAAGTTACCTTTTCATTATTTTCAGGTAGATATGTTTACTAGAACAATGCTAAGACATCTAACAGAGAAGGGGCTTTACAGAACTGCTTTAATAAATAGACACAAATGATTTATACTTACAAGCTCAATAAATGATATCTGAATAGAAAATTCTAAAGTTTGTGAAAATACTGGAGAACATTTTTCTTTTCTTTTTTAAAGATTTTATTTATTTATTCATGAGAGATACAGAGAGAGAGTCAGGGACATAGGCAGAGGGAGAAGCAGGCTCCATGCAGGGAGCCCGAGGCGGGACCCTATCCCAGGACTTGTGGATCACAACCTGAGTCAAAAGCAGACGCCCAACCACTGAGCCATCCAGGTGCCCCCTAGAGAAGATTTTCCAAGACAAAACTTTCTAATTTGACTGCATTTTAAAAACAAATTCATGAAAAATCATAACATCAATGGGGCTCCAATATTTCAGCAAAGCAGTCAGGATTACTTTGGACTCTGAGGCATCCAGATGCTGCCTTAATACATTTACAGAGAAAAATCACTGTTTTATTTTACTGAGTTCCTTTAAGTAAAATTTTAAGCATGAATTAACTAAGTCATGGCCCAAGCCATCACTGAAGTACCTTTGAGGTTCATGAAAGGAAGGGTCTCTGAGGATTAAGTTAGAAAATACACTTGCAAAATTTTGTTCCTCAGCATTTTTTGGTCTATTTGGGAATTTTCTGTAGTAGAATTTTATGCACATTTTTTACAATTTTAATGTGAACCACTATTTAAAAAAGCAACGACACAGCACTGTGTATTGCCCTCTCTAAGACGGATAAGTTCTATCTTGTCAAAGGGAGGTTAGAAGGGGCAGCTAATATTGCTGTAGTAATCCCCATGTCAAAGCCTCCATGTGGATGGCCTATGTTCTCAGGCTCCCTCATGCTGGACACTGAGATTGGTTTCAGGGACAAGGAAGGTGCCACAAAAGAAATGATTAAAAACAACTAGAGGATGATTACTCCTTTGTGACTCCTGCTTGAGAGCCTGAAATCTGAGCAGAATTCATCTCAGTTTCTCTAATGAATTCCTCTGCTGCTGTCATGCGGTTAATTCTCCACATTTTCTACTACTCTGATTATTAAAAAAAGAAGTAAAAAGGAAAAGGAGCCAGCCAATATAAACATCAAAGAGTACTCCCACTTCTGTGGCCTTCAGATATTTTCCAGAGCTGGATTGTGGGGACAAAAGAGATTGGGGGTGGGGGGTGGCGGGGAGAAGCTTGATTTCTGTTTCCTCTGGGAGACATTGGGAAAGTCGGCCCCATAACGCTGTAGTGCAAGTAGGTGGCATGTTTCTTAGTGAAGCTAGGCATCAAAGGTTTTCTCAGTGAAGTTGGATGTTCCCTTGGCTTAGCCAGAGAGACCCCAGCTATTACTGAATGGTGGCATGTGGAGGATGAGAGGGGGGCCCTCCCTGCAGACACCCTCCCCTGGGCCTCAGACCAAAACATTGAAGGGAGCTGGGGGATGAAGTGGAGGAAGGAGGCGGGAGGCAACTTGAGAAACTTAAAACCAGCATAACTTTTCATTTCCTGAACTTAAAGCAAATAACTGTTTGTGGTCTTCACTGGAGTTTGAGTTTTTTTCTTTTGCCAAGCCTTGTAGACTCCACCAACGTCAGTCTGAAGTTAACAAGAGGAGACTGAATGGGAATAAATGTACAAACCTATTACATGGAGAGAAGAAAGTTCAGGATAGGAGAGTGATCAGGGCTGAACTAGAGTTCATGTGAGAAAGATCTAGAGTTTTCGTCGACTGTGAACAGTATATGAGCCAACAGTGTGACTTGCCTGCTAAAAAATCCAATGCAATTAATTTAAGGCCGCATTAGCAGAAGTATGATATTCAGAGTAAGGGGGAAAATGCCCCCCCTATGCTCCACACTGGTCCAGACACAGCTGGGGTGCTGCCTCCATTCTGAGTGTCAAGTTTTCAAGAACACAGAGAAAAACTGGAACATGTCAAAAGTGTCACAGGAAGAAAATGGGGGTGGAAATCATGTCACATGCAGAATAACTGGAGAAACTAGGATTACTTCAACTGTGGAAAAAGAACTTCTTGGGGAACTTCTGTAACTATTTGCAAATAGCTGGGGAGTCATTGTGTGGAAGACAGAGCAAACTTAACTCCATGTCTCCAAAGAGCAGACAAATGGGCAGAAAAATAACCCAAATTAACAAAAAAAATTTTCTAACAATACAAATTGTTCCAAAATGGAATCAGCTGTTCTGAGTAATAGTTACTTCTCCAGCATTGGAAGGGTTCAAGGCCAAACCTGCCAGGGATGTTACGAGTATTCCAACGTTAAGTGGAAGACTGGGCAAATGGCTCATTAGATTCTGAACCTGAGAACTATATGATGAGACAGAAGTAACATTAAAAAGTAAAAGGCACCTACCATTTGCTTAAACTCTTTTATATATCAGTGGGAAATTGACTCAGTCATTCAACAATACCACTATGGTTCTTTCAGCTCCTATTAAGAGTAAACAAGGGAAGCCTTCCTCCTGTTAGGGTCTGAAACTAGAGAACATTGTTTGTAGGAATGTGAGCATTCTAACACCTTTCCTACTATGTTTATTAACCTGTTTTGCCTTTTAGGTATCTTATCTTCAGACTCTAAATGCCAAAAACACTGAACTCCTTGAGAGCAGGGTCTATGTCTTATTTACCTTTGTACTCCAAGGACTAAGCACAGAGCTTGACACAAAAATAGGTGGTCACAACAATTTGTTATCTGTGTAGCACATGCTAGTTCTGTGAATACAGCAAAAACAAAACAGTCCTGGTTTTAGCCATCATGAACTTGCAACCTAGTGGGAGCCATCGATACTCAACAAAAAAGTCATAAATAGAAACACATAATTCTAAAGTTATAATAAATACAAAGAATAAGAAGTAAAGAGAAGAAAGAGGGGTTATAAGGAAAATCTAACTTTATTAAGGGAGTGATCCTTAAAGAGTGGAGGAGAATGGGAGTTGGCCAGGTGAAAGCTGGAGGAAGGAAGACTATTCCAGAAAGAGGAAAGAATCTGTCTAAAGGTGTTGAGAGGTGGAAAAGAGTGAGCAGAAAGCAAAGGTGGGGACCATGCAGGACCTCACAGGTTTAATCCTAAATGCAACTGGAGCCAAAGAAAGGTTTTAAACAGGGAAATGATAGAAACCATCCCTCTAAGAGCTGCATTGAGAAAGATTGGAACAATCAACTAGTGCTGGCAGGAATATGGAGAAAAAGGAACCCTGTGTACGGCTGGTAGGAATGCATACTGTTGCAGCCACTTGAAAATAGTATGGAGGGTCCTCAAAAAATTAAAAATAGAATTATCATATGATCCAGTAATGCCACTACTGAATATCTACCCAAAAATATGAAAACATTAATTAAAAAAGATACATACACCCAATGTTTATTGTGGCATTACTTACAATAGCCAAGATATGGAAGCAACTCAAGTGTTTATCAATAGATGAATGGATAAAGAAGATGTTGTGTATATATATACATATATGTGTATGTATGTAAGTATGTGTGTATACATATATATATACATATATATATGTATACACACACAATGGAATATTATTCAGCCATAAAAAGAATGAAACCTTGCCATTTGCAACAACTTTGGATATATCCAGAAAGTATAATGCTAAGTGAAATAAGCCAGTCGGAGAAAAACAAATACCATATGATCAAACTCATACATGGAAGTTAAAAATTAAACAAAAAACAAACAAAGAGGCAAACAAACAAACAAAAAACACCCCAGACTCTTAGTTATAGAGAACAAACTAGTGGTTGCCAGAGGGGAACTAGATGGGGGAGAAATAGGTAAAAGGGATTAAGAGTACACTCATCATGATGAGCACTGAAAAAGGTATAGAATTGTTGAATCACTATACTGTAAACCTGAAACTAATGTAACACTGTATGTTAATTATATTGCAATGAATGAATAAACAGAAGGAAGGAAAGGAGGGAGGAAGAAAGAGAGAAAGGAAAGGAAGAAAGAGAGAAGGAAGGAAGGAAGGAAGGAAGGAAGGAAGGAAGGAAGGAAGGAAGGAAAGAAGGAAGGAAGGGAGGGAGGAAGGAAGGAAGGAAAAAAAGAAAGAAAAGAAAAGAAAAAAGAAAGAGGATTAGAACAGTCTGTTTCAATGCATTAGTGGGTCACAAAACAATTTTAGTTGATCCATGCCCAGGATGAAAAAAAAATAGAGTTTCCAAAAACTCTGATTGCATCCTACAAAGTAAAGGTAAGTCAGTTGAGGATCTGAGCCTTGGTTTCAGCTAAGGTCATGATCTCAGGGTTATGAGACTGAGACCCGCATCAGCTCCAAGCTCAGCACAGTCTGCTTAAGTTTCTCTCTCCCTGCTCCTCCCCTCCCCTTCCTTCTCCCCCCTGTAATCAATCAATCAATCAATAGTGAAAAGGTAGTCAGGCTTAACAAGAAAATGAAATGTTCTATATGTTTAAAGTCAAGGAAGAGCACATCAACTTGGGACAGATTTTTATTATAAAATCTCCACTTATTAATTAAAAGTCACATTTTATAAAACCAAAGGAAAGCTATCTTTAATCACAATCATACTATAAAGCACTCTCACTCCTTTATTGCAGAGTACTAATAAATCTTCAAAAGTCCTCTTCTACCATGCTGTCACATCTCATTTGCACTCGGTGTTTACAGATTTACAAAAGATTCAAAAGTTCTGAATTCAGAGTCTAAACATTACTCAGATTATTCCCATGTACTTGGTAGAGGGCAGGTATAATCCTCAGTTCAAAGGAAATAAATGAGTTATGGAGAATATCCAAGAAATCTAAAGCCACTTAGCAGCAGAGTCCACAGTAACCCATTCCTTGCCTTCTGGTTTGTAGTCAGCCTGTGGCACTTTGGTGACACTCTGCCTAACACCATTCTTTGTTGATCCTGGTACATCTGAGCTCTCTATTAAACTTCCACTCCCTCAGGGGTAGATACTGTGTCTTCTACTTTTACTGTACTGTCCATGATGCTTAGCAGTCCTGAAAACACTAGACACTTAATATTTCTTGACTGGACTACTAATAAGGATAAAACGGAGATCTGCTGATTTAGAGGCTGTTTAACTAGATTGCTCCCTTCATCAAGTTGTGTTGGTCTTGCATGCAAGTTTTATCTCCAGCTGACCCAGTCTTCCATTACAAAATAGCACTCGCCTCTTTCCAAAATGAAAAACATTTTCCATTGTAAATTATACTTGCAGCTGCGATGTTGAAATATTCCTCAAGCAAAGATTTTTATCTGTGCTGCAAAGGGGAAAGTGTAGCTCATAAGCTTAATTCTTTAAACAAATCCAGTAACTCTGTCCCTTTGGTTCAGACAGCCCTCTTAGCTTATTTGTTTGTTTTCATGCCCCATGTTCTTCCCACCCCCCCCAAGATTCCTGGTAGTAAATTACCCAGTGCGTGTGATCACACTAAAACAGATTATTGCTGGTGTGACAAGTATGATCTCTACGATCTCTTACAGCTAACATGCCATCCCACACAAAAAGAACACTGAAAGGATAGGTAGGAGCAGAGAGGAGGCCTTGGGTTAACTTGAAAGAAGTCTAAACAAACACGGTTAGTCAGAAGCGCTCATTCCCCAGCCTTCTTGCCTGACTTTGAAAAACAGACCGGAGGTAGATATGCCAACTACCTCTCCTGAGTTTTAGGTATCACAAAAGTGCTAACTATGTGTTTTGTCACACATCTGGAACTGAAAACTTGAGGTATTCATTTTGAGGACAGTATTGACTATTTTAAAGAAAATTTTGAGTTTGACCAAGTGTTTTACCACCAGTCTCTGAGCTCTTCCTCACAGCAGTTCTGAGAAATCAAAATATCGCTGTTTCCATATATTTCTGAGAAAACAAAAGATGCATGCAACTTTGTGCTGAGCCAATCATTTAGACGCAACTTAGAGATAGGATCCTGGTTCTCAAAGTTTGCCTCTCCTAAAGGAGGAAAATGTGTATAAAAGTCAATTAAAACACGAAGTAGAGTGAACTAAGTGCTCCAATAATAGGTCAAAGAGAGCAGTGCAAAGAGTGGCACTTAAGCCCAACTGGAAAGCTGTGGGCAGAATTCAATGATGGAAGGAGCATTTGAGCCTTGCCTTGAGAGATGTCAAGTATTGCAGTAGATGAGAGAAGAATGCTAATTATGAAGAGCATAATTCAAGCCACAGAGGTGTGTAAAAGGATGCTGTATTCAGGGAACCACATAAAACCTAAATGGCTAGAGCAAAGGACTCGCAAGTGATCATCAAGTGAAGAGTAAAAGTTCACATGAGTGAAATCCATAAAAAAACTATCAGTAAAAAGTAAATGTGATTTTAAAGTCTGGAAACAGTGCAGCCTGGGTGGCTCAGCGGTATAGCACTGCCTTTGACCCAGGGCATGATCCTGGAGACCTGAGATCGAGTCCCATGTCGGGCTCCCTGCATGGAGCCTGCTTCTCCCTCTGCCTGTGTCTCTACCTCTCTGTCTCTCTGTTTCTCCTGAATAAATAAATAAAATCTTTTAAAAAAATAAAAAATAAAGTCTGGAAATATTTTGAATGCCTTAAAGAAAAGCATCTGTACCAGCTTTAGTGTTACAAATCCAATGTAGGATGAAACTGACAAATCAACAAATCTGAAAACATAATGTACTACTATATTATAATTAAAAAACCCACTTGTAAAAGCAATCTATTCCAAATTCATTCATAAAATGATCCTATCCAAATTCCTGGATCTTACCCCCTCTTTCAATAAGGGTAACTTACAAGATGAATTCTCACAAAATAAGGTAAGGATATAAAGGAAACAAAAGAGAAATGGGAAGGTTGTATCCATCAGGTTGGGGGACAGGAAAAAGAGCTGTCTGGTGAGATCTAGTCTGTTTACATTAACATCAATAGAAACATATGTTTAAAAACAGACACTCTGAATTCTGGATAGCAAAATCTGTTTTCAGAGAGACAATATATAACATTTGGCAGCTGACATTTAAGAACTAATCAAGTTTGGGGCCAACTGAAAGAAATTGTCTGGAGAAAACTGACCTATTGTTTCTATTGTCATTAGCTGAAACATAAACATTACAGCTTGATCATTTCGATTTGGAATAGAAAAATCAGTTTTCTAAGAAGCCAATATATAATATTCAGCAACTGTGCAAGTCAACACAGAGTCTTCTCACAGTGAAAGGGGGAGAGCACCCAAAAGGAAGACTTCATGAAAGGCTCCTTTCAAACAGTGGCCCTTGCTATGTCCTCTTAATTAAGGGCTCATAAATAAAAAGACACAACAGCTGCAACTTATGATTAACCATGGTATAGTATTTCAAACAGTGAATAACATTATAGTTATTACAACTAACAAAACTCCTTACATTGGTTCAACACATGACCTTGGTTTTGTCTGGCCTGTAGGTGACCTGAATTGAAGAGAGATGTCTGGGTTGAAATTTAACTCGGTGTCTGAAAAGCTATATCACATGGCTGGAAAGTCAGTAATGTGGCAATTTTGGGAACCTCTGCTTCTTTCAATGTGATTGGATAGTGTGTAAAGGTAAATCTGAGAAGAACAGTGAAAAATAAAGCTAACTGGTCAGTCTAAGACAGCCCTTGAATAATGTCCAAACATTTGCAAACTGTCTGAGTAAACCACTCAGGTTATTCTTAAACAACCTAAGGTAACTTTACTGAATGCCATGGGCAAGTGCCCTTTAGATTAACGTGGTAAACAATTCTTGAGTGATTAATGACATACACTCTTTCTCTGCCCTCTACTGAGGGCAGAACTCTAAGGAGAGTAGGAAAAGGTTTTACCTCTTGATTTATAGGCTAAGACCAAAGCAATCTGAGTTTCCTCTGATAATGAGAACCTATTCCTGAGAAAGATATGGGTTCTCAAAAGAGAGACCACAGAAGACAAGGAAGAAAGAGTCTTCTATTATCTCCTTGCTCCATTAACTATGCTCTGAGAAGCTGCCTGTGTTCCTCCAGTCTTAATTAGATGGGTTCAGGACCTAATTCTAAGAACTATTGTCCCCATGACCATAATAGATGAAAACTAAAGGAAAAGCTTGACTTTTCTCATTTCAATTGATAAGTAATCATATCACTCAGTACTTCATTTCTTATCATAGAACCTCCAATATCTTTTATTGGGTTGTCTTTAGGTATCTTGATCATGTAATACAGAAACTCATGTTTCCATAAAAGCAGATCTAGGGTCTCTTAAAATCATAACCAAGGCACGTATGATTAATTTTTGTCTGTTTATCACTAGTTCACATCTTAACATAATATAAGATTTAAGCAATCACGTTTCTACTCCCAACTCTGCCAACAAACCACTCAATTCCTCTAAAAATTCGCAATAACATTTAATATAAATACATTCTTTTTGAATTTACAATAGTGCCCTTTGAAAAAGGATATTGTTTCTTTAAAAGCCCCGCAGTGATACAGCATTAACTAAAAGTAGTTAGACAATTAATATTGGGAACCAGGAAGATATATGTTTCCCAGGAAAGAAAAGTTTGCTTGGATCTTCCATTTCATTACTACTAACAAAATGTATAAAATTAACCACATGAAGAACTGAAAATTCATCAGTCACTATTTAAATCAGTGGGATAAATTGCTAGCTTCTAGAGAGATTTTGATAATGATCTTGAACAGCAGTGAGCACAGAATAGATCCTAAATGGATACTCATTAACTTGAGCCAATTAACCACAGGGAGTAAAAAAATAATTTTTTAAGAACACAGAGCTGAGGTAAAATTTTAATCTGAACTTGTCATCTTAGTATCCCCAGAGTACAGAGTGCCTTGTACACAATAGGCATCAACAATGACTGATTTTGTGAATGAACAAGCTGATTAATTAATTAGTGGAAGAAGGGCAGTTCTAAGACAAACTAAGAAGGGATAAAGCCATCTGGGTCACTAAGGATAGTAGAAAAAGCATGTCCATTTGGCGCTAATATTTACCTATTTCTAAATATATTTTTCAAAAAAGAAAGTTAAAAATCTGAATTAGCACAAAGTAATGATATTTCAGCCTGGATTTTCTAGCACAGGGAAGGTAACTAGACCAGCCTCATTTTAAATAAGGAAGTTTGTTTATTTCCTTGGAGGCCCTAATGTAAATTAAAGAGATTGATTTCAGGATCACCTTTCAAGAAAGACTACTAAACCTTTTTGTTAAATCAAATTACTCTAAGTTTTCTGATATCTAGGTTTTAAAAAATGCATAAATACCATTTCCTTTAATATGTCAGCAACTCTTAATGGGAGAAGTAATCTTAAAATTAAATATCATTCCACTTCCTAAGTAATTTAAGCCTAGATTTAGGAATTTAAGGGAAGGATTTGTTGCTTTTGTTTCTACTACGAATAAATTGTAAAAAAAAAAAGGCAGTTTGAACCTAACTATATCTCTTTTCTGTCTAATACCTTGGCTTACGATTTATAGTTTCTTTTCTTTTTTTTTTAGATTTATTGTTTCTAATAAAGCTTTATCAAAAGGGTAGAAAAATAGGTAAAAATTGTTTTTATTCATGGATCCATAATTGCCACTGAGGAAATCAATAATAATATAGGCTATATCTCTTTTGAGGCTAATAGCAAGGAAGGGAACAAATATTACTTGGTGTCATAGTCCTACAAAAAATACCCTTTAACGTCCCTTTCCCATAAAGAAATCAACACCAGATGGATTGAGGAAATTATAGTGGCCACTCATTCATTCAAGCACTACTAAGTATCCCTAGAGCTCTAAGAATGAGCTTAGAGCTTTTTTTTAAAAAAAATCTGATATACCAAGCTAATGAATTTAAATTCTATCCTACAGAGAAGTCAAGAAAGGTTTTTATTTTTTTTTTAATTTTAAAAGATTTTATTTATTAATTCATGAGAGAGAGAGAGAGAGAGAGAGAGACAGGCAAAGGGAGAAGCAGGCTCCATGCAGGGAGCCCGATGTGGGACTCAATCCTGGGACTCCAGGATCACTCCTTGGGCCTAAGGCAGGCGCCAAACCACTGAGCCACCCAGGGATCCCAAGAAAGGTTTTTAAATAGGAGAGTGACTAGATCAGATTTGTTTCTATGTGGATAACTCATTCTTTCTTTCCAAAGCAGATCAACATCACCTCTAAACTCCATTGGTTTTCACAAGCTCATTGCTGGAAAGAATCCCAGGATGGGAAAATTGCTTTCCTGAAATCATTAATTCAAGATTCATACTTTTAAATACAATAATTTCAAGTAATGGGTTGGCCAATATGGAAGTAGAGCCACGGCCAAACCTAAAAAGTTCTTACTTAAAAGAAAAACGACGACAACAACAAAACCACCCTTTAGCTCTCTTCTTTGTAACTCTTTGTAACATCCAAATCAGGGTCTAAGGGGTTCTGAAGGATTATGAGAAAACTGGTATCAAAAGTCCTCCTATAAAATATGTCTAATACATAATATGAGAAAATTGTGCAAAACTACATGTAACATAGAAACACATTTTTGTTAAGGAAATGAATAGTAAATATGCTCATATATGCATTGAAAAAGTTTGAAGAAATTATCGAAAACTTGGTATCAGTAGATAAGTCTAAGATTATGGGATTATGGAAGACTTTTTCTTTTTCTCCATATTATATGTCTTTTTTTTTCTTTAAACTTTTTTTTTAAAGATTTTATTTATTTATTCATGAGAGGCAGAGAGAGAGAGAGAGAGAGAGAGAGAGGGGCAGAGACACAGGCAGAGGGAGAAGCAGGCTCCGTGCAGGGAGCCCGACGTGGGACTCAATCCCAGGACCACATCCTGGACTGAAGGCCGCGCTAAACCGCTGAGCCACTCGGGCTGCCCTCCATAATATATAAAGTTTGAATTTTATAGGTATGTATTACTTTTACAGACAGAAAAACACATGAAAGATCAATTTAATTTAAATAAAACCTTCGATGGCAGCCTATATTCACAAAGGTTGCAGGAAGCCAGATAAGTGAACTAAGAGCTTCCGCCGTGAGACTCACCACTAACAAGTAGGTTCATCACATTTCTATGTGGTCAAATGACATACCAACAGGAAAGCTTTCAGATTAGCAGGCAGTCCTCATCTATCTGCCTCCCATTCTCCCTCCCTAATTTACTCAAAAACATAGTATAATTCCTTGCTAAGCTAATTTTTTCCCTGTGGACTTTAAAATGATGATTTGAATGCTGATTAATTTATGGTCAGTCCATACTAGCCACAAATAATCATCAGTTTTTGTCTTTGTGGGCTGCATTTTGGGCTTGTTTGTTGCTTTTCATGGAGAAGCAACAAACCCAAATGGTGAATTCAAGAGATTCAAGATTTCTGCATGCATCCCACTGCCCTGGGTGGCTCAGCGGTTTAATGCTTGTAAAGGTCAAATCTAACCTGCTGGCAATAACTTGCCAGCATTACCTTCTATAGTTATTTTTCATTTTTCAAAGTACATTCTTATACATTGTTTCATGTAATTCTCATAATAACTCTATGAGGCAATTGGGACTGGAAATTATCTCCATCCTTCTTGTTTTTCTTGAGTTTCACATCTTAAGAGATACTGGGATTGGGAGGGGAAGTAAATACAAAAGGATCACATTCCCAGTACATAAAATTTGGAGGGGGGGAAAGAGAGTAAAAAAAAAAAAAAAAAAAAGGAAACAAACCAAACCAAATATCATTCATAATTTCACCACCACCACTGTTATTACTATTTGGTTGTATAGGTTTCCCAATATTTCTTCTCTGTATTCCATTAAGCTTATTAGAAGGTAAGAAAATTTTCACATGGATAATGAGAGTCAAAGCCAGGGCTAACACCCATGAATACTTTCCATCCACCAGGAAGTTCCTTCCTTCTTACTAACCTGTTCATCTTTCAAAATGTCCAAGCATTATAAAGAAGAAAGCTTAGAAATACAGATTATTATATATTCATGTTTTGTTTTGATGTACTAATAAGTAAATTTACCAGTGGTCTTTAGACATTCGTACCTCTAGTATAAGAATAACTGTCAAACTCAGTGATCTCTAAAATGCTCTTTAACTCTGAAGTAATTCTAACCTTCTCTGAATGAAAAATGGCCAGAAGACAGGGTCAAGAATCTGAGTCAAAAGGATATCAGATGTGGGCAAGTTAAATAAATCAAAATCTCATAAAGAAGGAGTTAGCCAAACTAGAATCAAAATCGCAAATCAATATGTCATCCATTGGAACAAGGGTCAATCAAGGAAAGGAAAGAAATGTAAGTCTGGAAGGATGAGGCTGAACCAACAGATACAGAGATTGCTGGTTGGTCATAAAACCTATTTCCTTTTCTTGGACACACAGCTACATCACGGTTCCTAATTGTCCCTGCAGTTCAGTATGGCCATATAAGTCCTAGCTGATGGAATATTGGTGAAAATGATCTGAGAACATTCTAGGCTTGGCTCCTAAAAACCTGCCAATTTGTAATTCTTCATGCTTTCTTCTTACAGGGTGACTTTGGAAGTCATCTGTTGAACATGGTAGAGTCACAAGATAGAAGGAGCCACACGATGGAAAACAGTTCTGCTTGAGGAAGAGCCTCTCAACAATCAAGAACATCTAATTAAACTTGATGTAAGATATAAATTTGTATTTATTATGTCATTGAGATTTTGGGGTTTATGTATTACAACAACTAGTATTACAATCTCCCTGACAGGTGATGAATAAGCCAGGCCATGTGGGCAAGGCCAGACTGACATAATCATGGATTGCCTGTCTTCCTCACTCTAGGGCCATATCTGCTGAGCAGGTTTGATAGGCAAATTCAGGATGCTGAATTACTTTTTGTCAGTGAACTATTCTGAATTTCACATAAGCTAAGAAAATAAAATGACAGAGGAATCATAAATGTGTTATAGGTAAATTGTGAAAAGACTCAACAAAATCCAAATGTCATTCAAGTTTTGAGAACACTTTGATAGCATTTTGCAGAGAGAAAGCCACAAAACAAATTAGAGCATACAGATTTTCCAAATCAGAAATGCAAAAGGGAGGGAGGGAGAGAGCTATAAATTAAATGTTTGTCACTCCCCTAAATTCATATGTTGAAATCCTAATCTCCAATATAATGGTATTCCAAGATGGGGCCTCTGCAAGGTGTATCATGAGGGTGGAGCCCTCATGATTTAATTAGTGCCCTTATAGGAAGAGACACAAAAGAGCTTTCTTTTTTCTCTGCTCTTAGCCATGTGACGATACAATGAGAAGGTGGTTAAGACCGAGGGAAAATAAAACTAATATTTATTCGAAGTCTATATTCTAGAATCTTTCACATATATATTCTTAGTTAATCCTCACAACAAATCTGTATAATAGTTATTACTATCCCCATTTTTTCAGAGGAGAAAACTTAGGGTCATAGCAATTAAGTAATCAATCTAAGGTTACACATCTAGAAAGTGGCGGGGGGGGGGCAACATTAAGCCTTAGTCTGTCCTCCTGCAAAGCTCCCTCACTTCTTTTCACTATAGCTTTGTTATCTTGATATTCACACATGTTTCAAAAGATATGCAAAAGTTTCCCTGACCCTAGTGCATTTCTTGGATGGCCTCAAAGGTCTCACCTATCTAGGTACAATCACAGAAACTCACTCTAAGAACCAAAGAGATAAATGCCTCTAAATTTTTCCTGGGAGGTGACTTCTTAGAACATGCCTTGGGAAGGTGCTTTAGAACTCATCTTTGAGGGCAGCCCCAGTGGCTTAGTGATTTAGCGCCGCCTTCAGCCCAGGGCATGATCCTTGGAGACCCGGGATCAAGTCCCACGTTGGGCTCCCTGCATGGAGCCTGCTTCTCCCTCTGCCTGTGTCTCTGCCTCTCTCTCTCTCTGTGTGTCTCTCATGAATGAATAAATAAAATCTTAAAAAAAAAAGAACTCATCTTTGAGCTGGATGCTTGTTCCAGCTTCTGGCAGGTGGTGAGAAGATTAACATCTCTGCTCTCTTTCACTATATGAACACCATGTACATGTGCATGTGCATGCATGCACCCACACAATGTAATTGGCTACATTTCAGGTCAGCTGACCTTCAAGTGAGGTGGCCATAATCAGAAACTGGTATACATCAAAAGGACATATGAAAAAGAATCCAAATTGAAGGGGATATTAAAACATTTACAGAACTTACATATTTCCTGTTCAAGAAAATTCTGCTTCCCTCAACTTTGCAAACACATTTGTTTATATTATGTTAAATCATTACATTGGAGATAAAAGTTCAAACCAACATGCTGATCTGAACGGGTGAGTGACAGACTGAAATGCTTACAGCAGTCAAAATTGGAAAAAAGTAAATCACAGACTTACCCAGTACACCTCTTAACTGTTAATTTAGCTTTGGAAAAATCTCTCTTAAAGCAGAACTTTTAAATGGAAGCCACAAGATGGCCTGAATAATGGCCGTGGTTTGTAAGGGAGGCCGGTATCCCTTGGAAGCATAGGGACCACATAATAGACATGAGGGCTCTCAAGTACACTTTGCTTCACCTACTATATCATCATGGCAAAATACCTCTTAATGCTCTAGGGCCTGAAAATCTTAATCTATAATGCACACATAATTATATTCTTTAGGATGGTATTGCATCTAAATAAAAAAAAATTGTACTGTTTAAAGCCAATTGTACTTATTAGCCATGTAAGATTGGAGAACAGGATGCCTGACTTTTACTCAGAGTTTTTCCAGTGACTCACTGTGTAATTCTGAGGACACAGTGCTTTGATCTTTAGTTCCTTAGCCTATAACCAAAGAGTTTTAAATTGTGCACCCCCCCCCCCCCAATCTTTTTTGGAGGGCACCCTCTCTAGCTTCTTTTGCCCTCAGATGAAAGGATCTACAGACGTGGAAAATTGTCGTTTGGTGATTTCCTATATCCCCCTTTCTAGTATTTCAGCTGTTCTCCTTTTACATCTGAGGGACACTGCAGAGAAATCACTGCTGCGCACAATCGAAGCCACCGGCTTAAAATTTCACTGTTGGAGGGGCAGGCTGAGAAGGAACAAGTCTGGCTTTAACACCACAAATATCTCCAGTTACCAAATGTGAGCAGAAAGAATACAAAAAACAAGGGAAGACAGAAAGACCCTTGGTATTCTTCAAAGCTTCCCTTTTGGGATGAAAGTGGTTTTTTTGTTTTGTTTTGTTTTTTGTTTTGTTTTGTTTTTTGGGTTTTTTGTTTTTGTTTTTGTTGTTGTTGTTGTTGTTTTTTA
Source organism: Canis lupus familiaris (assembly GCF_011100685.1). Taxonomy (NCBI): domain Eukaryota; kingdom Metazoa; phylum Chordata; class Mammalia; order Carnivora; family Canidae; genus Canis; species Canis lupus. The sequence goes on along the minus strand of NC_049229.1, from coordinate 42,367,668 downwards.
GGCTTCCAAGGCAGAAAGCCTGGGCAGCCTGCACACCTGGAGTGCATTAGTGGGCCCTGGACTAAAGGTAAAACAGGCTGAATTTCACCTAGATGCTTCCCACAATCCACTCTCATAAAAGCTCACAGTAATTTATCAGCTTAGGAACACGGCATGGTATTCATGGAGTACTGAACCCTGGAATTATCTTCCAGAGGCACTGGATAAATCCCACTGCTCATCTATGTAAACACACTTTCATCTTGATTACCTTTAGCTCAAGGAAAGTTTAATTTTGTTTGCTGTGGCACAGGGTCAAGACCAAAATCCACCCTCAAATCACTCTCACAGCTCTTTCAAAGAGCATCCAAATATTGATGTAACTAATGAATGAGTTTTTGCATTATGCTATGTATCCATCTAAATACATAACACCAATGCCTCTACTGTTATTTCCCTTTCCTCACCTGCCTCGAGGAGGTGATGCCAGCTTGTCTTTCCAGTTCTTCATTTTAGTGGCCCCAACCTGTATAGAGAGGAAGTTTTGCTATAGTCACCAGGCAGGCTCTAACCTTAGTGTGGTGCTCCCACCCAGAAAAACCCTTTGTCTTTACCCCATAACTCAGAATAGGGCTCACCTGGCCACTATGACTACTGTATTCCATTCTGGCTCTGCAGTTTATTACCCATATGACTTTGGATAGGTTATCGAGCCTCTCTTTGCCTCAGTTTCCTTATTTATAAAATGGAGATAATGATGGTAGCTACCTCATACATAGAGTTGTTGTAAGGATTAAATACATGATCTTAGAATAGTGTCTGAAATGTTGTAAAGCACTCAACAGCATGATGACTGACGATCATGCCGATACCTTCAATATCAAGGTCAAGTACTTTCTTTAAAAAGATCACTCCTCAGATAGCCTGGGTGGCTCAGCGGTTTAGCGCTGCCTTCAGTCCAGGGCCTGATCCGGGAGAGCTGGGATTGAATCCCACATTGGGCTCCCTGCACGGAGCCTGCTTCTCCCTCTGTCTTGTCTCTGCCTCTCTCTCTCTCTCTCTCTCTCTCTCTCTCTCTCTCTCTGTGTCTCTCATGAATAAATAAAATCTTAAAAAAAAAGAAAAGAAAATGGGACTTAAAATGGAGTCCATTTCTTTAAAAAAAAAATAGATCAATAGATCACTCCTCCAGGTGGCCCTCTATCACAGTAAACTGCAGGATAAGCAACTTTGGGCAAAATATGACAAAAGGGCAAAATAAAGATGAATGAGATAAGAGTTCTCAAAACATGCTGTACTCCATCAAACTAAATGTTCTAAAAAATGTAGGCTATGGCTCAGAATCTACCCAAAGTTGGGGTATTATAAGGTGACAGGTGATGATATTTCTCTCCTTGACTGTAAGGAGGACTACTTGAGTTAGGCAGTGCTCTGGCCTACAGGCATTCCTCAGGACTGAGAAATTGTTGTTGCCATAGACCAAACTCTAGTCACAGAGTGCCAGGTAGGAAGAAAGGGTAGAATATGAAGCACATCCCACACTCAACATACACGCACATGTGTATCTTCTACCATTAGTAGAAGAACATGTTGTCTTGAAATACTTTATTTTTTTTCATTTTTTTTTATTTATTTATGATAGTCACAGAGAGAGAGAGAGGCAGAGACACAGGCAGAGGGAGAAGCAGGCTCCATGCACCGGGAGCCCGACGTGGGATTCGATCCCGGGTCTCCAGGATCGCGCCCTGAGCCAAAGGCAGGCGCTAAACCACTGCGCCACCCAGGGATCCCTCTTGAAATACTTTAAGATGTGAACTGGCTGGAGTCTTGGTGTTTGTGGCTCCTAAGCCATTTATATCTCCAGCATTATGTTAGGCATGATACTCCTACATTGTGAAGGATATATTTGTCTGTTCATTAGCACACACTAGTAGTCTAACACACAAGTTCTGTGGCAGCATCATTCCTAACAGATACAATAATAATTTAGCATAACATTTTTCAAGATGTACATCTTTCTGAATTATGTTATTACTAGAGATGTTCCTTGAAAAGAATAATCCCATGTGCCATATAAATTGTATCAATTTCTATGTGTACTATGACATAAGAAAGATTATAAAGCATTGCTCTAGACTACTATCAGAAAGAAACTTACTGTTATTAGGATCCAAACATTTATTGAGAAACTATTAAGTATAAATCATGTGATACTATGCCTTTAATAATCTGAACAGATTTCTTATCTGTAGGTCAGCGATAAATACATTGGTCTCAGAGGATTGACAAGAGGGCAATAATGGCCTAAGTGCTTTGAACTTTTTAAGTAAAGAAAAAAAAGTTTTTAAATATTTATTTTTAATTTGCTGCATGAAATGTGTTTTATCCTCAAACAGATTCCTGCCAAAAAAGAAAAAAGAAAAGATAACAGAGCCTCATCCTAAAAACAAAGCCTGAAATCCAGGGCTTATATATGAAGAATATTTACCACATTCTAGTGTAACAAGGAAATTACATACCACTAAACAGTAATTTAACTGTAGAAGGAATGCTAACACATACTAGAAGCAGCTCCTTTATCTTCAAAGGAAAAATATTAATGAAGGAAGAAGGGGTTTTAGAGTACTTTGCAGAAAGGTGGCATTGATCTCACCTGCCTCTGTTAAAATGCCAATATAGAAACATACTCCCACACTCCCACTTCCACAACCAAGCATTTGGCATTCTCTGTGATTCAGACCATAGCAACACTTTTATCTCCACATCTCCTTCAAAGTGATTCTTATTTCACCTTCTTCAACACAACCAAATAATATTTTGCTCTAGTTCTGACCTCAAAGAATTCTGTCTAAAGTCTGCCGACAAAAGTGGGGCAAAATGATTTTTTTTTTTTTTTTTTACAACCCAAACATCCTCAGTTGCCAGACATACAAAACAGGGGCAAAGAAATGGATGTGCTGGGAGGGGGGGCAGCGGGGAGGGAATTTTTGTGGTGCTTTACTGAGGACTCTCTCCTCTCTTGACGGTACAGTCTGCCAATTTCCAATACGCTAGCTATGGGCCAGAGCTAGGAAAAAGTTACAACACTCCAGATGCAGCCTGAAAACTCCTTTGTTGATTTAAAGGAATAAGATAAAATCAAAGGCCTGACCTTCAAACTTTTAACAAGAAGGATTTACAAAGGAATGGGATTGAACGGGCCCAATTACTTAGATGATGGAAGTCTTAATCCACTCTCCAATGCCAAATCCTCCTGTGTGGTTACAGTCAAGGAGTTAACCCCATTTCTTCATTCATGAGACTAGAGGGTAGAGGCAGGCAGACAGTGACAGAAAAAAGAAAAAATGCTCAGTTCAGCACTTGTCAAAATGTAAATTGGTATACAATTAAAATAATAAGGCGTATAAAACAGTAACAGCCTTTCTCTTATGGCTTCAGAAAAAATGTTTCAACTAATTGGGTCACCAGGAAACAATATCATATAAAATTTTGATAAGTGGGTCCAAAGGTTTAAAAGCTACTTATCAATGAATTCATTCCAGGTCTTTGTTCTACAAAGACATATGGGTTTCAGTTGATAACTTGCTGTTGTCAAAACAGCCTCAGGGTGGGAAGGAAGGTGAGAAAGGAAGAAGACTCTGATTACTCCAAAGTAAAGAAGGGAGCATGGTCACGAGCTCCATGTTAGAAAAAAAACATTATGAATAAAAGCACTGCTGAGATGACCTGGTATTCTACTTGCTTGGATAAGCTGCCTCCTCTTGGGTAATGCCAAGGTCACTTACTGAGCTGTTAAAGATACCCAGGTAGGAAAATATTTTCTAGCAAGGTGACTTTCTTTAAAGTGTGCTAAGCACATTGTCATCTGTTCATCTCAACAGTGGTTCAATGATCAATAGACAAGACAGGGTAAAAGGTGAGTCAAAGTTCAGAAGGTCTGAACCTCTTGGCTGAAGAGTTAAATTCTTTTAACCCTTGGAAGGCTTTCTTAAAGCCAATTTATTTATATATATTGCCAGAGCTTTGGCAGATTTTTTTTAACTTAATTGCTTTTTATTTCCATTTCTTCGTGCCTTTCTCTTCCTCCTTCTCCCCTTCCCTCTCTCTCCTCTTCCTTCCCCTCCTTTCCTCTCTCTCCCAAGTCAATTTAGGATTACTTGGAAAAGCTTCAATGATAATGTCAAAATGAAAAAAAAAATTTATATATTTTCTCCTTATGAACAGAATTGAGTTGTATCTTAGAGAAAAGATAACCAATATGTGATTGTTTTTAAAGAAAAGCTCATTGAAAAAAACCTAGTAAACTTGAAAAATGGATTTTGGTAGATGGAAATCAGAAAAGCATATGTTAATTAGATCACTCTGGTACTGGCCAGCAACAAGGATCATTCTAAAACAAAAAAAATCACAACTAGGTGTTTTGATATGCCCATGCCCATACACATGTACATGCAAAGACAGCTGTTGGTAGGCTGAGTGTCTTCATGGCACCCAGGAAAAGGTGGTACTTCTATTTTTTTTATTTTTATTTTTATTTATGATAGTCACACACAGAGAGAGAGAGGCAGAGACACAGGCAGAGGGAGAAGAAGCAGGCTCCATGCACCGGGAGCCCGACGCGGGACTCGATCCCGGGTCTCCAGGATCGCGTCCTGGGCCAAAGGCAGGTGCCAAACTGCTGTGCCACCCAGGGATCCCAAAAGGTGGTACTTCTAAAAGTTCCCAGGAGAAATATTACTGTGTATGATTGTGAACAGAATTGCATGCCATTTGCCCTTCGGAGTAGATATGACAATGTACATGATCAGTAGTATTCTGGAATCTGGAATAAAAAACATTTACAGAAAAAAGTCTTAATCCTCAGTATTATCTTTCTTGGCTTATTCTTGGAGTTACGATCTAAGCAAAAAGCTTCTTTGCTCATTTTGTGACATGCCTCATTTGTGGATGGCACACTTGATGACAATATTATGAACAAAGTGATTTAGAACAGATCTCTAGTAAAAAACAGAACTCAATCTTGGCATAGTGCAGTTGATTAGTATGCCTGGGGCCCACAAAATACACACTCTTGCTGCTAATTGAAACAATCCAGAAGCCTTCTCTGGGAGTTACCTAGGTGATACTGTTCCATTACTTTACCCTCTTTTGGCACTGCTCTAACTATTTTAAGATTGGTTACCATTTCATTCCCAGAAGCAGGATATTCATGGTCCAAAGTTTACCTTTTTGCATTTAAAATGAATGTGCTCAGAAGTCTTCAATATGAAATATTAATACTAGAAACTCATGTAATTTTCATCCTCTCTGGAGACCAAAGTGCTTTACTAATGCTATTTTAATTCTACTCCTGAACAACAGACATCATGATCCTCATTTCCTTCATGGAGAAATCATCCAAGGATGATTGAGTTGCCTGAGGTGAAGTCAGTGGTGAAGCTCAGAAGTAAAATCTGAATTTCCTGATTCACTATTGCAGCACTAGATTTTATTATCTTATTTTAGACATGATGAAGGATTTGAGAGCTAACTCTTTGAGAACAGCACATTAAGAATACAGGTTTTGGAATTATTTGGACCTGGCATTGAATCCCAGTTCCACTATTTACTGTTGTGGATTTAACCTCTTGTGCCTCACTTTCCATTCATCCATGCAAAGGCCCAGAAAGGAAATAGGTATGAGGGGGTATATTTCCAAGATGCATACCTAAGGGAGAAAACCTGCCTCCTCCTCATCTCCTAAAGATGTTTTAAGGATTAGATGATTGGCGAATCAGCACATACTCAGAGAGCCCAGCTAATAGAACTCAGCACCCAAATCAGAGTCCAGGCTCAGCAAGAGGAGCCAGTCTATTAGAACACTCACCTGGAGATGTTCTAATGACTGCAGTAAGCAGGCTGCTCTATCAGTTACCATGATACAAGAGGAAGGAGGGAGCAGGTAGGGGACAGGAAACACTTGGATGACAGATATTGCAAATTCTTTGCAACTACTTTAAAAACTGAATATGTAGTTTAAAAATGTGAAGCCATTGTCTTAGAACTGTCAGATTTTACAAATGAAGAAGTGGAGGTCCAGGGAGTTTCACTCAACAGAATTCATACCATAAGAGCTAGTAGGAAGATTTGAACCTGGGTCAGACAGATCCACATATTTTCTACTGATACTCTGAATTTATCTAGGCAGTAACAACCCAGTATGTAAATGTTAACTGCTAATTTATCTCAGCCACTTGGAACTTAAACAGACATCATAATTCCAAAACTTGAATTTGGTTTGGGAACCGTAAAAGAACCCTGGTCCTTCCTGTGAGGCACTGTAGTGAGTATCATGTCCCAGCAATGATTTAGACAGAAAAGAATCACAGACCGAGTCAGTAATAGCTCATCCTATACAACCCCAAATAGATGTTTCTTAGTTATTTTCCATATAAAGACTATCTCCTGTCAACTATGTTTGTGAGGTATGATGAGCTCACCTAAAACACAAGTGGAAGGGCCATAGACAAGTGCACCTACCAAGTCTTTATAAGCCATGAATAAAGTGGAAATAATCAGTCTGACGCATGTAATACTTAAATAACCCTGCATGACAGATACTGTGCCCCTTTGGTATGCTTTATTTCTATTTCAAACACACCAACTATCTTTAAGTTCAGCAAATACACCCTGAAGTCTTTCCCTCATCAATGACATCAAAAAGATTGAAAAAGGATTTTGAAGTTGCAAACTTCCATTGAGAAAAGAAAATAAAAAAGAGAAAAAAAAAAAAAAAAACCATGGGGAAAAAAACAAGTGGAATGACAAAATGTGTTCTATCAGTATAAACAAAGATCAGGTATTTCAACCATATCAGTATCACTTTATTTAATTTTTAAACTTTCAGAGAAATCCTGATCACCAGGATTCAAAGTATAGCTAGAAAAAGGAGAACTTTCTGTTCCATTCTCACAGGCAAATATTATTAATATTTATACTAACTAAAAACCATTATTTGCAAGGAGCATTAAAATAAAAACTAAGATGTGGATCACACCACTGAACTCATCAACTATTGCATTATATTTTCTTTTTTGTTTGTTTGGTTTTTTTTTTTTTTGCATTATATTTTCTTATGTTATGCAGGGTTAATCAACAATGAAGTTTCAATGAACTCATTCAAATCACTGCAAGTGTAAATAGTTGGGTCAGAATAGATTTGTAGCCCTCATTGAGAAGATGACATTTAGGCAAAGAATTGAAGGGGGGTGAGGAAGTTAGTTACGTGTATATCAAGGAGAGGAGCATTCTAGTTCAACCGAATGGCCCTGGTCTTGGCCCCACTGGGGAGAGCCTCACCACATGCTCTTGGCTTTACTCCAGCACTGTTCTGTATTGTCAATGTATCCCATCCTATGCCCATATGCTTTATTTTTATTTTTTAAAGATTTTATTTATTTATTCATGAGAGACAGAGAGAGAGAGAGGCAGAGACACAGTTAGAGGGAGAAGCAGGCTCCATGCAGGGAACCCGATGTGGGACTCAATCCCGGGACTCCAGGATCACGTTCTGCGCCAAAGGCAGGCACTAAACCACTGAGCCACTCAAGGATTCCCCCATATGCTTTATTTTAAAATGGCTTTTGTTAAAGGGCTCAAAACACTAATCTAACCTGCTCTTGTCTTAGCCTGGGATCACTGAGGCCCATCAAGATTATATCTTGTCTTAGTCAAAATGATGTTTTTCTCTTTCTCCCTATTGTTCTTTATTCCTTGATATCCTGAACTCTAAAATCTACCAGTAAGTAGAACTTACCAGTGCCTCCATTAGGGTCTAAACATGTAGAGTGGGCAGCCCCGGTGGCTCAGTGGTTTAGCACGGCTTTCAGTCCAGGGCGTGATCCTGGAGACCCAGGATCCAGTCCCACATCAGGCTCCCTGCATGGAGCCTGCTTCTCCCTCTGCCTGAGTCTCTGCCTCTCTCTGTGTGTGTCTCTCATGAATAAATAAATAAAATCTTTTTTTTTTATTTTTAAAAAATAATTAAATAAAAAATAAACATGTAGAGTAAAAACTAGCATTATGTGCAGAGTAAGGATAGCAACATATGGATCATTAGAACGATAAGGGGGAGGGAGTAGGAATTAATAAGCAGCTGCTAATCACTTATATAGTCAATGCTACACTGGAAACATCGTGATGAAATAATCTAAGACTTGGGCTAGTCAGTGCCATAATTACAAAGATGCCTTAAAGAGTAAGTTTCTAGTGGTTGAGGTTTCAGTGGCTAGAACTTTCCCCTTCATGGACCAATATGTGGCCACAGATGTCAATATAATAACCTATGTAAGAGTATTTTGTGTATCTTACCCATCTTAAGACTTTACTCTTTCAATGCTAAGCATTCTTCCTTGAATACATATTTATCTATACACTCTAGTGGCTATAGCCCAAGGAAGAAGCCAGGAAACATGGATCCCACCCCATCTCTGCCTCTGCTCTTCAATATGACAATGCAAAAGTCCTGTCTCCTCTAGGTTCCCACTGCTTGAGAAACTGAGATAGTCTATGCCTCGGAACCAATCCTAGAAACCTTTACACAAAATCACTCCTTTCCATGTGATTCTTATTTCACAGAAGGTGTCCAGACCTTGGAATCTAAATAAGTAAATGACTCTATTCTTGTCACTTCTGAGATCGTGATTAGGACTTCTCTCCACATAAGAAAAACCTGCAGCACAAAGGTGATCTCTCGGTTAGGTCTCACTACACCTATTGACTGTTGTGTTGGAGAATAAAGTCTTGTTTCTGAGGTCAGGTTTCCCAAGCTCTTTGCACTGGAATATAATTTTGATAAGTTTGACCTAGGCTTCAGTGACAACAGATCAAACACAAAAACTTATTAACAACAAATGACTCGAGCCAGTCCTACTTGGCTTTATAAATAAGAAACAAAAATGAGTTAGACCCTGAGCTAAGTATATAAGCATATACACTCATTCGAATTCTGCCATAGACTTGTGGAACTTTTGGCAAATCAAAACTGCCCTGAGTCCACAGCCTCATCTGATTTAAAAAATAAATAAATAAATAATGATATTTTACTGACTAGATTTTTACAAGCAATAAATTTAAAAATGCCTTTGAAAAATGCAAATGCCTGGAGCTGTATAATCAGTCACATCATCTTCAGAGTAAAACAAAGGCCCAACTCCCTGTGATCCAGGTGTCCCTACACTCAATAATAAGAGACCTTGGAGATTTGGCTCAGAAATGAGTAAACAGACTACAATACAGGAAGGGCAAGCTACTGGGAAGGGAGGCAAATGCAGGTTAATGATTCACAGGATTAAGTGTCTTATTTCTCTTTCATAACAGAGGCTTGACTAGCATACCCAGCCAAGCACAAAAAGCCATCAGTGGTTAAAAGGAAATAATTGAATGGGAAAGGAACCATGGTTCAGGTCACATCATTTTAATTCTCTTAAGTTCTTCCTTTTTAAGGGTCTTTCTTCACTTGAAATTTGGAAGATATCAGTTTAACCTGGGTACATGGAAATTTAATTATTTTTCTTACCTAGGCAACCACTTACATGTTGTAAAAATGAGCCCCCAAAAGCTTACGAATTCTTGTGGAAGAGCCTGGCAAGGGTTCTCAATCCCATTCTTAGTTTCTTGTTTCTTGCTATGTGACTTAGAAAAGTGTCTTAATCTAGCTAAACTTCTTTTCCTCCAAGTTAGAAAACAAATTATGAATTGGGCCCTGGCTAATGAAAGGATAAGCCCATTTGTGCCTGGCTCTCCTTTACTTAAGTAATATGTTTGTACTTTGCAATATGATCAGAGGTCAAGTCAGTAAGGATAGCACAAGTGTACATGTAATAGGTTAAAAATGTAATGACAGGAAAACAAACATACAATACCCACATCCTCCTCTCCACAACTGATGAAGCATTTCCTTACCCCTTCTAAATGAGAATTGGACAATATAAGTGAGAAGGAAAGTAGAGAGTGAAATTGGGGGAGGTACTATTTAATTGAAGACCAAACAGAATATAATAGAAGTATATTAAAATTGGCTGGTAGGATATACAAATTTAAATGAGGCTATAATGCAGAGGTGTTAAAGTTTCAAATATTTTCATCAGCCTCAAATAGGAATATGAAATATGATGAATAAGATGAAAGGTAATTACTGCCTAAAACTACATTTTTCTTTAAAAAATAAAAAATATTTCTAGTGAAAAGACTGTAGTCTCCAATCTTTTACTCCAGAGATGATTCTTCAAGAAAAAGAGAACCTCTTATATAAATACAGGAACTCAGTCAGGCTGAGAATCTGTCCACCTGTTCACACAGAAGAGTGAGAGACTGCTCTACTTCCTGGGGTGTGGAGATGGAGCTAATCTGGATGTTGACCTAAAAACTTTCCCTGGGCAGGTGGATCTTTTTGTGACCCCTGCTGAAAACTTACTTACTTTGCTGAACACAAAGGCTAAAACCAAGACACAAAGCTTTTATTTTTGGAAACTTTGGTCTCCAACTCAAAGGCATTACCCTCTGCACATTTTTTTTAATTTCACATAAATGTTTTATGTTCAGAAATGACAATAAAAGGTCTCACAACCTTTCCAAAATGCAACTTGCTTTTTTTAAAAAATATTTATTTATTTATTCATGAGAGAAACAGCTGAGAGAGAGAGGCAGAGACACAGGCAGAGGGAGAAGCAGGGTCCTCGCAGGGAGTCTGATGCAGGACTCAATCCCGGATCCTGGGATCATGACCTGAGCCAAAGGCAGGCGCCCAACCACTGAGCCACCCAGGCATCCCACAACTTGCTTTTTACAATTGTGAAAAATAGACACATCTTGTATGTCCAACAGTAGAAGAATGGCTATGGAAATTATGTTACAATCATGAGATAAATTATTATGCTGCCATTAAAACTGTTTTTACAAAAATGTTTTTAATAGGATGGGAAAATGTCCATGATAAAATGGTAAGTGAAAAACACTATGTAAAAACCATACACAAAATATAAGCTAAACTATGTGAACATTTTAAATTTATATAAAATAGGAAATATAACAAAATGTTATTAAGTAGTAGACATTTCAGGATTGAGTTTTAGGTGATAACTTTTTGTAGAACTGCTTTCTTTAGATATAATTCACATACTATACAAATTCACCCATTAAAAAATTTCAGTGTTTTTTAATCTACCCATCAAGTTGTACAACCATTATCATAGTCAATTTTAGAACATTTTTATCACTTCCAGCAGAATCCTTCAGCTATTTATTACCCCCAAATCTCCCATCCCCACCCTTAAGTAACCACTAATCTAATTTCTGTCTCTATAGATTTCCCTGCTCTGGACATTTTATATGAGTGAAATCATGTAATGTGCAGTCTTTTGTGAATGGCTTCTTTCACTTAGCATAATATTTTCAAGATTCATCCACATCGTAATATGTATTTGTGCTTTATTTCTTTTTATTGTCGAATAATATTCCATTGCATGGACATGCCACATTTTGTTTATTCATTCACCCATTGATGAATATTTGTTTCTACTTTTTGGATATTATGAATAATGATCCTATGAACATTTGCATACAACCTATTTTCTGTTATCTTAGGCACACATCCAGGAGCAGTTGGGTGATTTTCAAAACTTAACCATGCTCCCAAATTTTCCACAAGTTATGTATAATACTTGTATTATTTAAGAAAAAAAGTAATGAAAACAGATACCCTTTTGATTTTCATTCTTTGCGCGCAGTGCCTCCCATGCCCAATCCCTCAGTCTCTCCTAAACCCAAGCCAGACGTTTTGTAGTTAATTAACTAAAATGCTTTTAATGAATGCTTGCTCTGAACTGGACCCTGTACTAGACAAATTAGAGGATATGAAATAGGAAATGAGGGCTTTGCTTTCAAGAAAGAGATGCTGCTTAACTCTAGAGAAAATGCTTGGGAGGGTAAACCACCAACATTAATCTAGGAATTAGAGGAATCTAGCATATTCAAGTGGGGTAGGTTCCATCCTGCACTAAAGAGTGAACCATTCCATTGATCAACATAAAACCAAAGAGTTCTCTCATTTGCCTATGCTCTCACCAAGAAGTCAGAAAACTGAACTTCACAATCATTATCACCTTCTGGAGGAAAAGCATTTTCCTAATGAAGAACCAAAGGCTGGGACATGGTTATAAGGTTCTCTCTGCCACAGCTAAGAGCCCACAGAATAGCATTATCTGTGATTTTCTGTGTGCATGCATGCATACATGCAAACAAGACCTGTTTCCATTTAGAAAAGGTAGTGATGTCAGGACAGTATAAAAAAGTTGGGAAATGGCACTGCTGTAAGGCAAACTAGGAGTCCATCCAGAACCTCCAGTTCAAAATGAGCCTCTCAGTTCAATGCATGCGTCATGACTGACTTGCAAGAACAACCCACCCTCCCGTGAAAACATATCACTAACTGCCTCTCAGCCACAGAACAAATCAAGCCATGAGGACTCAGCAACATCCACAGAGAGAGAGAGTTGTTTGTGATATAAGATATCCCATCAAGGGAGGGAATTAACTTTTTAAAATGTAACTTACTATTTAAAATATATTTATATGTTCTAAAGAATGATAGAATACCCAAGTACTCAACTTACGATATAAAACATCAATGAGGTAAGGAACAGATAAATGGAAAAATCAAATTATGCAAAATTAGTGACCAATAATAGAATTGAAAGGTTATAACCATCAGCAAGAAGGTCTAAGACTAGTATAAAATGCTTTGGGAACAGAAAATTTGAATCAGGCACTAAACAAAAAAAAAGAAACCAAGCTACTTTAAGATAATGTAACTTGTCCCAAATAGGACTCTTGCCCTGGCACTCCCTTGCCCTCCTACACTACAGCCTCCTTTGAAATCATGCTTCTCCCAGAGTACCAGATGAATCATCTATTAGAAAAATGAAGAAAACAGCCTCAGTTTGAAAAGAACAGAGACCAAAATTCATTGAGGTTCCTATGCGTGCTGAATTCTTCAGGGAACAGGATCTACATAAACTGCTGTTATGATGATTAGGAAAACAACAACAGCTAGAATAATCCCCCCACCCTTCCCGAAAACTGAAATAGGAGAGTGCCAGGAGTGAAATGCTTTAGTGGAGGTATGCCCATGTCCTAGCACTGGAATAAAAGCGGGTTTTAAAGGGCAAGTCTGAAATGTACTCGCTGAACATGACCTGCCTTGCTAAGCCTGGTTCTTGTCATGGCTATTATGCCCTCAATTTCATGAACATCATGTTCACTTGGAAAGAAAAAAAAAAACTTGTTTTAGTAGTAATTGCACATCAATACGAGAGTCCTATTATTTCTATTAAGTTAATTAACCTATTTTTGAAAAGTATACAAAATAGGTCACTTAAGTGGGTGTGACCTTACCCAGTGAACTATGCTTTTAAACTGTCTCCAACTATTAAGATTTATAGATGCCTTTATCAACATCTTAGTTTGAAAAGACCGGCTGAGTGAAAGGCATGCAGCACCAGGCAAAAACAGCTTCGGTCCCTATCAATCAACCTATTATAACTTAATGATATTTAGATGATGTGATTAGATTTTCAAATTGAATGCTGCTTAATCTAAATTCCAGAGTGCTTGTGTAATCATGCCATATTTTTAAGGCTTGGGCAAACAGTCTGAAGGAGAGAACTTGTATCTGAGTTCTATAAAAAGTAATGTTCTTCCTAGGTTGCTGAGGAAGAAAACTGTCTTACCATAGCACACATATGTGGTCAAAAACCGCTTCTAAATGATCACTACTATCATCATCACAACCATAAAAGGACTTTGTAGAACTGAGCATGGAGCTAGGCAACAGACAAACATTTTGTCTCTCATTTTGCTCCTGATTAGATGGCATAAAAATCCTGGAAGTACATTTCTATTACCTTTAATAACATTGCATTTACAAAGTAATAATGTCCTTTCAAGCCCCTTCTCATCTGAGGGTCTCTGGTTCCATGACCATGTGGCCCAGGCCAATGAGTACTGTAACTGATATCATCTAGATGATGGGAAACCTTTGCAAGCTCTCACATTCTAACAAAATGGCTTCACTATCAGAGAAGTGCAGATCACAAAAAAAGAACATCAAGCCTCCTAAGCCTGATCACCTTCATAGGATCTGTGAGCTCCAAAATTATGCATATGAAATGTTTCTCATGTTGAGACCTCAACTAAAAAGTAGTGAATTGTGTCAAAGTCACAGAGCAGCATCCCAATTTAATTCATTTTTAACCCCCTGCTAGTAATCTATCAGGCACTCAGAAGCTGTCTTATTAATTTAATAAACTAGGATACAGCAGCTGGCTCCTTGGCACCCTCCAGAAGAAAGTCCAGCCTTCTTAGTCTTGTCTTTGAAGGTTCAATCTCTGTTCCTACCTTCATTTTGCTTCCAACTCAGCTCTTCATGGATGCTTCACTCTAGGGAGGGTGACTTACTTTTGATTATTTACCATTCACTCTGGCTTTCCTCCAACTTCGTGGCTTTGCTTGTATTATTCCTTCCACGGAAAGGTTTCCTCAACCCCCTGTCTTCAAATCGTACCCACACTCTTAGTTTGGATGTGGCATCCTGCACATCCTTCAGAAGTTTATTCCCTGGAGAAATGGATCTGAAGGGATTATGGACTCAAAGATGGAAAGCAAGGCTGGTGAAGTAGTGAACAGAACTGTATTGAATGGGAAGGGTGATAAAATTCTATATACAGGAAGAGACAAGACCCCTACCTCTAGCCTCTTTCCTTCCCTCAGCTCCCTAAACTCTGACAACCATCTGTTTCTCCCTCAAAACAAAACAAAACAAACAAAACAAAACAAAACAAAAACAAAAAAACTGCAAGTTTCCTCTCCACACAGCTAGAGAAAAGACAGAGCTGCAGATATTTGGAGCTCCACCTAGAAAATACTGGGATCCATGCCCACAACCCTCTAATGAAGACACAATCAACATAACTGCCCATATACCTAGAATTACCAGTGTGTGTGTGTATGTCTGCACGTGCATGCTACTCTTGCTCTTCAATACGAATGGCTTGCCAAAGATCAGCAGACTTTTGAAGAAAGCTTCCCACATGAAAGACAAAGAACAAATTTTAATCCCACCAGTGCTGCATCATAAAACTAGCTTGTGTTTCCCATGAAACTATTACATTAAAGATTTTTAAAGAACACTTTTGGGGATATCAAATATATGATTTTCAATATTCAGCATCTTGTACCTTGATAAGATCTAGATGACTATCAATATAAGGATATCATATAAACTTTCTATGGATATTTTATTAAGATTAAGTTAAGATGTTGGGATGCCTGGGTGGCTCAGTGGTTGAGCATCTGCCTTTGGCTCAGGGCGTGATCCCGGGGTCCTGGGATCAAGTCCCACATTGGGCTTCCTGCATAAAGCCTGCTTCTTCCTCTGCCTGTGTCTCTGCCTCTCTTTCTGTGTGTCTCTCATGAATAAGTAAATAAAACCTTTAAAAAAATTAAATTAAAATGTAGCTTTAGCAAAGAAGTAGTGAATGAAGAAATACAAATTTTGCTATTTATATTAAGATAGTGTCTATCCTAGGGGCGCCTGGGTGGCACAGTTGGTTAAGCATCCAATTCTTGGTTTCGGCTCTGGTGGTGATCTGACGGTGGTGAGATTCAGACCTGCATTGGGCTCTATACTCAGGGTGGAGTCTGCTTGAGACTTTTTCTCCCTCTGCCCCTCCCCCTGCTTTCTCTCTCTCTAAAATAAATAAATCTTAAAAAAAAAAAAAAAAAAAAAAGACAGTGTCCAACCTAGGCCCACTGTCACATCTAACCAAAGTCTGACTTCCTAGGGCTTGCTCCAGCCTTGAAAATGATCCTCCATCTTCTTTCTTTATAGTATTTCTCTTTTTCGATATAGAAATTACAACTCTCATTTCCTCAGAATTCTCCTCTTGGTGATTTGGCATGAAGAATGTGATCCATTTGACTAATATACACTAAAGTATTTAACTGCTAATACATTTGTGTATCCTTCCAAGGTAAGGGCCTAAAGAAAAGAAGATGCTGGAATCAATGAACCTAGGCTCAAGCCTTAGCTCTACCATGTCAATGGAATTACTTTAGCTCCATGAATTGCTTTGAAGTTTTATTTCTTTATCTCTAAAATACATATGATAAAAATCTCTCTCATAAGGTTGTTTTCAAAATTAAATAAGATAATGTTTATGGAAGGACTTTGTAACTATAAAGTTCTAAGAGGGAAAGGAGTGTATATGAAATATCAGAACCTTAACAAATGAGCCTTCATGTGAAATTTCAGACTATCTATGAAACCTTTGGGTAGGTGGAGGGGCCTTTCAATCATAGCAATAGTAAGTAAAGACCTAGTATATCTATCAGATCTTGATCTGGCTATTTATTAAGGCCATTTCCATTCAATACTGAAAAGGGAGTGGAATTTGAGCAGGTAGATAGGGTCACAGAACTTTACTTCATCCATCCAGCAAATCTATCAATCAAGTCCTACCTCTCTTCCAACCACTGAGTCAGACATGGAAGTACAAAGATGAACAAGATACAATCCCTCAAGTAGTCAAGTAGGAAGAGAAGGGTAAAGTAAGTGCTATAGGTTTCACAGGAACTATATAAGAAGCATATACAGGGTATAATGGGATACCAGGAGGGAGTAACCAATTCCATTTGAGTCACAAGCAAGTCACAAGCAACATCATGTTTGAATTGGGATTTAGAAATAAATAAATGTTTTCCAGTCAATGGAGTGGTTGGAGAGAGTGTAGAGTGTTCACAGGGATGTCTAGGAATCCATAAACTTTCAGTGTGACTGGAACATAGATCACAAGAGATTCAAAGTCAGAAATAAGGTAAAGATCCCTAAGACCTCAATAATCAATATAAGGAGCTTAAATCTTGTCCGGTAGGACACAAGAGGCCATTACAAGTTTTTTTGGTAAGAAAGTAACACTTTATAATTTGCATTTGGGTAAGGTTAATCTGGAAATAGTATGAGAGTAGACTGCAATTAGAGAATGTTCAGTTGCAGGAAGGCAGTTGCAGCCATCCAGCAACAGAGAGCATGAATTCAGTTAAGCTAGTAATAGGGGGAGAGAGAAAAGGGGCATAAAATCCTGATAGTCAAATCCATAGAATTTGAGGGAAAGGAGTAAGACTTTTCTAGCTTGAGAGATGGGTGATTCCATTCACAGAGAGATGAAATTTGGGAATATTATATTAACTTAATTTTTATACATATCGAGCTAGAAATTATCATAGGCCATCCAAGTAGAGAGGTGGTCTACTTACTGGAAATTTATGGGTCTAGAATTTTTTCTTATTCAGGACAAAGATCTAGGGTAGAAATATAGATTTGAGAATCATTTAATAGATTGGGGCTAACTGGAATTATGAATTCAGCAACATTTTCCTAAATACTTTCTTTGCTGCTACTTAGCCGATGTCGACAGATAAGTAGTCTCAGATCATTTAAAATCAAGGACACCTTGAAGATGTGACTTGGTTTATAGCTTAAAAAACAGTATTTAATTGAAGTGTTGGTACAAATAACAAAATATCTCCTTCTGAAAGTCATGCCATGGATTTTACTATACTCTGGATCCAATTTTGAAAAAAATTAAATATGGTAAATAATTATTACATGCAAGACTAGTAAATATAACACAGAAAAGGTTTACTTCAAAGGCTTAATCTTCTGAACTGTATAAATATTTTTTTACCCATTGGTTATAGCACCTTTTATCCTCTTAGACTATAAGAACTTTATACTTTCTCTTCTTAGTTTTAACAACATGTTTGTCAAGTAGGCAAATGGATTAAGACTTGTATCTTCATGGCATAGCTTGAGAACCTAAAATATTAGGAGTACAAATAATGTGCCTCAGGTTTCCCAGTAGGTCATTAAAGTGAAGCTGGAAACTGAATACAGACTACCAAACTCCTGGTTTTCACTCTACACCGTCACCATCATCAATCACCTCTACAATGGTAGTAAGTACCTGGTTTTATATTCATGGTCCCATATCAGGCCACCCTCATATATAATAAGATGCTAATGCAGAGATCATTGGAGGGGTGGGGGAAGAGGTGTGAGTAGGGAATTTCTATAAGGCCTTTCAGGTTATAAGGCCTTTCATGTACCATGTTTACCAAATAAAGTAGATTATTATGAAAAACTAAACAAAATTTTAGAAAGTACTTGCAAGCTCAAGTATAAAGCCAATGTAAAAGATAATCTATCTTGGTAAAGAGAGTTGTCTTGATCATTACCAAAAAAAAAAGTTTAATGAGGTAGACAAGATGATACTGAGAACTGGCTTGAGACTTGGAGCCCTATACCACCAGATCACCAGTTCAAATCTAGTGGAGGCTTGGTGTAAATGGAAGTTATTTTGATATCATAGTGTTTTGTTGGCTAGTGTGAAATAACTGATCAGTTCCCTGCCACTTCTCACAAGTCAAGAATCTACACCACAAAATAAATAGTACTTCTGATCCTAAAGGACTCTCTGCCCAAGAGAAAAAATCTGTATGAATAGAGCCTGAATTTTCATCTACCTACCCTTCTCTCTGCCATAAAATCTGACCACTTTCTCACTGCTCCATCCAAATCAATAACCTCTAGATGGTTGTTATCTCCTTCTGGCAAAGCTTGCATGCCACTCTGCAATCTTACTTTCCTTCTGAGATGAACCGCAGAAGTTTCCAGGTTTAAATTCAAGTTAACTGGTGCAAAGTTCCCAATGTGTTATTAATGGGACAAAAGAAATTTCATTTTAGAGTGATTTTCAAATCTCCCTACAGGACATCTGAAAGTACTTAAGAAATACACTGTACTCCTAGTGGTTGAAAGGGGGGTGGGGGTGGGGAACAACCCTGTCTTGCTCCATAAAGGTTATTGAAAATACCATGCGATTAATGCTATTTATATGGCGTTGAGCTAAACTCGAAAGGTAACACTTAACCACTCTGTTTACCAAGTTAATCTACCAGATTTGTTTACTTTGTCTGATTTACGAAGACAAATACGTTGAGTGTCTGAAATGTTTTATCTGGCCCTGGGAAAGGAAAACTAAAGGAGTGTTGTGCTTTTATTAATAGATAAGTGCAAACAGGCCCTATCCTATCAAATGAACAGCTAGGACCTTTGGCCACTGTTTACTGAAAATAAAATTAGCCTTGGCTGGCAGGTACTTATCAGATCTGAGAATAATTAACTACTCACATCTGGTACATGTTACTGAAAATGCTAGTGGGAGCCATTAACTTTGGTAAGGGTTATTTTTCCTGAACAGCTAACATCCCCCTAACATTCCATCAGAATGTACTCTTTCTTCCCAAACACACTCATGGCAGCACCAAAAGCAATTCCACAAGCTGTTTCCCCACTTCAACCCAACAAAAAAAAAAAAACAGTTCTAGAAATCAAAAAAAAAAAAAAAAAATTACTGAGATGTGGCTGGTTCCCACCACACTCCAAAATGCTCCCCAGTGGCAGCACCTGCTTCAGCAAGCACTGGAAGCTTTGCAAACAAACAAGGGTAATTTTAAGTTAATCAATAATAACATCTTTCCCTTTAAGTTTGTTTTTTTTCCTCAAAGAACTTCAGGGAACAACATCAACACAGAATAAAATGAGTACAGTTTTCACAATTCCAAAGGAGAGCCTAGAACCAACATCCTCCATTACCAGTCAGCTGAAAAGTTGGTAATCAAATTCAGGTACATTGTGCTTAAGTTCATTTCTTTTTTGTTCTAACAATTTCTTTACTAGGTAATAGTTTTCATGATTTTATTAAAGGAAAGGAAATGCTCCAAGGCATTTATATAAATAAGCAATGCAAAATAAATCATTTTATATTTATGTCATGGGCGCTAAGAGACAGGAAACTCAAGGGCTCTGCAATTAGCTTGCTGTGAAATTCTAAACAGGTCAAATGACTTGTTTAGTCAAGTGATTTCTCATCTGTCTGCTCTATAAAACTGGGAATACTAACTTACATAACAAAGCTGTGGGGAGGAGTAAACTTCCGACAGTACCAGGAAAATGATCATAAACAGAAAGATAAAAATCTCCAAATCTCAAAGAACATTTCTTCTCAAGAAAATAGTAGGCCTATATAATAACAAATTATAACATTTTACCCAACACCATTTATCAGGACAAATTGCAGACAAATATTATTGCCTATTGTAATGTGACAAAATAATTTGGATCTTAATGATTAAGACCTTGGGTAGTTTGAAGATCAGAAGCTGCCTTATTTCCAAGGCAAATGCAAACTGTATTCTATCAACAATGAACGGATGGCCTACCTATACTAACACTTACCTTACTAAAATATGCTTGGGAGTAGACATCAGATACCTTAGTAGATGAGGTCGTGAACTAAGAAACAGAGAAATCTCAGGATGTGGAACCAGTAAATAAAGTTTGGGAAGCAGAAGGAAGCAGTACTCACTTGGAGTACTAAGTGAGAAAAAAACATAATACAAGGGAGGGAAGAGAGGCCCCAAGAGAGGGCAGAAACACAGAAGAAATAGAAAACCAATGAGTATTTCCTGGTTTAGGCAGTATGGTCAGGTGGAGGAGTGAAGCCAAGCCCATGGGGATGACAGGCCTGAGCTGGAGGAATCTCAAATGATCAAGAGAGATGGGGGTGGGGTGGGGAGAAGGGAGTTCCCTGTGAGATATCAAAACAAATAGGAATTATTTGGTTGAAATCAGAGAAAATGTTGATCTGGGTTAGGTGTCATGAGGTTGAAAAGAACCAGAGAGAGGAATGGATTCCATGTAAGCAGTCATGAGGCATCTGGAACATAATACTGAAGAATTATTTGTGTAAAACCGGCAAAATTAGAATCTGCTAAGCCCCAAATCTTCCAACTCCAATAATAAATTTGATTTGCTGGATTATGAGAGATTTCTTATTTGACTGCAATCTGTAGTATCCCCCTAATCATTTGATTATTCTACTGGAATACTACTTCCAGTTAACTATAGAAACACAGCTTTCCCAGATGATTCAGATTTGCATAATTTAGAACTCACAGTCTCAAGGAAATGGACAGTTCAATCTGTTTTAATGTCATTAAACAAGAAGGCTGATTTTTCTGAAGTGTCAAACCCCAAAACTAGCAGCTATAACACATTAAGTGTACTCTTCTGCCTTATTTTTCATAAAGCACTTGCTCATAGAAAGAAATTAAATCTTTTATTAAATTAAATCTCTTAATATCATCAGAATTTTTAAAAATGCTTTGGCTGAGAGTTTAAAAAATATCTCCACTGGTATAGAATCTTCTATTTGAAATGTTTAAAAGGCTTCCAAGATAAACTTATATATTTGTTTTAAAAGCATTCAGTATTTGATTTAAAATATTCCCAGATCTACATTTTAAGGAAAATTTATATGGTTTTGGAATGAAAAAATTATGCCTGGGAAGTTAGCTAAAGGCTGCATAAAACAATTTTTTTTTTAAAGGAACATATGTGCTATTTCAATTGACCCATTAAATAAGAGAATGTGCTATTCTAAAATTGGCTGCTTTGGCAATAAGATTTCCCTTAATTGAGACGTTACTTAATTGTACCTAGATATTTGAATTATTTCAGTCTTGCTATTTATTACATCTTTCTTTCAAAACTTCTGTTAATATCAATAGCCTAGAAATGGAACCTGTAAAGCAGGGTGTCTCAATTTCAACTCTGTTGACATTTTGGGCTGGGTAACTTGTGGGGCCAGGATGGTCTCTACTCAGGATGCCTCCAACCACCCTGCACTCTCCTGACAGTCAAAAATGTCTCCAGACTTTGTCAAATTTCCTCTGGAGGCAAAATCACCCTGCTGGAAAAGTATTATACAGAAATGATAACCATCACAATTTCATGGAGAAACTTCAGGAGAAGGAGTGTGGTATTAAAGGGAGATAACAAGGTGTGGAAAAAAGAGGATAAAAATTAGAGTTAGACAAATTTGAGTCAAAATTCAGGCTTAATCACTCATTAGTTGTGTAGCCTTGCAAAAATTAACTATGCCTCGACTTTCTCATTAATGAAATGAGAATGATATCTTAATAGACATTTGTCTTTGCCATCTAGCAATCCCTTTTGGAGGGGAAGCAGTTAAGAAGTTCTCCTTCCTTTAGGGAAAGGGCTTTCCCACCCTTAGTCTAGCCACTGCTCTGGGACTGAGCATTGAACCACTCTTAGCCAGTGAAATAACTACATCTCCCAGGCCTTAATTAATGGTGCAGGGATGGGCATATGACCCATAGTGGGCAGATTATATCCAATTCTGAGGCCTTCGCTGGAGTAATGAGGAAAAACTTATTCCCTTTCTAAAGTTACTAAACTAGTAGAGTATGAGTCTGAGGCTTCTGTGTGGGAAAAGCCAACTCTGCAGAAAACATTCAAAAGATACAGAGACCAAGCCCTAACCAAATGTGTTCATATGCAAAGTCAGATCTACTCATTAGATTTTCAGTTGTTAGCTAACAAATTTCCTTTTATTTTTAACTTAAGTCAATGGGAGTTCTCTTTTATCATCTGGAACCAAAAGAGTCCTATCTAATAAGTTACCTATCTTAAACAGCTGTTGACAGGGCCAAGTAAAATAATGAACACAACAGGCCTATAAAGAGCTTCCTTGGGATCCCTGGGTGGCGCAGAGGTTTAGCGCCTGCCTTTGGCCCAGGGCGTGATCCTGGAGACCCGGGATCAAATCCCACGTCGGGCTCCCGGTGCATGGAGCCTGCTTCTCCCTCTTCCTGTGTCTGCCTCTCTCTCTCTGTGACTATCATAAATTAAAAAAAAAAAAAAAAAAAAAAAGGGATCCCTGGGTGGCACAGCGGTTTGGCGCCTGCCTTTGGCCCAGGGCGTGATCCTGGAGACCCGGGATCGAATCCCACGTCGGGCTCCTGGTGCATGGAGCCTGCTTCTCCCTCTGCCTGTGTCTCTGCCTCATTCTCTCTCTCTCTAAGACTATCACAAATAAATAAAAAAATTAAAAAAAAATAAAAAAATAAAAAAAAAAGAGCTTCCTTTCCTGATTCTTATAGAAATCAAAACAAACAATTACACAAGAGCTCAAAACACAATGCAGTGAAGTATCAGAAAATAAAACCCAGGACTCAGCTTTGAACTCTTTTCAATAATCTGGTAGACATTCTTTTTTTTTTTTTAACTTTATTTATTTATTCATGAGAAACATACAGAGAGAGAGAGAGAGAGAGGCAGAGACACAGGCTCCTTGCAGGGAGCCCAATGTGGGGGACCTGATCCCAGGTCTCCAGGATCACACCCTGGGCTGAAGGCGGCGCTAAACCACTGAGCCACTGGGGCTGCCCTCTGGTAGACATTCTGAGGGAGCTTAAATTCACAGAGCGAAAAATTACTGTTTTGAGTAACGTACAACCAAGTCAATGAATAGGACATGCAAATTCCAGTTTTTCTTTGTTACCATCATTTTTAGGGGGCTAACAGAAAGGGCTTGCTTTGAGTATAAAGGTTCCATAGCTTTTTTTTTTTTTTTTCTGCCAGAAGACTGAATGAAAGGATTTACAGAGTTAGGGGGTTAAATAAAAATAGCAGCCAGGGGTAGGACAAAGAAAGGGAGGCACTAATCTCAGATGCAAAATCTTAGAGGCTGCCAAACCTCAGTAATCAAGATAAAATAGTATTTCAATGCAATTTTTTTATAAATCAAAATTAGTGCCAAAAATCCATAATGAAGAAAATAGCAGAATTTTAAACAAAGACAGATCAGTATCACTGAATTTTCATTTTGCCTCAGGCTTCAATATGGCTCAGCATGGCAATGCAAAATAGAGTAAAATGTCTTTCTTTTTCTTTTTTTAAAGATTTTATTTATTTCTTTATGAGAGATGCACAGAGAGAGGCAGAGACATAAACAGAGGGAGAAGCAGGCTCCGTGCAGGGAGCCATATTCAGAACTCGATCCCAGGACCCCTGGATCATGACCTGAGCCAAAGGCAGATGCTCAACCACTGACCCACCCAGATGTCCCTAAAATTTCTAAGCTCTAAGCAGCAGAGACATTTCTAGTGTTCACAAATAACATCAAGGACCTAAAAGCACATGAGAAACAACCTAAGAACTCTGAATTGAAAGCTAAGGGGCTCAAGTTCAAGTTCTAGTTTTGCCAATACTAAGGTATGTGTATGTAACTGTGCAAATTATTTGGCCTTTTCTAATCTTTAGTTCTTTCAAACATAAACTAAAAGGACTATACCAGGTGATTATGAAGATCATTCTTAACTCTAAAGTTCTATGATTACATTCTAAATTTGATTTCCTTTGATGTCTAGAAATAAATGATATCAAATATGTTATACTTCCAGTTCAGCATTTGTGTTATCTAGGAGCTTATGAAATGACAAGCTTTAACCATTCAAGTCTTACTAGTGAAAGTAACCCAGGTTGAGGGTGACTTTATTTGTTTGTTCAATATGAGTGCTTTCGCATGTTTCAAATGCTATTTGATTATAAGATCCTATAATAGGCAGGTCCGCAGCTTTCTGTCATGAGTATAGTGTAGCATGGTTGATCTGGGTTTCTAAAAGCTGAAATAATTTACAGGCCACCTACTGACAAGTCCATTGTAGCATAAAGTAACCAAGTTAATAAGTGACTATTCATAATTCTCAATAATTTCCAGAAATATGAAAATGAACATCTAAACTCAATAATGACAAAGAGAAGATGACAAATGTCTAGAACAGGCATAAGAAAAAAAAGTAATTTCTTAATTCTTTTAAAATATCATGTTAAGTTACAAGTTCTAAAAGTAGCAAGTAGTTTAGAAAGCACTGGAAAAAATATAAATATTGAATATGAAAAACTAAAGTAATGCTCATAGGCTCATGATTAGGTCGTCGTCTTCTTCTTCTTCTTCTTCTTCTTCTTCTTCTTCTTTTTTTGCAGAACTCTAAGAAATAAAGCATTCTCCATGTCTGAAAGATAAAGGACTCAACAGCTTTATCTCTGCCTCTGCCTCGTGATCCCACCGTCCTGTCTCTGCCTCTTTCTCTCTCATGAGTAAATAAATAAAATCTTAAAAAAAAAATAAAGGCCTTGATAAATAAAAACAGGTGCTTTTAAAAAACTTTTTATTATGTAAGATTTCAAACATATGCAAGGGATACAGGATAATATAATGATCCCCCATATACTCATTAACTGCTTCAATAATTATCAACTCATGACTAGTCTTACTGCATCCATAGTCCCACTAATTTCCCCCTATTCTCATAAAGGGCTTTTCAGTTTAAGCCCCAAAATAAACA
This sequence comes from Canis lupus familiaris, assembly GCF_011100685.1. NCBI lineage: Eukaryota > Metazoa > Chordata > Mammalia > Carnivora > Canidae > Canis > Canis lupus. The sequence goes on along the minus strand of NC_049229.1, from coordinate 42,342,321 downwards.
AATCTTTTGGGGCTTCAATTTCCTTGTTTGTAAAACACAGACAACTATAACTAACCTCCTCACCTACGAATAAATTCATGAAAAATGGCCAAACCTTTCAATCCTCTTCTAATGCTTATGTGGTATTTGAACATAAGAAACAACAAGAGAGCAAATGGAATCAACTTGTGTTTTAAAAAGTCTTTTAAGCAGTTCAATGCGCTTTAGAGGATTTATCTTTCATTCTCCCAGCACCTTTATGTGGTAAATGGAAGTATTATTATTCACCTTTAGCACACACACAAATTAAAGAAAAAGGAAATGATTCAAGCCAGATCAAATGAAAAATCAATAGTAGGGGAAAAAATAAGTCCACATTTTCTGATTCCCTGTGCTCTGTCATTACAAAATGCCACTTCTATCAACATATGTGGGTGAAAATGATTGTTTTCCCTAAATAAAATGGACGTACACTCTATTAAGCAGTTTATACTTTCAAAAAAGCAGTACTATATAATATGTAGGCCTTCAAATATATTGACTTTTTTTTTTTAAGATTTATTTTTATTTATTTATGATAGAGAGAGAGAGAGAGAGAGAGAGAGGCAGAGACACAGGCAGAGGGAGAAGCAGGCTCCACGCAGGGAGCCCGATGCGGGACCCGATCCCAGGACTCCAGGATCGCGCCCCGAGCCAAAGGCAGGCGCGAAACCGCCGAGCCACCCAGGGATCCCCATATTAACTGACTTTAAAGCTCACCTTGTAGATACACACAAGAGCACAATCTTAATTTAGTTGGTTCAGCCTACATAAAAAAAGACAGTGATAAGTAAAGGAAGGAAATTAAATACACCTGTGGTTCACTGGAATTGAACAATTATAGATTGCCATTTCATAGGTTTGAAATTTAAACTATTTACTTGGCAGATACAAAAATTACTTCAGTATTACACTGGAGAGTTACACCGTTTGGGCCCAGTCCATAATGCCACAGGCATGGATGATGCAATTTCTAACTCAGTTGCAGAATATTTTTATAGCACTTACCAAGTCATTATAACTTCATATATTTAAGACACTTTCCTTCCGACTCATACAATGGTTCCTGTTCATTGCATTTAGTCAAGGCAAGTTGGGATAGTGTGGGAGGGAAGGAAAAAAAAGGCCATGGAAAGAGTGTGGTGAGAACAGTCTGCATGAACTAGGCTTCCCTCAATGCTGCCTATTATTCATTTCATGGGATACATCAGTGCAAAGGCTCTTTCTCTTTCTATGGTCTCAAAAATAGTAAGCTGTGACCCAAGTGATGTCTTCTAGGATCATCATAGCAGAGATGACAATTACCTAAACATTCAAATAAATGGTTTAAAACCTTATATAAGGGGATTCTTCTCCAATTAGTTTTCTCCAATTTTGAAAATAATATTAGAGGCTATGACCTCTCTGCCACCTGGCTCCCTAAGGCTTTTTGACAAGCCAAATAGAAACCAACCAACAACCAGCCAACAGGTTTATTTTTTTTTTTAAAGATTTATTTAAAGGTAAAGCAATAAATAAATTTTATTTATTTATGATAGACAGAGAGAGGGAGGCAGAGACACAGGAGGAGGGAGAAGCAGGCTCCATGCCGGGAGCCTGACATGGGACTCGATCCTGGGACTCCAGGATTGAGCCCTGGGCCAAAGGCAGGCGCTAAACCGCTGAGCCACCCAGGGATTCCCTGTTTTGAAATTCTTAAGACTGCATAATTCCTTAACATTTATTATATTACTCTATTTAATGTCCTCATTTTTCATAATGCCATCCCTTTCATATAACATGCTTTAAAACGTTAATCACCTATTAATTAGCTTATAGAAAAAATTTAAAGCAGAGAAAAAAAAAGAAGCATTCATATTAAATGAGCTTTTATTCACACCCTTTTATAGGTATAGGTTAAAAAAATAATAAGATTTTCTAGTTCTTCTCTCAATCCCACCTAATCATGTGGATCATTTTCTGAGATTCAGAAATGTTATTATAAAATAATAACATATACATGTCTGGCCTAGCACTTGGTACATAATAGAAGCTAGATAAATATTTGGGTACCTAACACTTCTCCCCAAATTCCCATCCTCCTAACACTACCACCTCCACCTACCACAAGTCCTTTATAAACTGCAATACCTTCTTTCAGTCAGAGATGCTATGGAGCCAGGCTGAGGACTCAATTCTGAACAAGAGTTTATACTTTATGTAAAAGAGTTCAAAAATTCATCAGGAAAAAGAAAAAAAAAAGTATCAGTTTCTGTTTTCAAGCTGTCAAAAACAGTCTTGGGTGAATTACTAATAAAAGGAAATTTGTTAATAAATGTAAATCATCATAATTCATTATAGCTGAAATATATTTTATATTTTCCCAAATACTTCCTGAATAAATGTCACTTGGTATGCAATGACCTTATTATGGTGCAATTAAATATGAATAAACATAGAACATATAATAGTAATTTTAAAAATACCTAAGCTGAGACAGAACAAACTAAGCCTGAGACAGAACAAGATATGCTGTTGCAAGTTAAAAAATGCCAAGAGAAATCATTTTTCTAAAATGCTTTCTTATTTAAAAGAGGGATCAACCTAAAAGCTGATAATTAGATAAAGGGGAGACCAGTCTTCCCTTACAAAAAGGCACAAAAAAAACTAAGAATAGCAATGTAACAGAAAAAATATTCTAGAATTTTAAAACTTGAAATACAAAAGCCTTTCTCTGTGGAGATAAACTCCTTCCATTCTCCAAGGGCTCTGTCAACATCACCAACCTCAAATACTTGGCTCACAAAAAAATGTGATGACGCAGGAAATTGTCTGGAAACAAACAAATAAACAAAAAAGCATTCTCTCTCCCTGGAACCAGAGCTGCCCCGACAGAGCAGGCAAGCAGCCAGCATGTCAGGGCTTCATTTTAAAGTCTGTTTTAATTGTTCCATTCCAATTCAATAGTCCAAGCCCCTCTTCCAAGAAGTACGGGGGGGGGGGGGGGGGGAGATCTTTACAAGATATTATCTATCTCTTACTTCACTAGCCCCTATTGAAGAAACTCTAAGTGCTAATTAGTCACATAACTGGGCAGATGAACTTCAAGTCTTTGTGTCTTTCTCGTCAAACTTAGAAGGGTCTCTATCTGCTCCAAAGACCTAGTCAATCTGAAACTCACACTTGCAAATTGTACCCTAGATTCACAGTTGTATTCTAATCACTGCTGTTTATCCATGACCTTTTCTACTTTTCAAACTACCTATAAAAGGAGAAAGAAGTTGCAGCAACTACCTTACCACATTATAGTTGGATTTTTGCAAACATTTATTGACTTGGCTGACTTTATACGAGCTGTAAGAACTGGAAAGAGATAATCTACAATTCTTTAGCTTTGGGATATTTTTTTCTGCCACTTTTCTTGCCAAAGATTACTGTGGCTTCCCAGTGACACACACACACACACACACACACACACGAAAAAAAAATCTCACAGCTATTTACTGATAGAAAGAAATTAAAATACTACTGTACTATGATACCAATTTGGTTCCCTTTGCATCATTTCCTTTTTACAGAATGGATTCTATGAAACTTAGACTTTCAGTGGCTTCTGTATATCTTTTCCCCCAAAATTCAATAACCTACCCATTGATGTGGTCAATAATGTATACAAGGAATTTCATTAGGCAGATTATTTGTGAAGGATTTATTTGAGTAGAAGGAAGAATAGGTAAGAGTAATTCTGAGATAAACTCTCTCTCTCTTTCCCAGCTCTCAATCTATGATGAAGCATCATGGGTATTTCACTTAGAGACTCCCTGTTTTACTACTGGTCATTTCTAAAACCACCTTTGAAAATTTAAAAGAAGCTCTTTTGCTTCTGACCAAGATGGAGTAAGAGTAATCAGATTTACGTTATCACCTAAAATAACCAAAGGCTTTTTATTTTTTTTTTAATTTTTATTTATTTATGATAGTCACAGAGAGAGAGAGAGAGAGAGGCAGAGACACAGGCAGAGGCAGAAGCAGGCTCCATGCAGGGAGCCCAACGTGGGACTCGATCCCGGGTCTCCAGGATCGCGCCCTGGGTCAAAGGCAGGTGCTAAACCGCTGCGCCACCCAGGGATCCCCACCAAAGGCTTTTTAAAAGACAACATATGAAACAAACTTTTTTCAAGACACTAAACATCAAGCACTAAAGGACGGTGATCCCTTAGAGATGGAAAACAAACAAGGAGAGCTCTATGACTGCCCCAGCTTACTGCCTTGAAAGAATTTCCAGGCCATGGTTTTGGGGAGAAGGAACCCAGGTAGAGTCCAGACTCCCCGAATTGAGAAATTGGAGCCAAAGATCTGGAAAGAACAAGGTACTAGGGTTCATAAAAGAGATCTATAGAGAGTCCTCCTCAAATATTTAGCAGACTGCTAATTAGTGTAGACATGTTAAAAAATTACTTAAGGTTAGAGAGAGAGAATGATTTGAAAGGAGTACAGAAAAGAGTACCTGCACTGAAAGCGGGCTATTACCATGAACCAGATTAGAAAATTTTATAATTCATGGAGCAGTGGAAAGAGTATTCAGAAGGGTCTTGCCTTAATAGTGGAGAATAGTTAACTTTAAACTAAATGGTTCTGGTCTTGCCAAGACAAATCCTAAAAGCAAATCCAAAATATCCAAAGGATCAAACTGTTTCCAAATGATTTAATTGCAACTCAAAACAAAGCTTATTTTGTAGGAAGACAAAAATATACAGCACCCAAGAAGATAAAGTTCACAATGTCTAGCACCAGTTAAAGATAACCAGACATGTAAAGAAGCAGGAAAGTAAGACCCATAATTAAAAGACAAGTCCATAGAAATGACTCAGACTGACATAGGTGCTAGAATGAGCAAAGACATTAAAATAACCAATATAGCTATATTTCATATGTTTTAAAAGTTTAGAGACCAAGAAAACACAATCAAACTTCTAGAGATAAAAAATACAATGTATGAAATAAAAAATACACTGGATAGGATTAATGGTAGATTATACATTGAAGAACTAGAAGACACAACGATAGAAACTAATAACAATGGAAATAGACAATAACAATTAGTGAATTTGAAGGAATAACAATAGAAATTATCCAAAATGAAACACACAGAGAAAAAATTTAACAAAAATGAACAGAGCATCAATGAACTATAAGACAACTTCAAGTGGTATAGTAACAGAAGTCTCCAAGGAAAAGGAGGTAAAGAAAGAAGAAAAAAATATTGAAAAAAAAATAATGGCCAGGATTTTTCCAAATTTGATAAAAAACTAAATCCACATGTCAAAAAACTTCAATAAACCCTAAGCATTAAAAAGAAAAGAAAAAAGTTACACATGGAGGTACTTGAGAAACTGCTCAAAAACCAATGAAAAGAGAACAACCTAAAAGGAACATGAAAAAAAAAAAAAAAAAAGACCTGTTATATACAGAGAAACAAAGATAAAGATCAGTGAAGTTTCTAGTTGGAAACAATGAGACTGAAATTTAGTGGAGCAACAACTGTAAAAAACTGAAAGAAAAAACTGTCAACCTAGAATTCTATTTCCAGCAAAACTATCTTCCAAAAAACCAAAGGTAAAATAAAGATCTCTTCAGACATGCAAAAGCTGAAATAATTCATCACCAACTGACCTGACCCACAATAAATGATAAAAATAAGTCCTTCAGGTGAAAAGAAAATTATACCAGATGGAAATTGGGATCTACTCAAAGGAATAAAGAACAATGGAAATGATAGTTACTGGTAAATATATAGATATTTTTCTTATTTTTTAATATATTTTAAAGATAATTGCTTAAACAAAATTGTGTTGTAGGATTTATAATTCATGTGTATCTTCTATGTAAGTAAAATGTATGACAACTACTGCAAGACCACTGTAAGTTTCTTATACTATATGTAAATGTAAAGTGGCATAATATCACAAAGATAGACTGTGGTAAGTTAAAGATGTATACTATAAATCCTAAAGAAACCACAACAATAACTGAACAAAGAATTATAGAAAAAAAAAAAAGAATTCTAGCTAATGAGGTTAACAAAAGAGGTAAAATGAAATTGTGAAAAATATAGTTAATCCAAAAGAAGACAGGATAAAGGTTAATGTACAAAAGTCAATTTTTTTTACATACCCATGATGAACAATTAGAACTTGAAATTTAAAACACAATATTTTACACTAGCACTTAAAACACACAAACAGAGAAACACTTAGGTAAAAAGCTGAACAAAATATGTACAAGATCTATACGAGGAGACTATAAAACTGATGAAAAAAATCAGAAGACATCTAAATAAATGGAGAGATATTCCATGTTCATGGGTAGGTAGGAAGACTCACTATTGTCAAGATGTTGGTTCTTCACAACTCAATCTATAGATCCAATGCAATTCTTTTTTTTTTTTTTTTTTTTAAAGATTTTATTTATTTCTTCATGAGAAAGAGAGAGAGAGAGGCAGAGACACAGGCAGAGGGAGAAGCAGGCTCCATGCAGGGAGACATAAGACTCAATCCTGGGTCTCCAGGATCACGCCCTGGCCTGAAGCCAGTGCTAAACCGCTGAGTCACCTGGGCTGCCCCCAATGCAATCCTAATCAAAATCGCAACAAGTTACTTTATGAATATGGACAAACTGATTCTGAAGTTTATATCAAAAGGCAAAAGACCCACAATAGCCAACACAATATTGAATAAGAAAAACAAAGTTGGAAGACTGAAACTATTGAGACTTCAAAACAGTATAAAGCTACAGTAATCTGACAGTGTGGTATCAGTGACAAAATAGGTAACTTGATCAACAGAATGGACTAGAGGGCCCAGAAATAGCCTCGCATAAATATAGTTAACTGAATTTTGACAAAGGAGCAAAGGCAATTCCATACAGAAGAGTCTTCTCAACAAACGGTGCTGGAACAACTAGACATTCACATGAAAAAAAATGAATCTAGACACTGACTTTATACTCTTCAAAGTATTAACTTAAAGTGAATGATAGAACTAAATATAAAAACACAAAACCAGGGAAACCTAGGTGTCTCAGTCTATTAAGCGGCTGACATGATTTCGGCTCAGGGTCCTGGGATAGAGCCCCACACTGGGCTCCACACTCAGTGGGGAGTCTGCTTGAGGATTCTCTTTCTTCCTTTCCTTCTGCCCTTATCCCTGTTCAGACTTGCTCTCTTGTGCTCTCTCTCTCTCTTTCTCAAATAAATAAATAAATCTTTAAACACACACACACACACACAAAAAAAAAAACTATAAAACTTCTAGAATATTAAAAAAAAAAAAAAAAAAAAAACTTCTAGAATATAACATAGGAGAAGATCTAAGTGACTTTGGGCCTGGCAATTAGTTTTTGATATAAAACCAAAAGCACTATCAGTGAAAGAAAACATTGTTAAACTTGGAATTCATTAAAGTTAAAAACTTCAGGTTTGCAAAAGATACTTATTAAAAGAATGAAAAGACATGCCACAGACTGGGAGAGAATATTTGCAAAACACATATTTGATAAAGGACTTGTATCCAAAATAGTCAAGGAACTCTTAAAATTCAACAATAAGAAAACAATCAATCATTTAAAAACAGGGGAAAAATCTGAAGAGACACTTCACCAAAACAGATATACAGATGACAAATAAATATATGAAAAGATGTTTTATCTTCATCTCATTAGGGAATTACAAATTAAGACAATGAGATACCACTATACACCTACAGCTGAAATTCAAAGCACTTGAAATCATCGAATACTGGTGAAGCAACAAGAACTCTAGTTCATTGCTGGTGGGCATGCAAAATGGGACAGTCACTTTTGAAGATATTTTGGCAGTTTTTTACAAAGCTAAACCACACTATCCTAAGTTCCAGCCATTCTACTCCCAGGTAGTTACTCATAAGAAAAGAAAGCATACCTATATTCAATGATTTGTAGTCAAACATTCATAGTAGCTTTATTTGATATAGCCATAAACTGGAAAGAACCCAAAATGTCTATCAATAGGTGAACAGATAAGCAAATTGTGTTATATGCATACAATGGAATACTATTTAACAATAAAGAGGGATGAAGTATTGATACATGAAACACCATGGATGAATCTCAAAGTAATTAAGCTGGGTGAAAAAGTCAGACCAAAGAGTTTACACTATATGATTTCATTTATATAAGATTCTAGAAAATGCAAACAAATCTTTAGTGACAAAACAGATCAGTGGTTTGCATGAGTAGGTTTAGGTGAAGAGGGATGGGAGAGATGGATTCACAACAACCATATGGAAACTTTTGGGGATGACGGATATATTTATTTCCTGATTGTGGTGATGACTTCCTGGGTGTACACATATGTTAAAACTTTTCAAATTACGCTACATATGTGCTGTTTATTGGATGTCAATTATGACTCAATAAAGCTGTTAAAAAATTTTATAAATCTCCCAATTTTGCTCCCATGTTTGACTCTTTAGCCATAGTTCCTTCCTGCTACATTAAGTCTCTCACCATGACAGTCAGTTGTTTAAAATATAAAGAACTACTTCTTCATTCTCATTAAACAGAAAATATTTAATAAACACCTAATGTATGTAAATCATTAGACTGAGCACTTGAAAGGGATACAATTGGAGGATATATGTCAGATAGATGTCAGACTACAAGGAATAAGTACTACTAAGGATGATAAAGTGTAGTGGCAGGTGTAGTTTACTTCACTAGAGTATAAAATGGCTCAGAGAATGATTAAACAGGAAGGCGAATTTTAGGTCATGGAGAGCCCTTGCCAGACAGCTTTAAAAAATGGCAAGGTTAACATGTCAGAACACAAAAGATACCAAACACAAGTTCTTAAAGTAAAATCCTTTTCTAATCTTCTTATTTATTAAATGGTAGTTTATTAAACCTCTATGGGAGAACATGAGATTGGGGCAGACACATTATTTTGAAGACATATTTACTCATAATATTTTTTCTATATGAAAACTACAGGAATACATAGTCCCAGTATCATCTAACTGAACTATGTCTCCTGAATTTATAGACTTCAGTTGATTGTTCTAAAATTTATCAACTTTTGCACTGTCCCCTCAAGGGCCAAGAATCTTTGGCTGTTATGCCTCAAGTGGAATAAGACTCCTGGAGAAATTCTTTTGCTACCACAACTATTTCAGTGCGGTTAAGTGGTGAGCCCCAATGCTTGCCAAATTCCTCTGGTTTGATCCCATCTGGATGAACTCAAAATACAGCAAAATAGCACCTTCTACTTCCTGGCCATACTTGATTGTCCAATATCCTTCCAAAATCATGCACACTTTTTATCTGTTAGAAACTACTGGCCCAAGGCTTTTAATCTAAAAAGGACATTAGGTACAAACAGGCATGAGGAACAACCATTTAATTCTTAATCACTGCTATATTCTCTTTCACTTTCATCTTACTCAAAAAGTAATCAAGAAAATTCTAAGAGTGTTTGCACCTTTTACGTCTAATCATAGTTACAGACCAAATTACACGCACTTGAAAGTCCCTTGGCAATCAAGGGTTTCATAAGGAGGACCCCCATCATGTGCAAAGCACAAAGTGTCTCTGGGTAGCTTAATATCTGTCTAAAATCTGAGCCAAATCTCCTTTTCTTGAGCGCCCTCTTAATTAGAGAAGTAAAATTTTTTCTGTATAGTTACTCAAAGTCCTTCTATCCACTTCAATCTTAAGAGAATTCCAGTCAACCAATGACATTTATGCACTCTGAGAGGCCCTCAACTGAAATTTCCCTGAATCACTAATTCTGAAGCTTCCAAACTTTCTTTTGCTGCTTCTGGACTTTGCTAATTCAAACTTAGCTTTTGTTTTCTAACTCATTCCTTCTCTCCATACTACTAGTTTTGGACAAGATAGTTCTGCTTCTTTTTAACAGAACAATCTTGGGTCCCTTTGTGTTGAACATAACTTTTTTTCTTTTTTCTTTCTTTTTTTTTTTTTTTTTTTTTTTTTTTTTTAAGAGGCTCCACACCCAGCATGCAGCTCAACACAGGGCTTGAACTCACAGCCCTGAGATCAAGACCTGAGCTGAGACCAAGAGTCTGACACTTAACTGACTGAGCCACCCAGGTGCCCCCATAAAATAACTTCTACCTGACTGAAGCCATTCACTACACAGTTTAATGAGTTTCAGCATAATACTAAAGATCTCAAGCTTCTCAAAAATATGAATATAACATTCTATGTAGATTATATTTTAGATTTATACCCTAGTGTTTAGCTAAAAAGAAAAGCAGGGGGTAAAACCAAGTACACTCCAGATGTCTTCTTTGGGTGAGTTCAACTTGTACAAAAATTTTTGGACAAGATACATTGCAGCTAAGTACAGATGAAAGCCATAAAGAAAAGGGAAATGCATGAATCATAGTCACGGTATAAATAATTTGCAGGAATTCATTTCCAGACAACTCACTTCATTCATACTTCAATGCTGAGTTTAGAAGAATATTATTGAATAAAAGAGGGTCAGAATAGTCGTCTATAAAATATCTACTTTAAATTATTACTTGTGCATATAACATTTCCCTGTGATCAGGTTTTTGTAACAATAATAATTTACAGAACATATGTATAACAGGCACTTTACAGATTATACAATCCAATATTCACAATAACTGTAACATATTATTGTTGTTATTATTACCACAGTAAGGAGGAAGAAAGAGTTCCCAAAAGTTTTAATTATTTGCCCAATTTACCTGCCAGTGGAGGGTAGAACATGATACTCAAACCCAAATGTGGGTGTGAAAACCCGTGCCCTTTCCAGTAGGATGTATTCACTTGCTGTGAAGTATTTATTACTAGTCCAGTGCTTTGGAAAATTCCTGACATGTGCAGCCTGGGGTAATATAGTAGAAAAACACTTGTGGGCCCAGACTGGAGTGGGTACATGACCTTTTGTAGGGATTCTTTTTGTCTTCTATAAAATGAAGAATATGGATAGTTGACATATAGGGGCCTTTCCAGCCACAGTGCAAAAAATACGGACTGGGAGGAAAGGATGAGTAACAGAGGGTTACTTGGTTATTAGGAACAATATAGCCAAGTAAGTCCAGGACTAAGGAAAACAAGACAGACAGGAATAGAAGAAAAATGTAGTAGTATTATATTCCCAATAGGAATAAAAAGACTTTATTTGGTATGTATAAAGTTAAACAAGATCCTATCACCAAAATATTTCATCAGACTCATCCTTTTGAATTTAATATCAATTAACATTTAAATCATATGAAATACAATATAAAATACAGACATGAGAAATCAGCAACCCACATACAGAAGCAGGTTGAGTTTTGTTTTGTTTTGTTTTGTTTTGTTTTGTTTTTTCACAAGGTTCTGAAAACTATGTGGGGTTCTGCTCATATAAAAAAAGGTATAAACTGGCACAGTCAGGCATAGGGGAAGAGAGTTGGTGGAGTTTCTAGAAAGAGTGGCAGAGAAGAACAACCCATCGGGTTTAAAAGAGTTCTATTCATGAGTGAAAGAGAAATGTTGTACTGCAAAAGACAATGACTTCATAGGATTTTTGTTTTGTTTTGCTTCTTTTTTTTTTAATTTTTTATTTATTTATTTATGATAGTCACAGAGAGAGAGAGAGAGAGAGAGAGAGGCAGAGACACAGGCAGAGGGAGAAGCAGGCCGCATGCACCGGGAGCCCGACGTGGGATTCGATCCCAGGTCTCCAGGATCGCGCCCTGGGCCAAAGGCAGGCGCCAAACCGCTGCGCCACCCAGGGATCCCTGTTTTGCTTCTAACATTCAGGCCAGCAAAGTCAGTCTGTGCACAGTGGAATAATTTAAAACCTTCATAATACATGGCTTCTTCTTGTATCAAGCCAAGATTCTTCAATAAGATTTCCTGATTCTTTCTTAGTTTTCTAAAATGATGAGAACCAAGTACCTCTTTACTCAGCTGCCATCACTAAGAGCCAATATAAGATGTATGCAGACAAGTTCCGTGGGAAAGTAGCATAGGCCAGAGGTGAAAGGACACCAGAGCTAGCTCTCCACCAGCTGGGGCCTGACAGACAAGAATGGCCAAGAGCTCTCTGGGCCTTGAGAGACCTAATGGTTTGGGATATACTAATTTCTAGGCTTGTGAGAGAGTACAGAGGCTCTGGTTATCCATCTTAAGCTCTCTCAATAGATAAATATGTTTTATGTGGAAAAAAGAAAAAAATAAATAAAAGATGATGAGCAGCCTGGCAAAGGAACCTAACACAAACCAAATCTTCCACAGGATATTCGCAGACAAAAAGGCTGAGGAATGTAGAAGGGGGATAAACCTCCCCAAAGAGGAAGGGAGGGGAAAAAAATTAAAGCCATCAGTTCTGACATTTGCCAAAGAAGGAGAATGAAAACACTGTTCAAATTGTCTATAAACCAGGTAAAAGTGACTTGGTTTTGACTGAGTCTACACACCCTACAAACACCCCACCACCACTGCCACCACCCCTATGCCTCCACTGAAGACTGCAGCTGCTTCTCAAAGCCCCGGAGAGCAACGGGCAGAATATAGTGACAGCTGGAAGGAAGGGGATTAGGCGAAGACTTGGCATACACAGAATTATAGCCAAAAGGCACAAATACGAAGAACGAGAGACAATTTTCCTGTGTGGTTTGTGTGTGTGGTATGGGGGGAGCTCAAAAGATGAGCTAGCCAAAGTTCTGGCCTTGATTGCCTGAAGGACTTGGCAGGCTCAGCCTTTCTCATGGCAGGCAGGCCAGGAAATGAAGCTTTCAGCTGTCTGCTTCAATGTTTGCCTCACTGTCACCATTTTCATGTTTGGCCCGTGGCTCGTTTGTATTTTCTTCTTCTTCGGGGATTAGCACGTAAGTGTGGACAAAATCCATTTTGGTTATTCAAGACTGTGTCATTTCCTCCCACACCGTATTTGTCAACTAGGGACTTCAAGAACATGAAATTCTGACAGAGTACAAAACAAACCATAGAATTAGATGATCTGAAAGGGACCTGGGAAGCCGTCTATTCCAGACTCATTTTACAGATGGGAAAACTAATAACAGCTGAGAAAAGTAAGGTGATCTGCTGAAATCACACTGATATTTAGAGAGCAACAAAGTTGGGACAAGCATCCAACTCTCCCATTCCCATCCAGCCAGTTCTCTGTTCACCGAAAGCAGTGTTCCTTTAGGATCCATCTCAGACAACATGCTAATCTCCCCCATACCAATCCCTTCTTTAATGAGGACTTAGTAAGATTATTTTTTTTCCCCTTCCTCTGCCTTCCCTCCTCCCTCCTCTGCTCTCTGGTCAAAAATTCACACATAGGTTTGGTAAGTAATTATCCAAAATGTTAGGTCTCGGGCAGCCCGGGTGGCTCAGTGGTTTAGCACTGCCTTCAGCTCAGGGCGTGATCCTGGAGACCCAAGATCGAGTCCCGCGTCAGGCTCCCTGCATGGTGCCGGCTTCTCCCTCTGTGTCTCTGCCTCTCTCTCTCTCTCTGTGTCCCTCATGAATAAATAAATAAAATCTTTAAAAAAAAAAAAAACAAAAACAAAATGTTAGGTCTCAAGAAAAATTGGAGATTTATATTACTAATAATACTCTGAGCAGAATGCATGTCACTAAAAATGGGCTTCGTACACTTAGATGTTGACTTCCATGTGTCATCTACAATTACCACTATCAGTAGATCGTGAAGATAATGCTGCTACGCGGATAAACCGTGGCCTCAGTGTATTCTGCCATGTTGATGCACAGGAACCAAGTATGGCCCCTAAGGAGCCCTTTGAAGGAACCACAGTCAAGACAGTATAGAACTGTCTCTTTGGAAAGAAAAACACCTGCAAGGTAGCTCAAGTCCAGAGAGATGAGCTAATTTTTTAAGGGAACCACAGTAAACTTGTGTCAAATTCAGCTGCTTTGATACAGTAAGCCACAATAGTTTTAAAAGTCTATCAGAAAATCTGGGAATGGTAACTACTATGCCTTTGAAAAAGAAATAGCTCAGGGGATCCCTGGGTAGCTCAGTGGTTTAGCGCCTGCCTTCCGCCCAGGGCATGATCCTGGAGTCCCAGGATTGAGTTCCACGTCGGGCTCCCTGCATGGAGCCTGCTTCTCCTTCTGCCTGTGTCTCTGCCACCCCCACCCCCGTCTCTCATAAATAAATAAATAAATAAATAAATAAATAAATAAATAAATAAATAAATAAATAAAATCTTTTAAAAAAAATAGTTCAATACACTGATGAATAAGATCTAAAACCTGCATGGCTAGAGAAACAAGATACTGGGTGACTCCTAAAAAAAATGACATCATTGTTGTGTCAAAATAAGATTATTTAATAAAGAGTACTCAAACAATTAAATAGCAAAAGACAAAGACTTAAAACAAAACAAAAAATAGCATCAAGGTAACCAAACATAAGAGAACATCATAACCCTCAGAGCTGTCATAGGAGCTTTGTCTCCCTATATTTATACAGAGCACTAACTGTATGCAAGGCATCTTGCTAAGTGTTGTAGTAGATGTAACAATGAATAAACTAGTCTCTCCCATCAGGAAATTTATCATCTCACTTTACTTGCATGTTCCTTCCAGGGATGAGAAAGGTTCAGGGCAGTAGTTCTCAAATCTTTTGGTATTGGGACCCATTTACACTCTTAAATACCACTAAAGACTTAGTTTTTATTTATAAGGGATATGTTTACCATATTAGAAATGAAAACTGATGAATTTTTAAAGCACTTGTTAACTCATTTAAAAATAACACCCATAACATGTTAACATAAATAACATATTTTTATGAAAAACAATTATTTTCTAAAACAGAATAATTTGGTGAGAAGAATAGTACTGTTTTACATTCTTACAAATCTCTTTAATGTCTTGCTTAGTAGATGACAACTGGATTCTGAAATGTGGTTCTTCATTCAAGGCGTTATAATATCATACTTCACAGGTTCCCTAGAAAACTCCACTGTATACTTCTGAGAAAATGAGAATGAAAAAGGCAAAAAGAATGTCTTAATATTATGATGAAACTACTTTGACCACACAGACCCCTTGAGAGATCTCCTGCGAATCCCAGGGATCTCAGAATTCATTCTAAGAACTACCGGTTAATAGCAAATATTCAAAACTGGGTAAATTGAGAGTGTGAATTCAAGCTTACTTTAGTTGAGGTTTTAACTTAGGAACATCTTAGAGTAATAAAGTCCATTACTTAGCCTACCAATTCTGAGACTAGACTTGTTTTCTTGTAAACGAGACAATCCACATTGCATGATGGGCCTGCCTTCTCTGGCACTGTCAAGATTGCCTCCTCAAAAGGCTTGAGCTGGGTGGGTGTTGGCGCAAAGATGATGGGACCCGGTGCCCCCTTTGCCTAGGTCAATCCTGGTAAAGTCCTATTGTTTCAGAGTAATCATTAGTAGAACCCCTTCACTCTGAAAAATGTTCTAGTTTAGATGATAAATTATATGGTCACCTTGACAATGCCTTGCAAAAGCAGCATTCTGTTTCTTCCCATTGTGTGGACAGGTCTAAAATAAGCCATACTAGGTTTGTTACACAGTAATATTCCACCAGCTTCTACTACTAAAAGAAATCTGATCAAGGCATAAAATTCCTCACAACCTCTTGGTTCTGTGTCTTCTTTCGCTTTCTTAAACTGTTGACAGAAACTATTCTTGATAGTTCTGTATGATAGCATGTGCTGTTAGATTTTTGCTGTGTGCCTCATTCAGAGTTTGAACTACAGGATGTGACTCTTGCCCAATTGTTTCAAATTGGGTGGAATATAACCTACAGATTGAGGGCTACAAATTAACCAGACTGGGTTAACCCTAGGCTAATAAAACCCTAGGCAACACCTAGCACACAGGTTCACCCCATATCCAGAAATTGAGGTAACCCAGTAAGACAAGAGACTTCTTTGAAAAAGTATTAAATCTACCAGGCCTAACTCCATAAGTATGGCAGGGGGGATGAAGAGGACTGGAAAAGAACTGCTGTAAATTTTGATTAGTGAACCTTGAAACTGACACGAATTTGGCTTTGCATCCCCAAGTGGCAGAGAAACCTCGGCGGTCATCCGGTGCTTTTAGAGAGTAGGGTAAAATTATAAGAACATTTTTATGAGTTGTGGCTGGCAAGCCCTGGCCTGTTAAAACTCTTTAAAAACCAATGCCTTGGTGGAGGTAACATTTACTGTTTACTGTAGCTCTGGTTGTTAGGGGTTATTGCTAAGGTCCCCATTTTCCATGACATCAGCAGCATTCCAAGGGAAGTGTGTGTCAGTGACTTTCAGTAATGACTCCTTTTTCCAAATGTTCAAAGCTTCTGCCAAGCTGCCCTACACCTGCACACCAGCTGAGTTTGAGGAAAAGGAAAAGCACAATGGATTAAGTGGGATTTTTGTCTGGGTTCCTTAATGAGACTAAAGGCTTTTCTTTCTTCAGTGTTTGGTTTTGTCTAATAAATTGATGCCAATCCCTTTAGGAGTGACATGACTCATCCTTAACATTTCATAAACCAATTTGACTATCTGTCATGACCTCTTGCTGTCATATTCTGGACTAGCCTTGCGAGAGTTTTCTTCTGCAAGAAAAGTGTAGAGCTTAGCAAGATGATCGGCATGGCATGCCAAACACTGGAAGAGGGTTTTGAAGGAGGCATCTGCTGCTCCCCAAGTTAGCAGGAGACAGAAGCACTGAGATGCTACTGCATAGCTGCTTTAAGGATCACCTGGCTGGCAACGTTTCATACCAGATGTATATTCTCAAGGCAGTAGTTAGACTTACTCCAGAATCTGTCTTCACCAGAACAGGGATCTGGTTAATTTAATCCAAGGGTGCCTACTGCCCACTCAAGAAGTTTGTCAGTGATAGTATAACCAATACTGTGTGCTTACATAAGAACTTTCTTTTATTTTTTTCTAATTTTTTAAAGACCTTTCTTCCAAACTGTGATGTGGACATATTGATGTTTCCAAAGAAGAAATGTTGGTGACCTGCAAAAATAAATCTGACAGATAACTACTTACATAGCATTCTTCTAAGTAAAAGCAGTGGGGCAGCCCCGGTGGCTCATTGGTTTAGCGGCGCCTTCAGCTGAGGGTGTGATCTCGGAGACCCATTATTGAGTCCCACGTCAGGCTCCCTGCTTGGAGCCTGCTTCTCCCTCTACCTGTGTCTCTGCCTCTCTCTGTGTGTGTCTCTCATGAATAAATAAATAAACTCTTAAAAAAAATAAGTAAAGGCAGTGAATTCCCCCATTTCCGACTGGAGGATTTATTTAAATAAAATATGCTTATTCAATACTTCCTCCAAAGATGGTTTCTTTAGTAACCCACGCATTTTGTTCAAAAAGGGTAATATTGTATTCTTGTGTGAAATGTAAAAAAGCAAGTCTTGCCTAATGATAATGCCACATTGTGTATATTTTTGTTCAACAAAGAGGTAGAAAACAAAAGTTCCTGTTTGCCTATTAAGTTCCTGACATTAGCTCCCATTAAAGTAAGAATAACAAAAAAAAACAAAACATGAATTTTTGCATTAAAAAAGACCTTTACGGGGGATCCCTGGGTGGCGCAGCGGTTTGGCGCCTGCCTTTGGCCCAGGGCACGATCCTGGAGACCGGGGATCGAATCCCACATCAGGCTCCCGGTGCACGGAGCCTGCTTCTCCCTCTGCCTGTGTCTCTGCCTCTCTCTCTCTCTCTCTCTGTGACTATCATAAATAAATTTTTAAAAAATTTTTAAAAAAATAAAAAAGACCTTTACTCCAAAAGGTTACAAGCGTTTTACCAATATTGAAACTCATCAGTTTTCATCACAACCCTCTGAGAGGTGGCAAATATTAGTTCAGGATGGTAGAAAATGGGAGATGACATTAAGGAGAAGTAAGTCCTTTTGCAAGAGTGAGGCAGAAAAGCTCATGGAGTCGCTACCTCACACCTTCATCCCTTAGGTAACTGACCCCTTTCCAGTTCTGCCTAGGCTAGACTAACCTGCTCTCCTGTCCCAATCAAATGATTGTGAAAAACAAGCCCTGTTGTTAATGAGGCAAAGTGTGAAGCTGCCAAAGGAAAACAAGAAATTTTATGGAAAAGTACAGAGGAATGCCCTCTTAAGGATTTTGATAAGAACGATTTGTGCATTCAATATCTGCTTCTAGGAACAATGAAAAGCAAAAGAGTCCATCTTTTTGTACCTTAGTTCCCTCATCTATAAATGCTAAAGAATTTTTTTTAATATCTCCAAGAGATGTTTTGAAATTTTAATTTTTTTTACTTGCATAGAGAACTTTTTTTTTTTTTAAGATTTTATTTATTTGTTCATGAGAAACACACACAGAGAGAGAGAGAGGCAGAGACACAGGCAGAGGGAGAAGCAGGCTCCATGCAGGGAGCCTGATGAGGGACTCCCGAGTCTCCAGGATCACACGTTGGGCTGAAGGCGACGCTAAACCACCTGGGCTGCCCTGCATAGAGAACTTTGAAGGATGATCTCCGAAGTGATTACACGGTTCTGAAGGAAATTCCTTTAATTTAGGAAACAGGAGTAAAATCATGTGCTTTCCAGTGATTTTTTTAAAATAAAAAAGGCTCAAAAAATAAATAAATAAAAATAAAAGAGGCTCTATAATTACAAAAATAATAATCCTTTTCATCTTGAAGAAACCAAAGAATTTTTTTTTAAAGCCATAGGGGTGGTATTATCTGTGGTTTGTGGCAGTCACACATAGCACACTAACAAAAATGGCTATTTCCCAATTTCTCTAAGACTTTGGGATACAAACATGAAAAAATAGGAATCATTCTCATTCAACCATAGATTGCCTATGAAGACAAAAACACAACTCTTGGGTTCAGTTCCTGAATTAAACTATGAGACGTCTGCCCAGTATAATCTCACATTAAATCCCAAGCCTCAGCTTTCTTGAATAATTTTTAAAGGGGAAATTTCACAAGTATGGCTTAATAGAAAAGATTGAGCTACTAGCAATGATAAAACAAGATTTCAATAAAATTTCTGGTACATTGAATTAAGTTACCTGAGAGTAAATTCCACCAATCATTTTCATAAATAAATAAATACATAAATTAGGAACCAGTGGCAGGAAGTGTTTTTCCAAAACGCTTAAGTCCTAAGAAAAAAGAATCAGAAAAAAAATAATTTTCTTCTCAAAGATAAAAGATTTAATGAGTTACTAATCCCCTCAGTAAAGCTCCTTTGGTAACTGCCCCTATTCTAAGCCACACTGATTTTGCTAGGAGCTTTTGTTGTTAAGAGATGCTGTTTTATTATGTTAACCTACACACAAAAGCAATGTAACAAAACAGCAAAATATGCTTCTGATTTTGTTATGCTACCAACCTATACTTATCCAGAAATTGTAACTGCCAAGCGTCTTTTATCTAATGCAGACTTCATCTTTCACCACCCACCCTTTGCCACATGAAGTAACAACGTCATTAGGAGTGGAAAACTCTGTGGGAATAAAAACCTGAGCTCTGGAAAAAAATACTAAATGGGAATCTGCCTCCAGCTCTGCAGATTTTCGAGTTTATCCTGGCCTCTTGGGTCTGGAAGCTAGACTTTTGTGCCCAGAATAAGCGTGGATGAGGAAGGCAATCTCAAATCGCACCCCGAGGGCTAGGAACAGAACACACAGCCTACAGTCCTCTAAAGAGGTTTGAGGGCGCCCGCTACAGAGAATCCTTTCTCATTGGCCATTGGTGATGTCATGCCCGTGTCTCCAGGGCCCAGGAAATGCACCATGACTAATGGAGTACCTCATTTGTGAATACACATTCCATCTCAGAGGAGCAGCAACAGGCAGAGTTTCAAGGCAATGAAGGCCCAGAGAATGCCAGTCAGCCATGCACAGAGGGCCTTTAGTAGTCCTGAAATAGACTGCTCTTGTTCACATCCTCAGAAACCCCTTCAGCAAATGCCTGTATGCCTGGGCCCTGGACTACTGCAGGACAGTCACCCTCAAACTAGTTAAAAATTACTCTCTTTAAGGAAAGAAAAGTGGTCACTGTAATGGGTCACATATCCTTCCAGATTTCTAACATATTAAGGCAAGGGTTGACAAACTTTTTCTGTGAAGGACAAGATCATACAAATTTGAGGCTTTGCAAGCCATTCGGTCTCTACTGAGACTACTCATTTCTGTCTTGCAGTATAGAAGCAAGACCTAAACGATGAACTACAGATGCATTACAACAACACTTGATTTTACAAAAACAGGCAGCAGGCTGGCTTTGGCCAACGGGCTGGAGTTTGCTAACTTCTGTATTAAAGGGTGAATCACCCCTTCCTTTGCCACATATCCATGCCAAAGGACTCTCAAATAAGAGTGCAGTTGCCAGGAAAGGATGTGAAGGAGTTTTCACGATAGACCTGTGATGGTTATTCCATGTAGATAGTTTACAGAGGTGGTCTAACCCATGGTTTCCTACTGTGGGTTCTGAAGTCAAATGGCTGGGGTACAAATTCTGACTCTGTCACCTCTGAATTTAAGAATTTGGACAAGTTACTTTATTTCTCTGAACCTTGTTTTCTTCATCTGCAAAAGGAGGTCCCAAATTATTCTTACTTGGGTAAATATGAAACTTCAATTAGATAATATTTGAACAAAGCTTATATAGCATAGTGTGTAGTACTCAATAATTATCTGCTATTATTGCTAGGTTTAAAGTTTAAAAATGACCATAATTACTACCCCTGATTCCAACAGCCCAAAGTGAAGAGGCACAAGATCACCAGAAATAAAGGGCATTGTGAATTTCTTTCCAACTTTATTCCTTTCTAATACTTTCATCATCTTTAGGAGCTGCATAGAATTCCACATGGAATGCACTAAAATTCCTATTGCTTAACTTTTGCTTAATATCTTTAGCCATTATAAATAATAGTATGATAAATGTCCTTAAATATATACCTTTGAACACCTGTTCAATTTTGTTCCTTGGGCAAAAAAGGTATGCACATTTTAAAGAACTTGTAACTATTCTGCCATTTGGCTCTCCAAGAAGGTTGTACCAATTTCTGTTTCAACCAGCACTGAGAGGATCTGTTCCCTAACATTCCTGACAACACTACAAACATTTTGTTTTAACACTGGAAAAACTGAGACTCACAGAGGTTAAATCACTTGCTCAATTTTAATAAGAAATGCTTACTGTTTCCTTTGGCCTACAACTTTATATAAAACATTTTATAATTATTTTGATAATGGTCAATTTTTCCAGAACCCATATGATTGGCAATTATTATTATTAACAATTCCATTTTATGATTGGGAAAGCTGGAGCTCAGAAGTTTACTTAAGATAGCCAAAGTTCTCCAGATAAGGCAAAGAATAGAGAGGAGCATGATCAAGCTAGAAATAAACTTCACCCTATTACAGGGCCATGCAAGGCTCACCCATAATATCTCAGACAAAATTTAATTTCCAAACAACAGAGAAATATACTGCCTTCTCAGGAACTGATTTCATTTTTCTTTCTTTTGGCAATTAGCTAATCCAAACAGATCTCTCTCTCTCTCTCTCTCTCTCTCTTTTTTTTTTTTTTTTCTGTGAAACTAAGTAAGCCTATAAACCAAATGGCTTCTTCCCAGAGGAAAAAACTTGAAACCCTGAGCTTTTGACATGAATACCACAGATCTAAAACATATTTTATTCACTCTGTCCTATCCTCTTGCCTTATTTTCAACACTTATCACAATTTGAAATATATTATTTATTTATTTGTAACAGTGAAGTTCCATGAGGGCAGGAACTTACTTAGTTAGTCTTGTTTACTATCTTTTCAGTACCTAGAACAGTTACTGGCACAGAGCAAGTGATTTTTAAATATTTATTAAATAGACGAATCCTCCCACATGCCATTGATGTATTTTTCTAGCTGTACAACCTCCAAGACAAGCAGGCTTTGGCATGTATTCTTTATTAATAAGAGTTGCTACTTCCTATTTACAACATTGCAAAACAAACCAGCTTCCTAATGGAGAAGAGCAGGCTGCTTCTCACACCATCAGAGTTCTAGCCAGTTATAGCCCAAACAAACCTCCATTATAAGTTGAACCACACCACACGCTGGCACATGTCAGCATACCCTGATTTCCCACCTTACCTTTTCAACCAGGATATTCAGCCACTGTTTGCCCTTGTGAGTACATGTACTGGTTTTATGTACTGGGTTTGTTTGACTCTAGAAGAACCTCCCAAGTGGGTCACTAATTAGGTTGAATTCTGAAGACAAATATACCACCTGTTCACTGTTTTTATAAAAGATGTTTTATTAAAGATATAATAAACATGGTAGTTAGCCAACTACATAGCACCATTCTGTCCCAAATGAATGATCTAGTTCTATGTAGCCAAATATGGTATCCACTGGCCATAGGTGATTATTCAAGTTAATCCCAAAAACTCAGGTCTTCAGTTGCACTAGTTTCAAATGCTCAATAATTGCCACATGTGCCTAGCAGCTACTGTATTGGAAACACATACAGACTATTTCCATCACTAAAGAAAGTTCTATTGGACAATATGGGACCTAGTCAAACATGGTAATCTCATTCACTTTGCCTGCAATTGATTTTTAAATGGGCATGTGACAGAATTCTGGTCAATAAAACATGGAGAAGTCTGTCAAGTAGCTTTGGGAAAGGTTTCCTTATTTCCACCCAAAAAAATAAAAAGAAAGAAAGAAAAAGCCTCACAGGAAATGGTCTTTCTTCTGTCTTTGCATAATATTTGTTTAGAATGTGATGGAAATGCTGCAGCCCTCCTGTGAACCTAACTGGAGTCAGTCTAAGAGCAAAGCCTACCCACTAAAGATGGCAGAGTAGAGCAACAGAAGGAATAGGACTTCTTAATGAAATCACTAAGCTATTAAATTGTTACCAACTCTGTATCCTCATTGTGTGAGATAACTAGATGACAGAAGTCCCTACTGTTAAAATCATTTAGTTCTTGAAGTTTTTGTAATATATATCCAGATGGAACCTAACTTATCCAGAGCTTTGTTTATATTGTTGTACTACTCTTTAATAAAAAGGTTTCAGTCCGTCAATGTACTGCTAAAAATCTGCAAGGACTCTTCACCATGATGTAGATTTCAAAGTTTGACTACAACACTGTAAATAATATTGCCTTTCACAGATCTGAGCATCTTAAAAATAGCAGAGGGAGAAAGGAATTATTTACCCTACCACTTTTTCATCTGAAAAATTTAAGTTTAAATTGCAATGTGAAAAATATTTTACATTTGCAAACAAAATTTCAACAGTGAAAGCTCTATTTTTGATGAGTAACATAAAGAATTCCAGGGTAGGATTAGAAATTTCAGAGTTCTCAGAATTGGGAGGATCATCAAAGATCACCTAGTTCAGCTCTTTAATTTACAACTGAAGAAACTGAGGTCCACAGAAATATGGTAACTGTGATGGATGGAACAATGGCCCTCCAGAGATGCCCAGGTCCCAATCCTCTGGACCTGTGAATATGTTATCTTACATGGCAAAAGGAATTTGGCATTTATGTTTAAATTAAGGTTCTGAGATGGGAAGATTACCTGGGATTATCCAGTGACCCCATTACAATTACAAGGGATCTTGTAAGAGGGAGGCAAGCAGGTAAAAGAAAGGAAAGGGAGATATAACAATGGAATAAGAGATTGGAGTGATGTACTTTGGTGCTAGAAGGGGCCACAAGCCAATGAATGACAGTGACTTCCAGAATGTGGAAAAGGCAAAGAAATGTATTCTCCCCTGAAGCTTCCAGAAGGAAGGCAGCCCTACCAACAGCTTGGCTTTAAACTTCTCACCTCCAAAAATGTAAGTAGAATAAGTTGGTGTTTTATGCCACTAAATGTGCAGTAATTTCTTACAGTAGCAATAGAAAATATAGTTAATTATCTTCCCAAAGTTAACCCAGCTTGGAATGGGAATGCCAGAACTCAAATCTTCTGATTCTAAATCGAGTTTTCCTCCTACCCAAAATTTCTATACATTACTTCCTTTTCCAGGCTGCTTTCTAAAATATGGGAAAATCTCAGTTCAATGTCTTTATAGTGTTATATGGAAAGACACCTGATTAACCACAATATGAGGCCATTGTAGTGGGTAAGAACATAACCTCCAGAGCCAGATGGACTGACTTTGAATCCCGCCTGGCTCTGCTGCCTATCAACTAACTTTAGGAATTCTGAGCATAAGAGCCATTCTGTGCCTCAGTTCCACCATCTATACAATTGGGCTAATAATATTACCTATTTTATAGGTTTATTATGATAATTTAATTAGGTAATATTTGTGAAGAACATAAGACATGGCCAGTACAAGGTAAACAGTATGTGTTTGTTATACCATTACAAACTTTTAGAAATCTGACCAACCTACAAACTGTCACATGTGAACCTGCTCACAACAACAACAACAACAACAACAACAACAAAATTAAAGGCTATTAGATGACAAAGAATTTAACTCAAAGTCAAATTTTCAACTTAGGGTGTTTCTTACTAACCTTGATTTCTAAGTAACACAATTTAGATCTCTTTAGAATTTTTTTTTTCTTTAGAATTTTTTGTATGTTTGGGCAAATTACATTTAAGCCAGACTACAAATAGATCAGCCAGATTACAAATAGGAAAAGTGTTTCATTTATACCATAAAACTGTTAGGGAATCAGTTTTTATAAATATATGACTGGGATTTTTAAAAACATGGACCATTCAAATGGTATTTGATTAACTAGTTCATTCAAATGACTGGGCCTCATTTTATAGAATAAGGTGAATGGAAGCCTTTGAGATCTCATATTTAGAATCCTCAATCACTCTTAAGGTAACTTAGGGCTCTGCCAAAAATTTCCCCAATTGGCAAGAAAGTAGCTAAATATGAGGATTTTTCTCCTCATAACATATTCTCATGTGCATGCTTATAAGTATTACTTTTTTGGCTTGGTTTCCATGTTAATGGAATGCAGCCACTCCCAAAGCATTAAAACCATTCACTGAAATTTGGACACGCTGGATTTTGGACGATTGAAAAAGATTCTTTAACAAGAGATGGGAAATAAGGACATTTACTTGAATCACTGAAATATTCACAGGCAGCACAAGCCTATAATAATAAGAAATAAGAACGAAAATGTAAACTCCATGAGGGTAGCATCTATGCCTATCCTGTCCCCATTATGACCCTGACTTTAGCACAATCGGATTGCCAAAAGCTGCACTTTCTGATATGTTCTGGATTGTAGAGAGAGGAAAATATTAGTAATGTGAGGTGTCTATTTGCAAAGTCAATGGTACAAGTAGAATCTGTAACGAAATCTTGCTGAACTCAGAATGAAACTACTCCCTTAAAAGAGCTGATTTTTTCTTCATTAATTTAAACACCACCAAAGAGAAAACTTGGTACTAGAATAGAGCCAAACACACAGGCATTCCACTATATTTGAATGCTGTATACTGAATGATTTTATTTATCTTAAATTTAGCCGTATCTGAGCTGAAAAACAAGGTGGAATAGGTAACTTGACAATTTAAAATTCTTTAGACCAGGGGTGCCTAGGGGACTTAGTGGGTTAAGAATCTGCCTTCAGCTTAGGTTGTGATCCCAGGGTCCTGAGATCGAGCCTCTCATGGAGCCCCAAATCGAGCTCCCTGCTCCTCGGGGGAGTCTGCTTCTTCCTCTGCCTCTCTCTCTCTCTCAATTTCTCTCTCATAAATAAAGAAAGAAAACCCTCAACACAAAATAAAATAAAATAAAATTCTTTAGATCTATCACAAATATATATAAAGAGAGCCATCTTCATCAAAATTTAAAACTTGTGCTCTGCAAAAAACCATGTTAAGGGGATTTTAAAAACCAATTTACAGTCTGGGAGAAAATATTTGTAAACCACATATCCAACAATGGACTCATGTCCAGGCCTATGAAGAGAACTCTCAAAACTCAACATTTAGGGACTCCTGGGTGGCTCAACGGTTGAGGGTCTGCCTTTGTCTCAGGTTGTAATCCTGGAGTCTCAGGATCAAGTCCCACATAGGGCTCTCTGCATGGAGCCTGCTATAGCCTCTGCCTGTATCTCTGCCTCTCTTTGGGTCTCTCATGAATAAATAAATAAAATATATATATTTAAAAAAAAAACCCTCAACATTTAAAAAACAAACAATCCAATTAGGAAGTGAACACAAAGATATGCATGGACATTTCACCAAGGAAGACACACAGATGGCAAGTAAGCACATGAAAAGACCTTCAGTATCATTAGCCATTAGGAAAATGTAAATTAAAATGACAATGAAATATCACTACATAACTATCACAGGTGCTAAAATAAAAATTAGTGATAATATCAAATGCTGAAGAGGATGCAAAAATTAGATCACTCATACATTGGTGATGGGAATGTAAAATGGAATAGTCACTCTGAAAATAGTCTGACGGTACCTTTCAAAAACAAAAATACATTTATCACACAAGCCAGAACTGCACTTAGGCTTAGATTCCAGAGAAATGAAAACTTATTTTCATTTAGAGACTTGTACAGGAATGCTCATAGCAGCTTTATTCATAAAAGCCCCAAACTGGAAACTCTCCAGATATCCTTACAAGGATGTGGTACTCCATACCACAGAATATTACTCAGCAATAAAAAGGAACGAATTGTATATCCATACAACAACCTGGATGAACTTATGCTGAATAATTTGAATAATGCCCCCTGGACATTTCTTTGCACCTTCCTGTGAATCTATAATTATTATAAAATTTAAAAAAATTTAAAATACTCTTACAACAAATCATTAAGATTTAAGAATGTTGTATCCTTTTGAAGGTAATCTATGTGATTTTAAGTCCCTAGGTTCCATTTTTAAATTTTTTTAAGTATACATGATTTCTCCCACACGGGACATTCATGTTTATTTTATTTTATTTTTTTAAAAGATCTTATTTATTTATTCATGAGAGACAAACAGAGAGAGAGAGAGACAGAGACAGAGACACAGGCAGAGAGAGAAGCAGGCTACATGTAGGGAGCCCGATGCGGAACTCAATCCTGTGACTCCAGCCCATGCCCTGGGCTGAACGCAGGCACTAAACCTCACTGGTTTTGGCCACCCAGGTGTCCCAAATGATTTTTTTTTAAGATTTTATTTATTTATTCATGAGAGACACAGAGAGAAAGGCAGAGACATAGGCAGAAGAAGAAGCAGGCTCATGAGGGGAGCCTGATACAGGACTCGATCCCAGAATCCCGGGGTCACAACTTGAGTCAAAGGCAGATGCTCATCCGCTGAGCCACCCAGGTGTCCCCATTCATCTTTAAATAATAAAATATTTTCCTCCATTCTCAAACTCAAAAATATATTTGGGTAAATATTCTCTGGTTTCCAACGAGACAAATCCTTGAGTTGAAATACATAGGAAAAATACTTCAGATATAACCCAAAACAAATATGTGCCTGCCTTACCTAGAAAGCAGGTGGAATATTTGCATCTCCAGGTTAGGAAGAACTTAAGGATCTTCCAGTTCAAATTCCCACCAACATAAAAATCCTTTCTGTAACATCTCTGACTGATCTAACCTTCGTTTGAACAGATACCATGATAAAGTAATGGACATTAATTGTTTTACCCACAGAAGCCAACTTTTCCCCATACCCTAGTTCAGTTCAGAGAAGGCACCTGAATCACACTGAGTGTCCTGACCATTAACCATGGTTGATTTGTCCAGAGATGGACACCTGACCCAAACTGGACCAGAGCCTTTCCCCCAAAATTTTTCTCACTAATGTAATAAAGTTTCTCAGCAGTATTGTGAGATATGAAATGCGGCACTCTTAGCAGCCATGTTTCCTATGATGTACATGCAAGAGAGTCTGCAGAAAAAGAAAATAAATTCAATATCCTGAAGAGGAGATGATAGAAAGAGAAATCACGCCAGCTGCATTTAGGTCTCTGGTTCTAGTTGTTTCTGAATCCCATTAAGATGTCTGCCTTCCCACAGTTTGTCTGGTCAATCCTTTTTTGTTTACATGAAATATTCCTAATATTTTTCTAATAATTTTCTTTTTTACCAAGCTAGTACAAGTCAAATTTCTACCACATGCAACCAAAAGAATCCTAATAAAAATGGGCTCTAATTGTTAGAATGTTCTTCAAGTTGAAACACTTAAGTAAGCTTCCCTGGACATTCCACCTATTGCCATACATCCATATCAAGTCCCACCTCTTTTTCAAATATGCAAAGATTGTGATTACATAACCTGTTGTGAACATCCACTACTTTTGACTGTATGGCATACATTTCCCTACTATTTTAATAACAGCACCCCAGTTCTTTGGGGAAAATTACCTCTACCCTATTGAATGTAGTCCAGTAGGACTGTGAGTCAAGTGTCCTGTCTTCTTTGACAGAGGAGCATATGGCCCAAGCTAGACTCCCTAGTCTTGAATCTTGACAAAAATGCTGAAAGTTGCTAAAGCATGATCACTCTGGCAGTGAAGCCATGAAGAATATGACCACCAGGGTTGCAGAAACCTCTTGAGCTGCTCTGGCCCCTATCCTTTCTAAGCTTGATTTTTTCAACCTTCCCTGACTATGTACGCTGCTTGATACTCTTCCAATCGGGTATGTTATTGTTTAAATTAACTAGTTTATGCAAATCAAAGGGTTCTAACTTAAACATACTCCAAAAGTTCTTTTTTAGACTAAGAAATTCCAGTTTGTTGAATTGTACTAATTCATGTGACTTGACTTCTAATCTCTAATCTGATTGATCCCTCCTAAGTAAATTCATTTATCAAAATCTTTCTGAATAGCCAAACAAAAGGTGGTCTCCCAGAAGAGAGATAAGAATAATATGTCCATCTTTGAACTGGACATGTGCTTATGTGAATGTAGCTACAAAGCCCATGACACGATGAAACTGAGGGAGGATTTTTAGTTTATAGGCAACTATAATTCAGTCTTCTTCATGTTAACTTCTATAAAATTAAATATTTCCTGCCTTAAAATATATAGTTGACTTTTTAAAGTCTAAGTAACATTTCAGTATGTTGGATTTATGTTGTTCATTTCAGTTCAGTCTACAAAGTTTTACTATAACCAGTGTTCTGATATGGCTATCACCAACTTTAGAAAAAAATTCAAATAGAGACTAAGTTTTATTCTCTGACAATGTAAGACTATCCTCATCTGACAAAGGAATGAACTAAGAATAATCCTGATTACCAGTCTTTACTAAAGGAATTTAAGAATTCTATATTTGCATATTCGAGTTATATAAAAGCACTAGCTAATTAAACTTTTATAAAAGGACCTCCAGGCCATTGATACTCAAACAAATAAAACTAGACTTTTCTTAAGGGATGAAGAAACAAAATTAGGCAAATAGAAGTAAAACACATACATACGCAATCAGGCATACAGACCAGGTATTGAAAATCAGTAGATCACAAAGCCTTATTTGTTAACTCTCAATCATTTGTAACTACAATGCACTCCTCTCTGACAGTTGCAGGAATTCCCTTGGGAAGTGAAGTGAAGCTGCCACTGTTTCACCCTTTCTAATTTTATTTTCAAGATCCCACTTCAGGTCAGAAACTATCTCAAGGCTTTAGTAAGGGAATCAATTCTCACACAAAGAGAGTTTGGATACACTGGCTAAAGAAAAAAATCACTGGACCTTTTGTTTGAATTTCTAAGAACTTTTCCATTTTAATTCTCAAGGGTATACTATGTAATGAGAAGTTTGAGGAGCAAGTACCACTGTAAAGCAATAGAGGGGGATGATGCCTAAGAGGACAGGCTGGCTGCCCAGTCTGTCTCCAACAGTGGTTTTCATTTTGGTGAGTTTTTCTTCATCCACAATCTGAATCACAGCTAATCAGTCTGAAGCAAGTCTTAAACATAGCAAGACTGGGACTATATACTAAGAGGAGAGCCACATTAAACAAGTTCACAGGGGCTGAGGTATAAAATCAGAATACTGATCTATTAATCTCCTGAGAGAAATTCAATTACTGCATACACCAGAACACTTGAGTCAGCCAGACTAGCATATTTCTTTCTCCCTTCAAGGCAGCCACTATGGACCTGAGAGTGACCTCCAGGAGCCAAGAGCAGTACCCAACTCTTGCTTGCATTGATAGCAAGAAAACAGGACTTCAGTCCTATAGCTGCAAGGAAATGAATTCTGCTAATAACCAGAATGAGCTTGAAAAAAGACCCTGACCTCCAAATGAGAATGTTGCCAGCCAATACCTTGATTTCAGCTTAGAGAACTCAGCCAGGCTGTCCTGGATTTTTGGCCTATATAACTGTGAGCTAATAAATAGGTTGTTTTAAACTGCCAAATTTGTTACACAGCAATAGAAAACAAATATACCTATAGACCAGTGAGTCTTAAAGTGTAGTTCCCCAACCAGAATCAGTATTATCCAGGAACTTGTTAGAAATGTAAATTCTTGGGCCCTAAGAATTTGGAGGGTAAGACCTAGTAATCCATATTTTAATAAGCTCTCTAGCTACTTCAGAAGTGCACTAAAGTTTGAAAATCACTGAAGTAGGATGGTCATGTAGGCACAGGCAACCTTTAACTTGTGATTTGACCTTGTCTATGCTTCAACAGCTAACCAATATATTCTCTGATTGATACACTCTTTCTCTAGGATGAAAACATATGCTCTTGAGTTCTCCAGTCATCTTTTTTGCTTTGGCAACATACTCTAAGACAACTGTGTAAATATCCACTGTGATCCAATGCTTATTGATTCCTAGTTTAACACTAAGGAAAAATCTTACCCCCCTCATTAAATAAGGCATCTCATCATTGTTTCCCTATGGTGTCTACCCTGTACCTAATGGCTAACTCTCTAGATAAAGAATAATTTATTTAGGCCTCTACATATTGGCTGTGTGTTGCCACCCAAAATGCTCAGTTCTTACAACTCTGATTGTCAGTTGCAGCCTGGAAGTGAGCATCTTGTCTCACTAGATAAAGAAAATCCATAAGACATAGTAGGAAGAGTCTTGGACAAGATGTCAAAAGACTGAGGTTCCAGTTTAGACATGGAATATCTATATAATCTTACACAAGTCAGTTAAAATCTCAAAGCCTCTTTCCTCATCTATAAAACGATACACTTAAAACAGATGATCTCTAAGGTCTCCAGAAGCTAAATCATTGTGTGGCTGTCACATTCCTAGTGCATTCCCTTTAGAAGCAAGACTGGTGAGTGCCCTGGATGATAAAAGAAAGATATAATGTAGTAGATGATATTGCAAGTGGAAAAGACTAGCTACCTTTCCATCTCTAGGAAGTTATCCTTGGGATTAAATAAAAATTAATTTCAATGACATGTTAAGTTTCAAAATTGAAAGGTTACCAAAACTAGGTTGAGAGTTTAAATTAAAATTATTCAATGCCACTTTAAAAGTAAGGGAATAACTTACTAAGAGCTGTATATTTAATGATATCTTTTTAAAAGATTTTATTTATTCATTTATTTGAGAAAGAGAGTGTGTGTGTATGAATGGGAAGAGGAGGGAGAGAATCTCAAGCAAACTCTACACTGTGCATGAAGTCCAATGCATGGCTCCATCTCACAACCCTGAGATCATGACCTGAGCTGAAATCAAGAGTTGGACACTTAATTGACTGAGTCACCTATGTGCCCCATAAGAGCTGTATATTTAATATCAAATTCAATTCATGTGAGAATACAAATATACAGCGGGATCTATAAGCCCTTTATTAATGAGACTTGTACTTCTGTCAGATCAGTCTGAAAATTACAGAAAATTTGCTGAAAAATTTTACTCTTATGATCTGATTTCTCCTCACATTACCTTTTCTAAAAGTTTATTTCTCTGAGTAAGAATCTAAGACAGAGATAGAGAAACAAGTAGGATTAAGCTTCTAAAGGAATGAAGTTTAATCTTTTAAAGGAAGAATCTGGGAGCAACCAACACCAGATGCATATTCTAACTTGTAAATACCACCATCTTTGTAAGATTTCAACATTTCTCTTGATAGTCGCTTGGTCCCAGGTATTCCACCAGCAATAAAAAGAACTTTCACTTTGAAGTTAAGATAAAGAATTTGTATAGGTTTTTCCAATTGGGTCATACAGTCATTCTAACATTCAATTCAATAAATATTTACTGATTATCTACCACACTCTCTAGGCTCTATGCTGGGAACCTGGGGATATGAGGAGGTATGGTATCTCTTAGAACTCAGGGGTCTTATATCTGTGGGATAGCCGACTAATTAATGGCAATTCTATCAACAGATACAATGAAAATTCAAATCTAAATTTGATTGTAGATCAGAGAAAAGCACAACAATCAATTCTATTTAATCCTCTAACAGATGATAGATTACCATCTCTATGTTTTAAAGTAACAGTTGAAAGCAACATATTCTTCCTGTCATGATGATATGACCATAAGCAGAATACTTCTTGGTACTTAAGGTTCTCTGGGGATAAAAAGCACTAATGCATGTATATGCATTGTAATGCGCAACTGTCATTTATGTCTATTATTATGCAGTGCAGCTAACCATAGAAAATGGGCCCCTTTTCCTCTGTTCCTATAACTCAAGGCACTGTTCATTGAATAAATCCAACATTCATTTAGTAGAAATGTAACGAGTACTCTCTGTGTCCCAGCATTATGCTAGGCCCTGTGGAAATACAGATGGAGGGCAGTCATGTCTCCATGGAATTTGCAGTCTAATAGAAGAAACAACTATATAAACAAGTCATTGGAATAGTATGTAAATCGTGCTTCAAGAGCACATAATCCTAATAGAGATGAGGGAGTGAACAGACTTTCTTAGTTGAGGAAATCAGGTGGGCTGAGGTGTGTACTTGATCTATGGCTACATTCAAGGGACTGGGTATAGCTGTTGGTGGAATACAAAAATCAGTAAGATGAAATTTCTACCCTGGTTTCAGTGGTAGATGGGGAGAGAAGTGAAAAAAAATATTTCAGAGGCAGGCTGAGATGTGAGATAAGTGCTTATAGAAGTGGAAAGTGCTTTGGAAAAGCAGAGCCAGGAAGACTTTCTTTGCACAAGACACTGAAGAAGGCTGGTATTTGAGGTGGTTCATTGGCTTATATTCTAGAACGTTCTATTTATACTAGTAGACATAAATGATTTCAGTTCTGAAGAGGTGCTTTTAGACTTTCTCTTATTTTAAAGCCTTGACAGAGAAACTGCAATAGGCAAGTATATTTTCTGCAGAAAGAATCCACCCAAACACCTTGACATTCTCATTCCACATATTTCACACATGGTATCTTTTATGTCTGGGAAAGTAGACTAGGAAATGATTCAAATACCCAAGGGCCTCAAAACATATATGTAGGAAAGTGTACCTAATTTCCAAAAAAGGTCAAATTGCAAAAGAATCCATTTTGATTGGAAAACAAGCTGTTCAGTTGTGGGTCTGGAACAGTTGCTGAAGTTTAGGCAAAAAGGAAGTGAAAGGCACCTCTACTGTCGGAAAGTCCTTGTACAGCGTCATCTTCAGACCAGCAGCAATCTCATACTGACCAGAGTGTCACATGAAACCCATTTGGGAGGCAGGGAGGTAGGCAGAGTTTGATACAGTTGTTCAAAGGAGTGAAACACTTCTGACTGCTGCTTCTGATCTTTGCCAACAGTGATTTAGCACTGGAAGACTTGAATACAAAATAATCCATAAAGAAGGAAAGTAATTTTGCTTAGTGTGAATTGTTTTCTGACATACATAAGAGTTAAATGGCTGCCCCAGAAAAATAATACGTACAACAATAGAACTGAGGAATGAAAGTGATCAAGAAATTAGGCTACACTAACTAAAAGCTAAGTCTGAATATTTAAAAACTGATAAAAAGAATGATTATTTTTGGCTACTACGAGGAAAAAACACCATTATCATCAACCCAAAGAAACTGCATGGCTCAAAGACATAGATGTGTATAATTCAATCTCCATTTCATTATAGTTACACAGCCAAGTTATTCATGTCAGATCTAGCACCTGAGAAGCCACAAAGGAACACCAGGTTGAATTAAGAATGCCCATCAACATAAATACTGATAGTCATTGTGAAGACCCACTGTGGGGATGTCTTGCTTTGACTTCACAGGTATTTCAATAACCGTTTTATAGATTCTTTTTTTGTTATCCTATGTATCATGGTGCCTTATTATGTTTATTACACTTCTAAATGATACCGAAGAATGGGCTTTGATGGAACTATAGTTCTAAGAACAGAGATTACCATCAAATTTCATGGCAGATTACATGATATTTAAGATCAACTATCTCATCCATCATCCAAAAAGAGGTTTACCTTTTAAAAATACAAGAAGAAAGAAAGAAGGAAGGAAGGAAGGAAGGAAGGAAGGAAGGAAGGAAGGAAGGAAGGAAGGAAGGAAGGAAAGAAAGAAAGAAAGAAAGAAAGAAAGAAAGAAAGAAAGAAAGAAAGAAAGAAAGAAAGAAAGAAAGAGTCTTTTAAATATCTAACTGGTTCCAATAGCCCCAGAAATGAGGCATTTTTTACTTTCCCCAGGCATATCCAATTCTCTTGGCAACCAAACTGATCGAAGCCAAACTGTACCAATTATCCCTACAAACCTGGGTGTGTGACACATTACCCAAAGTGCTCTGCCATTGCTCACACTAAAGCTCAGCCTGCATGCCTTGTAATTTGTGTTCAGGAAGCCCCAGTTCTAAGAGTTATCAGACTCCATTCCCATTTAGAGGAACACAGGGCACTGAGAATTACACAGCCAGCTACCGACAAATGACTGCTTGTGCTTTTTCCATTGCATCTTTTCTTCCAGCTCTCATGGAAACAAGCACTGCCACAACCTCTTGATGAGCCAGCAGAGCCCAGTCATCTGGCAGCCATGACTGGTCTCTGGCATCTGAGAAGAACATCAACGAAAGAAAATGAGAGGATAAAAAAGAAGTGAACACAGACCATTCATTTCTTGCCCTCTTAAATTCTGCAGTTCCACTTGCCTGACTCTAAATTAATTTTGTATTGAATGCTGTAGAAACTAATGTTAAAGCTTTATGCAGTTTTCAGACCTCTTTGCTATATGTCTAGAACAGGGCTCAGTAATGTTACTGCTGGCTTGAGTGCTCCATAAAGCTTATGACTCACTGACGTAATATTTTAAATAAGGATATATTTCTCATCCAAAATGACATTATGTGGGAAAATTTAACTCTGTCACCTGTTTGTCACGAGAGTTTGAGACAGTTACATATTCTCTTTCAACCATACCTTTATCTGATTATTAAAATGAAAGTAAGAAAACCTGTCTTTATTAACTGGGAGGTCTACTGATTATTCAAAATGAGCAAAAACTATTCACAAACTAAGGTCTCTGAGGTTTGACATTACATCTTTACTCCTTGGAAGTTAGAGTTCTTTATTTTGTGTGTTCCTGATTAGAACACATTTATTATTACCTCATACATGAATAACACTAGCTATAACCTATTGAATACTACTATGCACCATGTATTTTACATATATTATCCCTAATCATTACAGTAACTTTGCAAGAATTTTTTTATTAGCCTTATTTTAAAAGTGAAGAAACTGAAAGCCAGAGCATTTATGAAGCTTTTCTAATGATTCAAGGCAGTAAGAAGTTGTAGCAGATATATATTACGGCACCTGCCTACCCACATTCCTCTAAGGGATGTTATTTTACCTTGTTGAGGGGTAGCAGCCATGGTTTATAACATATACCCCCATATCCCTGCCAACGAAATGAAAGGTACTATATTGACCAAAAATTTGTTATATGTTGGGTCAATGCCCTCTGACCAACCTAAATGTTGATGTGGGCCAATCAGGTTCTCTCTTTTTCATATGAACTTTGCCAGTGGTGGGTTATCTCTAACAGTCAAAATTTCCTTTAAACATTTAAGTGTTGGGAAAAACAAAAAGTTGAGAAGTTCTAAGTGGTCAGTCTTGAAACAAGTGACAAAGGACTATATTTTTTCACCATTATTTAAATAAGAAAAATAGCCTAATTGGAAGTGCTGTACGTAAGAAACAATATAATAACTTCTCCTATAAAATTATTCTACTTCTTTATTAAATCTCAAGTATTTATGAGACCAGAGGAAACAGGAAAAAGACCCACTGTTGTTTAAAATATCCCTGCGTGGTATCAGTTAACTTTAAAGCACTTGAACAATTTGACACAGTCACTGATTATACTAGGAGGAGCTCAAGTCAGTAATGTGTTCATTCCTTTTTAATCATACAAATTTATTCATTTATTCAATAACTATATTTGGTGAGTACCTACTGTGCTCTCAGAATTGTGCTAGGGGCTAGGAAATACAGTAGTGAACAAAAAAGACTTGGTTCTTTACTTCATAGTATTTATATTCTAGCAGGAAAAAGACATCAAACAAATAGTTGCATAAATAATTACTTGCTGTAGCAAAAAATGCTATGAAAAGGGAAATAAGATATCTAGTAGAAGGACCAGAGAATGAGAAACTAGCACAGAAATGTATTATATACAGATAAATCTCACTCATTATAGGTACAAAATTTTAAATAAAATATTAGCAAATAATCCATCTTACAGCAACTTGAAAGAATAATCAGCATGACAAATGGAGTTCATATAGGAATATAAGGATAGCTCAGTATTAAGAAATCTGTTAATATAATTTACCATATTAAAATATCATAGAGATAAATTATATTGTCACCTCTATATATGATAAAAGGCATTTTATAAAATTCACCAAATTCTTGATTAAAATAAGAATATATATTTTTATTGACTGCTTACTACATTCCAGGCACTTTTTGAAGCACTTTATGAGTTTTAACTCATCTAATACTTTCAAAAACCCTATGAGGCAATAATATTATGGCCAAATCATACAAGGCCTAATAGGCCTTACTGAAGATTTTGGATGCTATCATAAGAACAAGGAGAGGTTGCTGAAAGGGTCAAGCAGAAGCATGATGTAATCAGATTTGCATTTTATGAAAGATCACTCTGCCTACAACATGCAGGTAAAAGAGCAGATATGGGGCAACCAATGAAGAAACTATAAGAGTAGTCCCAGTGATTAACAGAAACATCAGGTCTCCCAAGTTACAAACTTGGGAAATTGTTAAAAATTAAACGTGGGGAGAGCTACTAAGAATTACTGAATAGAAAGATATTGCATGTACAGAGGTATTTGGGGTGAGTCAGAAGGGGGAAGAAAGTCAGAACTAGAGAGACCAGCTAGGAAATGACTAATAGATAAGGAATGAGGCTGAACTAAGGTGATGACAGAAAAAGTGGAAGGAAGATAGGGATACAAGAGACTCTGAGCACCAGGACAAAACTCCCAGAGCTTCATTTAGATCTGTACCATGGTTATGGATAGTTGTGTTGTTTTCATGCACTATGAGCTCCTTTATGACCAAGCATATCACACTCTTCTCGTTATTGCAGCAATCAGTACAAATTTGGCACATGGTAGGCTCACAACTGGTCAAATAAAGGAAAAAATGAACAAGATACAGAATAGCTAGAATCGAAAAGACAAGAAATAACAAATTTGGCAGGGATGCAGAGAAAAAAGTACCCTCATGCACTATTGGTAGGAATGTAAATTGTGCATCCACTATGGAAAACAGTGTGGAAGTTCTTCAAAAAATTAAAAATAGGAATACCATATGATCCAGTAATTCCACTACTGAGTATTTACCCAAGGAAAACAAAAAGACTAATTCAAAAAGATATATATGAAAGATATGCACCTCCATATATAAAAGATCTATATTGCAGCATTATTTACAATAGCCAAGATACAAAAGCAGCTCAAGTGTCGATCAATAGATAAATGGATAAAGAAGATGTGGTGTATATATACAACGGAATATTACTCAGCCATAAAAAAGAATGAGATCTGGCCATTTGTAATAACATGGGTGAAACTAAAGGGTAAAATGCTAAGGGAAATAAGTCAGAAAAAGACAAATACCTTATGATTTCACTTACATGTGGAATCTTAATAAAAAAAAATCAAAAAACAAATGAACAAATAGACTTTTAAATGCGGAGAACTGGTAGTTGCCAGAGGGGAAGGCAGGGAAGGGGGGGGTAGCATGGACAAATAGATAAAATAAATTAAAAGGTACAAACTCCCAGTTATCAAATAAATAAGTCATAGAAATAAAAAGTACAGCATAGGGAATATAGTCAGCAATATTCTAATAATGTTTAATGACAGGTGGTGACTACACATCTTCTGCATTGAGTAATGTATGGAATTGTCAAATCATTATGTTGTATACCTAAAACTAATATAACACTGTATGTTAATTATACTTCAAAATTCAAATACAAAAAAAAACCCTCAAATATATAGACAAGTAATTTGAACAAATTGTTCTGTCAGCTATTCCACTGTATTGCAGACTATAAAATAAAATCATAGGGGAAAAAAGAATGTGCAAGACAGTGACAGTGACAGAGATATTTTTGGAATCACAGTCAGAGTCTATGGCTCTTTCTTTTTTTTTTTTTTTTTTTTTTTTTTGCAAGGGTTGGGAGGGAGGTGGTACTTTCCTTTAAATGTTCTTGTGGAACTGTCACAGATTAGGCGAGACCAAGGACAGACACACAACAACAAAATGAAGTACTGTGGGATCCTGGGTTGGATCTTGAAGCAGAAAAGGAATATTAATGGGGAAAACTGGAGAAATTTAAATAATGTACATAAATTAACAAATAGTACTTTATTGATGTTAATTTCTAGATTTTGATAACCATACTGTGCTTAAGTTAGATGCTGGGTGAAGGATATACAGGAACTCTTTGTACTATTTTTATAACTTTTCTGTAAGTCTAAATTATTTCAAAATAAAAAGTTAAAAAAATAAATACATTTGCTAAAGGCAGATCTTTATTTTTTAAAGTATAGAACTAACAGACAACAGAAAAGAAAAGAAAAATTAGTGCAGAACAAAGGCTGGTGAAAAGGTCAGTAATCTATCTGGGTAAAAGTTTCTTTGCAAGGGGAAGGATTGATTAAAAAAACATGGTATGACTTTAAATAAATATGAGACTGTTTTCCTTTACAGTTCATAAATGGCTTCTAAAGGCAATTCAAAAGGATGAGTTCTAAAAATATTTTTTGCAATGACAGCATTGTTGGATTTGTGTAAAGAATGGCTACACTGAAGAATAGCAGTCATTTAAACAGTGTATCTTATGGTATATTTATTTTCAAAAAATCATTCTTCATTCCCTTCTGGTCATACCTCAGGGTGTTCAAGCAATTTCTGGGCACTCAGTAAGTAAAAGTTAATTGAATGCAATCATTTATCGTGTCTCCTTCTGCTTTCTAATGTAGGCGCCCAAGTCAGTTTTTAGACTACTCTTCTGTTATGGAAGGTCTTGTTTTACCTTTTTGAGCTTGTGAGCATATTTATTACTCTTAAGCAGAAATTTGCTATTCTTTTCAGGGGGGTGGGGAGGGGTGGAAAGTACAAAGAGAAACAGAGTGACAGAGAGAGAGAAGCCACAGGCAGTGTGTGGTCAAAAAGGTCAGTTCTCCCCAATAATACCTTTGTTGGTTTCACAATGTACTCTCTCTAGATCAACACGGACCATCCGTCCACTGGACATAATTCACCAATCGTTGGTCATGACATCTACACCACTTTATGGAGAGTTTATAACTCGGGACTTAATCCATGAGCTAATAAGCTCAGATATTCATTGATCAGAATTTGTGTTGGAAGATTTTTCATACACATAACCAAAAAATAAAAAACTAATATATAAAACTATATAAATATTCATAAACAACTATCCAAATAGGCACTCTACCCATGTCTATAACAAAACAGAAGCATTTTATCTCATTTCCCTAATGAAGCAATGTAGTATAGGATATAGGCCCACAATTTAGAACCTATGTCCTAATTTTTGCCACTCTTCTTTTTGTCACTTAATTTGCCCACATTTTGCCCCTCCTGCTTATAAAACACATGTAATAACATTGTTACCTTCCAGGGGACTTATGTAAATTAATGAATATGGCTATAAAACATTTTGCAAACATGAAGTGTTACATAATTACTAATTCCTTGACTGTGCTCATTATATTAACCACTTTGAACCTTAATATTTGCTTATAACTCAACACTTCAGATTTCCCCAAGGAAGAAATTCCAACTTTACTTGCTTGTAGCCTTATAGACATTTCTTTATATAAGCAAAGTCCCAATTCAATAGGACGCAGAACCATGAACAAACACTACTAACTGAAAACCAGGCACTATTCACAGATGCTCTCAGCCTGTGAATGTATAAAATGCACTCTAGTCACTGTTAGGCGCATTCATTCAACATTTCCAGTTGGGGATTGTAACAGAAATGTAATGACTTACAGAGTTAGTTAGATAGTAAAAATTAGAAGTTCACGTTATAATCTAGTGACTCTCAAATTCTCTGCTTAAACAGAAGACCATATTTTCTCACTATTCAAAGGGCAGTATCCTATTTGGGTTAAAGAAAATTTTATATCTGAACAATACTTGAATAAATTAGCCTATTGCTCTAGCTTTGCATGTTTTGTCAATGAGTCACTTTAAATTACTGCTACTCATGCTCTATTTTAGCCCATCTGAAATGGTCACCAACTTGAAAACACAGTGTCATGCTAATAATTACTAAGATAATTAAATAAGACACTACATGAAATATTCTGCCACAGTATCTGTTATACACAGTAAGCACTCAATAAATAGTACTTACAAAAATATGACATATAAGTAATAATTAACTCTGACAAATCAGTTGTTGTCTAGTGAAAATTATATTATGGAAGACTTAGGGAAATACCAATATTTTTACTTGTACATTAAACCCATGACAAAGAAACACAGGTTGATAAATATTTAGTCTATATTTTGATAATAAAATAAAATAAAAAACTCATCACAAAATGAAAAATGGTAGCTCTACTTGTGGTGAGCTACACTTGTGGTGAATCACTATGTTGCACACCTGAAATTAATATAACATCGTACATCAACTATGCTCAAAAAAACCTTTTTTTTTAACATCACAATGAGAGTAACAAGATTAGGGAAAAATATTCTTGATAAAACAATTTCTATACGCCAATATATCATAAAATGTAACACAGAAACCATCATATATTACTGCACAAATTTAATGGCAAAGTGCTGTGTAGAGCCCTCAAAAGCTTCTATTAAAAGACTGACTATCACACTAGTATGGCAAATAAGAAAAGTAACTGTCATTTAATTGTATTACACTCAGATTGAATAATGGAAGGATGAATATTATGGTAAACAGTATGCGATCTATATAAATGAGTCAGTATGAAACAAATGTTTTGTTTTCTAATATTACAACTTGGAACAGGTTCTGTTATTAACAGAGAATAGTCCAACTCCACTTTAATAGTTATAGATATAAAACAAAAAAAATGATTTAGTGCAAAGGATGTTGTTCAATGAGGCTGAAGGGTTTGCTATGACTCAGGACTGGACAGATGTCACTAATAATCACAAATACATAGGATAAATTAGTAAAACAACCAGAAGTGCCACAACTCCTATGGCATCAGCAAGTTCACACAAGAGAAAAACTATACATGTACTGAATGTGGAAAAGTGCACGAAAAGATTAAGACTGCTTGCATACCAGAAAATTCATGCTGGAGAGAAACTATGTCTGTACTGAATGTTGGCAGGACTTCAGACAGAAGTCAGAGTTGATTACTCAATCAGAAGATTTGTACTGCAGAGAAACCTCATGGAAATAGTATCTGTGGGAAATCTTTTGCTAGGGAAATCACATCTTCAAGTACATCAGTTAATTTAAACAGCAGGAAAACCTCTATATGAACTAATTACAGGAAGGCCTTCACTAACAGGCCAAATGTGCAGAAACCTTTAAATGGTCATATTCAGTATAGTGACTCTGCTAAGAGTTCTTCCAGTCACCCTGATAGCCAGATATTGAGCCTAGGTATGCATCAGAACATTCATCCATGAGAGAAAAAGCATTTGTTGTTAGACAGCGATAAAGCTTTCTCACAGGAATCTAAGTTACAAATAAAATCTAAGAAAAGAAAGTTAAAAGTAGCTAATGCAGAGGTGCCTGGGTGGCTCAGTCTGTTAAGCAACTGACTCTTAGTTTCTGCTCAGATCAGGATCTCAGGGTGCTGAGATCAAGCCCTGCTTTGGGCTCTGGGCTTAGTGTGGAGTCTGCTTAGGAGTCTCTCTCCTTCTCCCTCTGCTCTCCACACCCCCCTTTCTCTCTAATAAATCTGTTTAAAAAAAAAAAAAAAACTCTCCCCCTCCCTGTTCCCACCCCATTCTCTCACATGTGTGCTTTCTTTCTAAAATAAATAAAATTTATTTTTAAAAAGGTAGTGAATGCAAATTCTACTGAAATTTAAAAAATCAGTAAACCAACTGACTACATTTTAAACATAAGTATGCTATCTTACCCAATAGAATCTATAAAATATTTTCAGGCAAAAATTAGACATCACGGGTCAAAAATTATATGAGAGTTTAGAGAACTTTAAGACAACCAAATTTAAAAGCATATCTTTGCAATTTAGGGGAAATAATACCCAATTATATTAGGTAAATATTCTTTCTGTGTAGGGAGTTTATTGAATTTGTAAAGAGGAAAACGGTGATGACATGCCTACTAAACATGAACTATATTCTTAATACCTTTTTACTGAAGTCTTACTTCCTGAGTGTTAATTGAACTGGCTTCAAAAGCATCTGGCAGGTATTGCTTTGGATGACCAAAGAGGACCATCTCCTGGAGTGGGGGAGCCTGGGGAGCTGCCACCACTTTTCCCTCTGAATACAGCTCAATAGAACCAGCCAGGACACAGCTGCAGCCCAGCTGTCGGCTTTGTTTTCCTATGGCTGCACTAAAATCAATCACCCCAGCTTCATCACATGATAATTAAATCTGAATTACTATAGCTAAGACTCACAAATTAAAAATTAAAAATTGCCAAGAATTCAGAAAGACTATCTAAAGAAAGAAATACATTTGTGGCAGTGTCATCATGTACCACTATGTATATTTTGTTATCTCATCTGAGATCAGGTAGACAAAAGGGCTGATCGTATTTTGAAGAGAAGATAAATATTACATTGGCCAAATGAAGAAGGAGAGAAATATATTAAGGCACACTTTTGACATAAATGCCATTAACAGAGTAATCATCATATCAACACTCAGAAAAACACTTTTCCTCAATACAGCTCACCAGACCATAAGTTCTCAAGAGCAGGGAATACAGACTACCAATTTTTCTAACATCAGCCCAAGCACAGTGCCTAACATGTAACAGGTACTCAATAAATGTGTTCTGAATGAATGAGAAAGGAAGCTGGTAAGATAAACTACACAAAAATCTCCTTTAACTAGGTAACAATGGGATGGTCTGATGATTTTATTCATTATGTGATGCAGAGAAAATTAGAGGTAGAATATTCCTAATTTCCACAGACTCTGTCCCTTCTGGCCATGACTCTCACAGAATGAGTGCTCAACAACTTCCTGATTATAAAGAAGAATATTATTGGTATCTACTCTGGATCATAACCAGGAGAAAAAGGAGAAAAGCATTCACAGTTAATCAAAAGAACTTCTAGGACTAGGAAGCAAATATTCTCACCAACAAATATCTCCAGTAGGTTCAGGGTTACCTTTAATAGTGATATATGCTTCAATAAATGTCTTTTTAAGGATAGCAAATCCTGCAGGGTGCCTCTGACCTGGTGCCTGCCCCACTTACTTTGCTGGAGTTGTACTGAGTGTAGGAGTTGTAACATAATTCTGGAAGGCCAGAAACTCATTTATATAAATTATATGTAAATTATACCAGAGAAGTGGGGAAAATAATCAAGACATACTTATTTTGCTAGCACTTTTCTCTTGGTCAGAGAAAATGCTGGGTCTATCTTAGGGGAGCATTGACACTTTAACCTTTCATTATTATTCCCGAATGTGGCTTTATAAATGGGGAACTATGGGATCCCCAGGACGTTCCTGTGATTCAGTTTGAAAATGTGTCCTTGTGGATGGCTGGAGAGACTGGAGATGATGCCATGTGCTTGGCTCTTGGAGACATGGACACAGATACTTCAGGAGTGGTAATAGAGTCTACCCTGTGATAAGATAGGTAGACAGGAAAGGTGGGCTAAAGAGGGCACACTGAATCACATGATTCCTTAATCTCAACCAAGGGAGAGGACATGGACCTGTGTTCTATATCAGAGAAAAGAAAGAAGTTACTGAGAAGATAGCAAGCGAGATCTCAGAGGAAGGTAGTTGAGATTGGGCCTAAGTGAATTACGAAAGACCACTGTTAAGTGAGGTTGAAAAATGCAAAAATTCAATGGAAGGAGAGGTGCCAGAAACTAAGACTTTATGAACACAACATTATCTAAGATTCCTAACTTCGAAAGCTAACTGAATCTCCTGTATGAGGTTATGCTGTG
Organism: Canis lupus familiaris; assembly: GCF_011100685.1. NCBI lineage: Eukaryota > Metazoa > Chordata > Mammalia > Carnivora > Canidae > Canis > Canis lupus. The sequence goes on along the minus strand of NC_049229.1, from coordinate 42,297,683 downwards.
GTTAGGTTACATTTCAAAGCTCAATAGAACCAGCCAGAAGGTTGAAACCCCCAAAGGCTTAGAAAAAAATTCCTTGAGGCAGTTGCATGTGCAGCGTTGTATCTGCCGCTGGAGCCAGGGAGAGATCCTACTATGCACTTACAGGAAGGTTAAGGATAGCAGAGTGAAGCTAGCTGTTCAGCAGTAGCAAGGCTTGAGGGCAACCTATAATATGAAAACACATGCCCAAACAATGAGCAATGGGGTCTGGGGGAGGAGGCTGGAGGAGGATCACACAGGTAACGTAACTTGAGCACCTGGAAGGTACACAGTAGAGGCACAAATCAAAGGCTCAGTAACATCATCACACTTATCACCACAGGTCAGTCTGTTGTGGGATATAACTGCTGCCTTCTTTCTAGCAGCCATCTCAGAAGAGCCTTGCAGCACCTCTGGCAACCTGCCCGAGGTGGTCCTCCCCTTTGTATGTTGGCAGGAACTGAGGTACTGGGGTAAAGGAAGTGGTTTGGGGAACATGACTGGATTTGCAGTTTAACCTAAACCAAAGTACTTCGAATAGCATTGTAGTGGGGTTGTACTGTATTTACTTCTCAGAAAAGAATGAACTGCTGCACATTTGATATGGGAAGAGGAGCCTTGAAAGCAGACACCTACACAGCAAGAGCAAATAACAATTTAAGATGGATGAACTAAGACATGCAATAGCACAACCACATGAGAGCTTTTGTGTATGTAAATTTGCTTGCTTTTTTAAACCACTGATATCCTGTTTCTGAAAACTTATTCCTAGTCCCATTCTCCTCTAATAGAACCCAATCAGTTTCTGACAGCTCTTTCCCAAACAGCTGTCTTTCATTTAATTTCATTTAGTGTGCAAACCGTTTCAAGTTGCATGCACAAGCACACTGTGAAGAATTCATTTTCTCTAGTTTCCTGGCGACGATAAAAGAATTTAATAATAAAAAAAAAAGTTGAACTTTGGCCTGAAATGTTGCTGTCCTGCCGAAATGGTGAATTATACAAGTGGAAGTGATCCAAAGGTTATTTGGTCCACCCCCAACCATGCAAAAAGAGCCTAAACAGATCCTTTTGTGTAATTATTTTACTTGTCCTTTTAAAATCTTGTAAGAAAAATTCTACATTTTCACTAAATAAATTTGGTCCAGACCTTGATAATTTGAAGAATGAACTTCCCTAGGGATAAATGCAAGGGGTGTGTGTGTGTGTGGAAGGATATAGGACTCACAAACTGGAATGAGTTAGAATATAGAATTAACAATACAAGTATGATCCTAGAGTACTTTTACAGGGAAATAACAGGGAAGATTTGTGTTAAAAAAGCTGAGTTCTTGAAAAAGAGAGACACATCAGGGCACAATAATTTAGGGCATAGACTTTAGAGTTTCATACACATGATTCAAATTCTACCAATGCTGCTCTAAGACATGGTTTTCTTGTCTCCAAAACAGGGGTTAACCACAACATTTATTGAACTCTTACTACATTTTGGGCAATATTCTAAATGCTTTATGTGTATTAATTCACAGAAAAATGCTAATATAGTGTTGTATAGATTAAATAAAACAATATAACATGCTTGGTACAATTCTTGTGTTCAGAAAGTGGGAATAATCATTATTCCAACTTTTGCTCATGAAAATCTAAACTGACCATCAATAAAGAGTTTGGCACCCAAGGACCTTAAAAAAGAACTAAAACAAGTGACACCACTTTGCTCCCCGCCCCCTTTTCCCTCTATGCCCCATAGGAAACAAACCTGAGACAGGCATGAGAAAGGAAGGAAATTCAGTTTTGTACTTTTGCCTAAGTCATAACAGTAAGAAGGGATTATGGATAGTGTGAGGACCTTCCTATTTTTTCTGGCCCAGTTAGGAATCTCCTCATCCTCCACCTCATCCTTCACTGCAAGCATGCTCCTTGTAACATTCTGAGTTTCGAGTCCACCAGGATCTCGAATGCCACACGGTGCTTCAGAGAACCCGCTTGTAATCCCTTGTACGGCTTGGCCCCTATCTTAAACTTCCACCTATCACAGAAGACATGCTAAGCTTTACTTTCCCAGTTTCTCCTTGGAAATGGCAAACGTCTCATTATGAACTTCAGCAGAATCAGGGAATCTATTAATAGGACTTCAGTCTCGGCATCTCTCCAGGTAATAAAACTCAGACTTCTCTGTTCAGTTCAAGCACAACTTGAACTCCAGGGAGATAGAACTCAAAGGTGACTATGAAGTCACTTGTCCAAGAGACTTTTCCATATTTGGGGGAGAAATATTGAGAGTAGAGAAGAATGACTTGCTTCAAATTGAGAGTGAATATAACATCTACCTAATAAATAGGGAAAAATAACTGAGAAAACTGAATTAACCTTGCTAAAGGAAATAATTTTACAAATTTTAAAACATAATTTCCTTGATAATGAAAACTGGTATACTTTGGTATGAGTTAACTCTTTAAGAGTTTTTTAAATTATTTAAATTGTTATTTTCTGCGGATGTTTTTAGCTAAAGCATTCTGTTAGAAGAAGAGAGAGGATGATAGCTCAAGATTTAATTTAACTCTAAGATACTATGATAATTCAAATGTTTCTCTAGCATAAAACTTTCTTTTTTTAGAAATTCAAGTGAACAAATGGGCATTATTTAACGTACCCACTCCTGCTACCTTTAAAAGCTGAAATATCTGGGATACCTGGGTGGTTCAGTGGTTGAGCATTTACCTTTGGCTCAGGGCATGATCCCAGGGTCCAGGGATTGAGTCCCACATCAGGCTCCCCCTGGGGAGCCTGCTTTTCCCTCTGCCTGTGTGTCTCTGCCTCTCTCTGTCTCTCATGAATAAATAAATATGATCTTTTAAATAAATAAATAAATAAATAAAATAAAAGCTGAACAATCTATTCTACTTTAAACAAAATAGATCACCTGTTAATCTAGGTTCAAAACTGCTTTAAAGAATGGAAAATAAATTTTAAAATAATACATGCCATCACCCTAGGGAGCTGTTGAAACCAACAACTATAAGGTTAGGCAGGGATTAAAAGAAGCTAAATTTAGAGCTTGCTATCACTTAAACTGGGCACAAAGACTTGAAGAGGCAAAGGGAAGGTTGCTGGCAAGTAGGAACAATGTAGCAAAGACTTGATTAAAATTAACAATTCAAATGTGGCTGGAACTGAAGCCATGTTAATAGAATTCTTTCCACGTATGCCAATACTTGGCAGGCAATGGCTACAGGGATACTTAACATTCAATTTGACAAGAGGCTAAAACATAACCTATTTTAAAAGAGATGACCAGCAATGAAAGTGGTGATGCCACTGTCTTGTATTATCAAATACTGCCACCCACTCTTTTCTGTCCAGCCCATCCTGCCATCACTAGCAAGTACGCCTGAGCCAGACACCACATTCAGAACCATGGCTCCTTGCTGTCTCTATTCCAGGCCCCAAATAACTGGTTTCTTTATCCAATCACCCTGAATAAGAGGGAATATTGTCTAGCAACTACAGCAAAGGAGCACCAGGCACTCCCTAGGAAAATGCATTGGGAATATCAGTGGGAAGGAATTGTCTCCCAGCAACGAGTTTACCTTCTCAATCTTCCAAGCCCATTACTTCTCTCGGAAAACTTCACTTCCTATTATATAATGAATGCTTTGGGTAGGACACTCACACTTCTCACTAGCACCATGCCAGAACATTCAAGAAATAAAACCTACTTCAATTCCATGTTTACAAAAAAAGAGGATATGTATGAATTCATTCCATAAGCGGGTCTCACAGACACATTATAAAAGTCATATTCAACCTGCCTGCATTTTATCAAACCATAAATCATTTCTACTCTGACCCCCCAACATTCTTATGCTCTGGCCAGGGAGCATTTTAAGTGTGTGGCCATCAATTGCCATGAATAACAAAGAATGCAGGAAAAGCGGTTTCTAAATCAAATCCGTACTCTTGAAAATAAACATATTTCCAAATGATGTAATTGCAACAATATGCCAGTCTTGGTTTGAAAATTAATATAACATTAAAGTTTTTTTTTTTAAAGACCAAGAAGGAAGTATAAATAAAAATGACATCATATTACTCTATCAGTTTTTGCCTGTATGTAACAAGACTAGCTGGTGGAAAGTAAGGCAGTAGATAGATGCATAAAAATAAAGAAGATTAAAGGTCCTCCTGGATAATTAAAGTCTAGATTACATTGTTACTCAAACTGAAATAACCCAAACACAGATAATCCAAAACCAAAGTAATAGATTTTTAAATACATGTAACAGCTTTGTTGCGATATAACTCACTTACCATAAAATTTACCCCTTTAAGCAATTCAGTATTTTCTAGTACACTCACAGAGTTGTATAACCATCATCAGTACCCAAGTCCAGAAGATTTTTATTACACCCAAAAGAAACTTTGTACTCATTAAGTGAGTACTCATTAGTACTCACTCCCCATTGTTTCACTCCAGACTCTGACAACCACTAATCTATTTTCTGTCTCTATGGATTAGACTATTCTGGACATTTCACACAAATGTAATCATAGGATATGTAGCTACTTGTGCCTGTCTCACTTAACATCATGTTCATCTGTGTTACCACATCTATCAGTACTTCATTCTTTTTCATTGCCAAACACTACTCTGTCGTATGGATATACCTTATTTATTTATGCATTCATCAGTTGATAAACAACATCAGTTGATAAGATATTTGGGTTGTTTCCATTTTCCGGTTATTATGAATAAGGCTGCTATGACTTTTCATGTGCAAGTTTCTGTGTAAACATGTTTTCAATTATCATGGGCATATACCCAGGTGCAGAACTGCTGGGTCATAGAGTAACTCTACATTTAACTTTTTGAGGAATGCCAAGCTGTTTTCCAAAGTGGTTACAATATCTTACATTCCCACTAGCAAGGTATGAGGGTTTCCATGTTCCTACACCTCACTAACACTTGATATTGTCTTTTTTATTATAACTGTCCTAGTGGTGTGAAGTGGTATTTCATCTTTGTTTTGATGTGTATTTCACAAACGACTGCTGAGTGTCTTTTCATGTGCTTACGGACCATCAGCATTTAGTCTTTGGAAAGATATCTATTCAAATCTTTCATCTGGGGGCAGCCCTGGTAGCTCAGCTGTTTAGCGCCGCCTTCAGCCCAGGGTGTGATCTTGAAGACCTGGGATGGAGTCCCCTGTCAGGCTCCCTGCCTGGAGCCTGCTTCTCCCTCTGCATGTGTCTCTGTCTCTGCCTTTCTCTCTCTGTATCTCTCATGAATAAATAAATAAAATATATTTTTTTAAATCTTTCATCTGTTTTTAATTGAGTTACTTATCATTCTATCATTGTTTTTCAAGTGTTCTTTATGTTTTCTGGAAACTAGACTCTTATCAGATATAAGATTTGCAATTATATTCCTCCATTCTGTAAGTTGTCATTTTACTTTCTCGATGGTATATTCTGAAGCACAAAAGTTTTATATTTTGATGAAGTTCAATTTATTTTTACTTTTTTTTTTTGTGATTTTAGTGTCATACCTAAGAAACTAGTGACGATTCCAAGGTTATGAAGATTTATACCTATGTTTTCTTCTAAGTCATATAGCTTTATAGCTTACATCTAGGTATCTGATCGATTTGATATATGGTATAAAATAGGGGTTGAATTTTACTCTTTTGCATGTGGCTATCCAGTTGCCTCAGAGCTATTTATTGAAGAAACTAACCTTTCCTCCATTTAATTGTCTTAGAATGTTTGTCAAAATTCAAATGACCATAAATGAAAGAATTTACTTCTGCATTCTCAATTTTAATTCACTTATCTATATTTCTATCCTACATCAGCACCACACTAGCTGGATTACTGTGGCTTTATAGTAAGTTTGGAAATTAGAAAGTCTGAATCCTCAAACTTTGTTGTATTCTTTAAGGTTATTTTGGCTGCCTAGGTCCCAATGAACTTTAAGTTCAGCTGGGATTTTGACAGGGATTGTGTTGAAACTGTACATCAATTTGGGGAGTACTTCCTTTTTTTTTTTTTTTTTTAAAGATTTTATTTATTTATTCATGAGAGACAGAGAGAGAGAGAGAGGCAGAGACACAGGCAGAGGGAGAAGCAGACTCCATGCAGGGAGCCCGATGCGGGACTCAATCCCGGGTCTCCAGGATCATGCCCTGGGCCAAAGGCAGGTGCTCAACCGCTGAGCCACCAGGCGTCCCCCATTGGGGAGTACTTCCATCTTAACAATATTGAGAATTCTGATCTGTACACAGGAGATATCTTTCCATTTATTTAAGCTTCTTTAATTTTTCAACAATGTTTTTATAGTTTTCAGGGTACAAATTCTACTTTCTTTTGCTTAAACTAATCCTAAATATTATATTCTTTTTGATGCTTAAAGTATTAGGTTTTAGTGTCTCTTCTAACTTTCTTGAAGCACCAAGATAAAAAATAATTCTATCCATAGTCAAGCACTTCAGACCAATCTTGGATGTTTATAAAGATCTTTAATGAAGAAGGAAATTGTATAGATCTATCAAGAGGCAGTAGAATGGAGCGGAATGCAGACTGGAATCAAGTAAGATGGGTTCAAACTAAAACGTGGTCACTTATAGATTATAGAATGCTGGAAAATTTGTTTTCCTTCTCTAGCTTCAGCTTTCTCATTTATAAAATTAAGAAAATACCTACCTGTAAACTTTATATAGACTAGAAACAATATACCAAACATAAACTTCTTAAGGGCTTTGTCTTATTCATTCACCACTATATCTCTAGACCCTAGATCAATGTCTGGAACATAGAAAGTACTCAAAAATTTGCTAAATGAATGAACAAAATGTCTGATGTAGCATCTAGCAAAAATAAGAACTTATTAAATGACAGCAATAGTTATTATCATCATTAATATTATCAACATTAGTATAAATAACCTAATGCTCCAGTGAAATAAGTAAACTAAATTATACCAGTACTACAATCTGAAGAAAGTGGAAGAACAAATAAATTTAGCCAGAGGTAGTGCAAATCTGATAATAGCAAAGGAAAACTTCAACAATGCCAATGTGGCAGATTTCCTTTAAATTAACTTTTTGCTTACTTCCTATTTTTGAATATGGGAAAGGCTAGAAAACGTTGTTGCAGATAAGGGAAAATACGCCAGAATAACTGGAAATTTAAAAAACTATCATTCTGTATTATATTGATTATAATAATAAAAATATATTAACAGAGCCAAGAAGGTACTCTGATTTTTCAAAAATGGAACATTGCTTAGGTCCTTATTTTCTGTAAAGTTCACTGTTTCAAAAAGAAAGAAAGAAAAGTAGAAAGGATAAAAAAATAAAGAACTCTACGAATATGCCAGGCTAGAAACCTCTAGTTTGGGGGTTTTTAGAGTTTTTCAAAACTTCATAGAAACATCCGTAAAAATAGGACAAAAGGACAAAAAATAATGCTTAAACCAAAATTCAAGTCCAGTGCCATATGCAGCCTCTAAAAAAGCCTTCTGATGTTTCAACAGACTGTGCCTTTTCATTTCCTGTAGTTCTATCTTATAAGAAGAGGGAGCCACTGTTTTGCATTTAAGACATGGCATTAAGAAAGACTACTCTGACCTTGGAACTCATCATTACTAATTAATTGGTTTGAAAACCAATTGTTTCCATTTCTATTTCATTCCAATAGCAGCAAATCAAAGGAAGATGATTCTACAAACTGTCACAGATAGGCTAAAGGAATAATATCTTTTGGAGTGTCAAATAAATAAAACTCTACAATCCTGTCATTAACATTGCTAAATCTTGCTTCTATGGTTTTAAAAGGCTGCTTATTTCATCAAACAAAAGTAGCTGTTCTCATTGATAGACAGGATTTAAAAGATCTTTCTTACTATAATAAGAGCAAAACATCTACTTATAATTTCAAATAATATGTTAAGTCTACATAAAATATTTGGAGTCTGAAATTACATTCCACATATTGTTATCCTGGTATGCATTCTGTAATGATTTCAAAGTCTTCCTTTTTTGTACTTTTAAAATTAATAATAAGGCCATTTAAAAAATTTTTTTAAACAATGCATGGATTTAGTAAAAAAATTAGAAAATAAAAGTATAAAATGAATGTAAAATTCTCCCTCTCCACAGACCCATTATCCTATTTCCCCAAAGAAACTACTATTAACTGTTTTTTATTAATAACCTGAAATTTTCCATGCACAGACAGGTATACCCAATCATACATATACAAAAGAAATTTCAGTTCTACTACTGTCAACTATAAACCATCTCCTTTAATACAAAATAAAATTATGTATGTATCTAAATACTTTATTATCAGTGTATGACTATAATACAATAATTAGAGAACTTAGGTGCTTGAAGCAACTCTGGGAAGCATTTACCAATCTCTTTGTTTTATAGTTCAAGAAACTGACACTCAGTTAATTAAAGTTAGTTAACCAGGTCCTAACTGACCACTTGGAAGTTCTGGTATTTTGTTCATTGCATGATTCTAAAGATATTACTATCTTCAAATAGAACTTAGAACATTCTTTTTGAATTGGGAACAAAATTCTGAAGTTTATTTTAATTTAAAGATTTTATTTATTAATTTGACAGAGAGAGAGAATGCACAAGCATGGGGAACAGCAGGCAGAGGGAGAAGCAGACTCCCTGCTGAGCAGGGAGGCCATCACAGGGCTCAATCTCAGGACTCGGGGGGATCATGACCTGAGTTCAAGACAGACACTTAACCGACTGAGCCACCCAGGCACCCCCTGAGATGTAGTTTAAAGTGAAGATACTGTTCACTTTAAACAGAGAATACTGTTATTCTCTCCCTCAGTTTGAACCTCTCACTCTGCCAGGGTGGAGATTTCAATTTAGTTTCATCCAAAACAACAGTTCTGCCTCCTGGGCAGGCTCAACAGCCCTATTCACATCTGTAGTCTTAAGTAAGCAAGTAAAAATAAGGTGCAAACCTTATGAATTTAGCTAACTCCCATGTGAGCATAGTAAAATGATGGATTTGGCTTTCTCAGTTGAATACCAAAGAATTCAGAGAACCAACAGGCCCCAGCCTGCACCCTACATTATAAATGAATAAAGATCTCTCATTCAGAAGCTCAAGAGGGCAAGTTCTTAGTTTCTTCAGAAGTGAATGAGATATATGATGGATTCCTTGTAATCCAATTAAAAAAATCACATGGGCCAATATTCACCCAACTGGTATGTGAGCAGAGACAAAATGTCAACGGAATCTAAAGATAGCCCGGTACCAAAAGCCACTGTGTTTATAGCAAGACTCTGCGGTGATGAAAAGTACTTTACTGAATGAGTGCTGGCTTAATATGCAATGAAGTGGGTAGATTAGATAATTCTGTTTTGGTCACACCATGTGACCACAGGCCTATCTTCTAAGTGCTTTGTTTCTCAGTTTACCTGCTTTCCTCATTGGCCACAAAAGAATTTAGTACTGGTTTGGGGAGAGGTGTGGGTTTCAGAGACTTTGGATGAACAAAGGCCTTGCTCAATGAACTATAGAACTTACTGTGCTTTTTGACTTCTTTTAATTAAAAAACAAAAAACAAAAAGCCGACAAGCAATTGTTTGCCTTCCCTCACGTCTTTGCAAGGTTCTATAGAAGTCTGAATCTCCATCCTCTATTATATAATATTTTCACTGACTTTTTAAACCTTTCAGAATCACACAGAAATAGAAACTGCCCCTTAAGTCTGACCTGGCACTAAATACTAAAACTTCTGTAGATTGTTAGCAGTAAAAATGCCAAATAAAAATCTCCCGGATACACTCTCGCACTCTGTGCATGTTGTTACCTTGGGCTTCTGGGATTTGTCTCCAACATAAACAGTCCTATTGTCACACCGAAGGAGGTTACCTCAGCCCTTCTGAAAACAGGGACTGAGTGAGTTCTAGTCCCTGAAACAAAGACAAAAAGAGGATGGGCCAGACAAGTGACAACTAGCACCTACAACTAGCACTGACAACTAGTACTGACAACCAGTACCAAATGCCAACTATTACTTCTAATGGGGTACAAAATATATTGAACCTGAAAAATTCTCTATATTTTTACGGTTGTAATTAACTGTATTTTTCAACCAAAAAGCACCTTTCCTTTGAGGAGTTATTTGATTGATTTTTTAAAAAAATTTTGCATGCTCCCTGTCTAAAGTTGTTTGTCAGAAGTCAATAATACATTTTCTTCCCCTTCATGCTAGTTGGGGCAAGGACCCTTCCTTATTCAGCCTATCCTCTAAGGAAATCTAGAAAAGCTTCCCCTCCTCAACTGGTACTAATATTTTAAATTAACTTTGCACCTGGGGAAAGTAAAATGAAGAGTTACTATAGGTTGGGGATACAGACATAAAATATTATAATAGTAGTCTTAGAAACCCACACTACATTCATAGGAGGAATAGTCTAGAATCTCAGTGACTGGCATCTGATAACCAAGTATCTTTGCTTTTGTTTTTCACCTCCTGATGGCCTATGTTGGGGCTACTTTTATTTTTTTAATCGCTGTATACTCTCCACAGCAGGAAGAAAAACACAACAGATTGAAACCCAATGTTGTAATTGACTTTGTAGTTGCTCTCCTAAAAAGTTTGATGGAAACAGAGACTGAAACTATCGTACTGACTCATATGATGTTCTGCATTATACAAGCAATTCATTTAATTATTTTATAAGTCAATAAAACAAGATGCTGTAGTTCTCTCCATTGCGTGAAACACTGAACCCTAAGCAGCTCAAAAGATATGCATCAATGTAGGAAAAAAATAGGGGGTCAGGATCTGGGTGGAGTCCCTGCACATCTCTTTGCTAGCTGAATGCCCCTAAGCAAGCCACTTATTCTTTCTGGGCTGCAGTTTACTCTTCACAAAGTGGCAGGTGGGCCAAATGATCTCTAAAGCTCTGTAAATTTATGAAAGATAATGAATTATTTTTAGCAAATTAAATATCCATAGCCCCTTTGAGGTAGGTCATGCTCACATTAAAATTATTCATAAATATTAGGAAAAAATAAGTAAAGTCCAATAGAGAGATAAGAAGCCAGTGTCCATGCTCAGTAAATAGAGGAGCTAAGTACTACAGTAAGTTTACCAACCTTGGAACAGGCTACATAAACTTTTCCTTTTTTTTTTTTTTTTAAGATTTTATTTATTTATTCATGACAGAGAGAGAGAGAGAGAGGCAGAGACACAGGCAGAGGGAGAGGCAGGCTCCATGCAGGGAGCCTGACATGGGACTCGATCCTGGGTCTCCAGGATCCGGCCCTGAGCTGAAGGCGGCGCTAAACCGCTGAGCCACCCGGGCTGCCCACCATAAATTTTTCCTAAAGAAACTACAGACTTTCAAAATTAAACCTCTGTAAAACAGACCAGAGTTTCACACATTCCAGAGGCAAATAAGCAACCAATAGGATTTGTAAAATAGTTTTAAAAGTCATTTTTCTCTAATAAAGAAATTTGTATTTGATCATTTTCCCTCCACCATTGAGGTGGCTGGAAAACACTTCTATCTCCTTCCTTTCCTATCAAACTCACACATGTTTACAAGAGCCAGCTCTAATCCAAGCATGAACAAGGTCATGAGACAAGATCTGATCAGGAAGAAAGTCAGCAAGAACTTCCCCCACCCTTTGAAATTTTAACTCCTGTCCAGGCACTCCCTCTCACCCCATACTCCTCTCATAAAACGTGGTATTTATTTATCTTTGATTCTCCCTAAAGGCGCCAGGAGAAGCCTGTCGAGTGAGCTGCCACCTTCCAGATTGAATCGGTTTCCCTGAGCTGCTGGGCAGCTCTAAAGGCAGAAACCAGAAACTCTTCCGCCCGATTGGGTTTTCTCAATACAAGAGCTGGCATAGTCTCACACAAATTTCATCTAAGCGGAACAATAACAATATTAAGTTCCCTCCTATCACAATGGCCCTAGTGTTATTTGGTTGGGTTGTCATTCCACCTGTCAGCTGCCACCAGAGGACAACGAATTTGCAAATTGACACAGTTTTCTTAGGAATGTTCTTTGTTGTTTTTCTCTTTGGATTTAACATTTCTGTACCTCCTATTCTTCAAGGGCATGGGGCTTATTTAAACATAGATCTTTACAACTTAACTGGAAGGGTGCCCTGCTCACACATGGGAAACTGCCATAGAGCAGACCTAATTTATGTACTGAGCAGGTGATAGAGCAAGAATAGCAGTCAAAATGATGATTTCTTGTCTTACAAAAGGGTCTAAGAGGGTTGTGGACTGGATCAGGGGTCTGGGAAAAGAAAACAGTAGTATCTAAATCCAGTTACAGTAAGGGAATTTTATATACATCCATAACCTGGGTCAACTCAAAGACATAAATACCTAAGATGCTCTCACACATCCCTGATCATCATGATTAAATATAGAGAGATTGGAGATCTGTCCTCTAAAGCAGTATCCTACTGTGTTAGGAGCCTCTAAATGATAAAAATCTATGGGTTCTCCTCCTAGAAAAAAGAGTAGGAAATGACAAGCAGTTGGGAAGAACAAAGGGACTTTCTCATGTTGGGACTTTTCAAGTTCAGAAAACAAAACAATCAAAAAAAGGTATGATATAAAATATCAAAACAGAACAGACTGCACAGTTAAATAACAAACAATGCTGATGTTTGACAGCCTTTTCATTGCTATCTCCAAGGCCTCTAGAACAAGGCCTGGTACATAACAGATGTTCAGGAATGTTATTCTCTCTGCCCAGAACCAGCCACCCTCCCCCAAAACACCACCACCATGACCACAGGGCTCCTGTCTCACTTCATTCAGGTCTGTGCTCAAAGATTTACTCTTTAAATACACCTTACTTGACCATATGCTCTAGGACCTCCTCATTCCTCTTCATTTTCCTTATGACACTTATTACTCAATACTGTATTTATATGTACTTGCTTTTTAATTGTCTGATAGGTACTGTTTTTGTTCACTGTAGTATCCCAAACCTCTCAAACAATATCTGGCACACAGTTAGTACTCAATAAATAGTTACTGAAAAAAATAAACAATTAGACTGGATTACAACCTACAGACTTACTCTATTTCATGCTCAGTCAGCCAGCCAATAACTACTAGCTATTCACTAAATGTTGGACACTGTCTAGGAGTAAAGAACCTATGTTAAGATTAGGCCCCTCTCTAAGAAAGTCATGATAACAGTTTAATAGGGTATGTGTCATGAGGCTGTGCATAATGGGATACGTGAGCAAGGAAGAAAGGCAGCTAATGCAGAGAGTAGGTAAAATTCTCCCAGTCATGCTTCAGTTACATTCTGCAAAGTGAATAGCATGGAGGAGGATATGGAGCATGTAGCCACAAGATAAAACTATGTGGTCAGTAGAGAGAAAGGGCAGGAGGTAAGATAAGCACAATGCAGGGGACTTAGCAAGAAGGACCGAAACCAAACCTAATCCCGAAAGCTGGAAGGAGCCATTGAAGGAAGGAGCCATTGAAGGTTTTAAGCAGAGGAGTGACAGGATCTGATTTGCACAACATTAGGAGGAGGCGGAAGAGAGGGAGAAGTCCAGAGAGAGCAGTAAAACTAAGACAATCCATCCCAACATTCATTTGTGCATTTCTTCAAGAATATGGATGCCTGCTTAGGAAGGCTATGTGCAAAGGCTCTCAGAACAGGAAAGAGCAATGGAAATGGAAAAGGGCCAGCTCTAAAGCTACAGAGTGGGTAAAACATAAAGACCTGGGTGGCTGATAGGGACATCTAATATGACAGCCATGTATGTGGTTTGGCTACAGCCAGAGCAGTGCCATTCATCAAAATAAGAAATGGAGTGGGAAACGAGATGGGGAAAGTGTGGAGGTAACTTGATTTGGGGGTAAAATTACATGTGAAGTTTCAGATGATTTGAAGTACTAGTCAGACATTGAATTAAAGGTGGCCATGAGGCAATAGACAGGGAATTCATTACTTTCATGAGAACAAGCTGAAAAAAGCATTCTATTCTAGGTAAACTCAAAAACTTCTATAATGGTAGTTCTGTTTCGATACTTTGTATCATATCTTTCTTATTCTTATGAAAGCAACAAATTAGTTAAGTGTCTATGTTTTCCATAAAAATTAAGTGCATACCTTTACTAAAAATTGAACTTGGAGAAATACACATTAAAAGACTAACTTAGGGATCCCTGGGTGGCGCAGCGGTTTGGCGCCTGCCTTTGGCCCAGGGCGCGATCCTGGAGACCAGGGATCGAATCCCACGTCGGGCTCCCGGTGCATGGACCCTGCTTCTCCCTCTGCCTGTGTCTCTGCCTCTCTCTCTCTCTGTGTGACTATCATAAATAAATAAAAATTAAAAAAATAAAATAAAAAAAAAAATAAAAGACTAACTTAAAAAAAAGACCAAGTTTTCAGAAAAACAATTCTTTATGTTCATACTCAACAATGAAAGGCAACCACTGACATTCTACTATTATGTTCATCAAGAGAGAAATCCATAATAAACAATGACAAGTTAGAAGGAGATGAAAGAGAGGAGGAAAACAAATGAGGAACATCAACGTGTCTACATGACATTCCTAGCAGGAAGGTGATTTAATTACAGTTCAGGAAAGCTTCAGTTGACCTTACACATGTTATTTGTACATTTATATTCATCACCACCAAAGGGATATGTCACAACTTATGAAAATACATTCAAAGCAAAAAATTTTACAAATTAAGAAACATGAAATCAAAGAGAAACACAGAAAAATAATGCTAGGAATAAGATTTGTGCACAAATGCATATTGCTTATTCCTTCACGTCCATTAGAGATGGTCTACAAATTTGGCTCTAACCTTTCTAGTAACCAATGTAAAGAAGAAAGTACGATCAAGTATAAGATTCATAATAGCCATAAGATTTTTTTTTTTTTTTAGAAAATGAGTCAGTGAAAAGGAAAAAAAAAAGAAAAGGAAAGAAAAAGAAAATGAGTCAGTGCTTCTAAACCCTGGGATCTGAGAAGAATGTCAACTGCAAGTCCTCTCAAAAATGATGTGATGTACTATACTAAGTAGACTTGTTATTAAAAACACAGAGAGAATAGTGAATTTCACCCAGCTACTTGCTATAACATCCATCATTGAAGGCCAGCAACTTAACACCACTATCCTATAAATAACATTTCTCAGAAGTAGGTTTTTGAGCAAATGGACAACAGAGAATTTAAAATTCCAATCTCTAAAAGGAATGTGAACACAGAATTTTTGTGTGTGTGTGTGTGGTACAACTTAAAGGCACCACATCCTTTAGTGATAGCTAGAGCAGAGGGTAGGGTTAAAGTCCTCTTAAAAAATTAAGAAGTTTAATGAAGATATCACATTCTACAAAAATATGGATTTTGTAGAAGATAGCTCATGAAAAATACAGTGCAGTCAGGAAGGAAAAAAGATGAGCTTTGGAGTTATGTTTGGCTTCAAAACCTGGTTCTGATACTTATAGCTGTATGGCCCTAGAATAATCACTTAACCTTTTGGAGTCTGTTTCCTTTATCTATAATATGCAGGGTATAATGAGGAATAAATGAGATTATAAATATAAAGTGTTAGTATAGTGTTGAGTACGTGGACATAAGATAAGTGAGGGGGCGTGGGACAGAGTACCAACAGAACTAACTATAGTAGGAAATAGTATACATAATAGTGAGGGGAAGGAAATATGGAATCTGTATCTGGCAGAGGAAGACTCATTTACACTGTAACTAAATGACTTTGGTGCCAAGAGAGTGCCACTTCTACTAATGGGAGTACATCATATTCCCCAAGAATGTTGATTGAAAATAAGTATACAGTTCTAGACCATAATTGCCTTTGCTCCCTCCAGTCGTGTACAATTAGTTAATATTCAATCTTTCTTAGAAATAAGAAGAACCGGGACACCTGGGTGGTTCAGTGGTTGCGTGTCTGCCTTCAGCCAAGGGTGTGATCCTGGAGACCCAGGATTGAGTCCCACATCGGGCTCCCTGCATGGAGCCTGCTTCTCCCTCTGCCTATATCTCTGCCTCTCAATCTCTGTGTCTCTCATGAATAAATAAATACAATCTTAAAAAAAAAAAAGAAAGAAAGAAAGAAGAAGAACCTACACATCAAATGACAAAGACCAATAAAATAATTCATCCATCTAATTTCTAAGTAGCCACCCACATATCAACTTCTGTATATCATCAATTTAAGGTGCAGCCAAAAACACACATGATAAATGACTTAATTATAAATCTATACTTGCCAGGGAAAGAGTTTTAATTTAACAAGCAACATAAAAGATAACTAGAGCCTGTTCTCAATAGTAGCTACTCATTTTTGTCTCACAGCAGGTGTACACATGCACTTGAAACATCTGCTCTCCTTATTATAGAAATCTTGACCTAAAGAAAAAAAAGAGAAGTTCCTGTTTCTCCCACAAAAGCTTTAAAAATCAAAAAAGGAAAAAAAAAAAAGAAAAAAAATCAAAAAAGGTGCAACCAGATGTAGTTATTTAGGGGCGTTTTTCTTCCTTACAGGCATCCTGCTTATGAATCATAATACTTGAAATATTTTATTTCTGTTTTCCTTCAATTAACCATTTTTTGGCTAACCTGTTTTCCCATCAGCTCTCCTAAATTACATTCACCTCATCCCCAGACTACTGGTTAATCACACTTCTCAGCCCAGAGTATATTATCACCATCAGTCCATAGAAGGCCCCTCTCTTGGTTTATTTATTTTATTGTTTTCCCCCCCTTTATCTCCAATCCTTATTCTCTCCCACTTCTACATAAGCAATCACTGAATTGTCTGGCATCTGTCTTTGGATACAGATTGTTTATTTGAAAAATATAAAGTGTTGTTTTTGTGTATATGTATGTTTAAAATTTTTCATCAGTGGCAATGTACTATGCATAATCTTCTCTCATTTCTCATGAAATCTTCCCAAATTGTATCCATGATGTAGCGTGGCCTTTTAATCCATACTAAACTGTTGCATTGTATTCCAAAAAATGAACCTGTTACCTCAAAAAATGCTAATATATCCAAACATGACATCTAGATAAACTGAAACTTAAATGTAAAGGTGGCTAACAGTGGAGCGCCTGGGTGGCTTGGTAGGTTAAGCATCAAACTCTTGGTTTCAGCTCAGGTCATGATCTCACGTGACATGAGATGGAGCCCTGAATTGGGCTCTGAGTTCAGCAGGAGTCTACTTGAAGATTCTCTCCTTCTGCCCCTTTCCCACTTGTGCACGTGTGCTTGTCTCTCCCCCAAATAAATAAATAAAATATATTTTTAAAAAAGATGGCTAAGAAAGAAATGTCAGATCAGTGAATAATCTTGTGGCCCTAGAAAATAAAAGCATAACTTTAAGGTAAAAAAAAAAAAAAAAGGAGGAGGAGGAGAGGAGATATATTTGATAAATTCAAAATTACAGTCTTAAATCACAATAGTAAAAAGCCAAATAACTAGCATATAGAGACTAAACTTTATTAATAATGGAAGGAATGTAAATAAAAATGAAATATCTCTTTACATCTGTCAGTTTGTTAAAATGAAAAGTCTAAATATATAAAATGTCGGCAAGGATGTGGGAAAGCAGGAGCATTCATCTACTATTGGTGGGACACAGACAGTGCAGCCTTTCCAGGAAGCGTTCTGGCAGTACTTGGTGACTTTCAGAATGTGTGTTCTTTTAAAGATGTTTATTTATTTATTTCAGAGAGAGAGAGAGAGAGAGAGAACAAGCCAGGGGGTGGGGGAGGAGGTAACGGACAGAGAGAGGGAAAGAGAGAATCCCAAGCCGACTCCAAGCTGCGTGCAGAGCCCAATGAGGGACTTGATTCCAGGACCCTGAGATCATGACCTGAGCAGAAATCAAAAGTCAGACACTTAACTAAATGAACCCCCCAGGCGCACCCACAATGTGTGTTCTGCAATCCTACTCCTGAGTACATACCCCTAGAGTACAAAGATGTTTCTCATACCATTGCTTGTGGTAGCAGGAAGAGATAATCCACTCCTTGTCTTATGCAAGATAAAATTATATAGATACACACTATGAAACTATGTATCAAAAAAAAGAAACTATGTATCTCTTATCTCTATAACCTTTTTTAAACAAAGATTCTACCATAAATTTTCTGTAAAAAAATTAGAGCATGCCTGCAGACTTGAAGTACAAACCACAAATAACATCTCACATTGGCAAATAGTGGAATATTTTCCTATAGAATCAAAAGGAATCTTTCCTAAATAACAGAATATTCTCTACAAAGGTCCTAAATACATGTACCTGTATGAGTACAGTCTGAATATTATTTAAATATAATAGCAATGTACTTGAAGACTTTAAAAAATTTAGAACAATTTATTAAAACTGCAAATTCTACCTGTTATTTTAGCTACAACGTGATAGTAAATCAAAGGATACAAATTGAGCTTTTTAAGGTTATATTAGCCATTTAATGACAAAAGTTCCCTTATTCTTATTTTTCTGTGCGGCCTTAAAACAAGTAAAGTCATCAGTTCTCAAGAATTATGGGATATAAATGCTACAATTTAACAACGCACAATGCTATCAGTGTTCCAAGTACTTTAAAAAAAGGTTTGATGGATACTGGTCATGTTAGTGTCACACTCAATTACTAAGTTTATGTACACTTGTGGCTCTGGACTCAGAGTTTTTAGATGTCTGGGCTTTAAATAAGACAATAATTTGGTCACTCAGGAAAGTTACGAAAAGCAACTTGAATTATAAATATGCAACTCAGTTTCTTATAACATCTCTAATTTTCATGTACTTTCCCAATATTAGATTCAAATCTGAAATGATATTACTTGGGGCATAAAAGCCCAAATAACTGCTGCCTATACGTCTCATGAGAAACCACTGTCCTGGGTACCTGGATGGCTCAGTCAGTTAAGCGTTCCCTTTGGCTCAGGTCATGATCCCAGGGTGCTAGATCAAGCCCCCACATCAGGCTCCTTGGACGGGGAGCCGGCTTCTCTCTCTGCCTGCTGCTCCTCCTGCTTGTGCTCTCTCTCTCTCTAATAAATAAATAAAATCTAAAAAAAAAAAAAAGAAAAGAAAGAAACTTTCTGTCCTAAAGTGTACTTTAAATACAATGGTCAAAATAAATAAGTAAATAAATAAATAAATAAATAATATAAATAAATAAATACAATGGTCCTTGCCCAAAGGCTGCTTTTTCACACACACAGAAACATTTACCTGACACAGAGGCTTCCAAAAGAACTACATTCACAGGAGGGAAAAGAGCTGGGAGCGAGACTGGTTCTTGGCAAGGATGGCTATTTGAGAGGCCTGAGCTGACTGGACCATATGGCTTTGTTCCCTCCAAAGGTCGTTTGAAGCACAGTATTTTTATGGTAGGGTATTGAGTTCTGAGATCTCTGATACACCCCAGGGAAGGAGCAAAGGCTACTCTCCGCCCTGTGCCAGCCCCCTGCCAGCTTACTAATGAAGGTGAAGAACTGTGAATGCACCCAAATAAAACACAGGAAAAGGCGAAAAAGGACTCTGAGCTGGGTCCATTCCTTTTATTCCGGGAGCAACCTTTTCTGCACTTAGGGACTAATGAGTCATGAACAAGAGGTGGGAACAAATCCCACAGTGCGTTACCAGGAGGGACAACACCGTCGCCCTTTGTTTTCCCTAGCTGGTTCAGTTTTCAGAGCATTTCCCAGCAAGGACCAAAAGCAACTAGAACAAAGGAAATTGAGCAGATACTTGAACTGTCTCCATTTATATACTTCAGGGAACTGGGTGCCTCAGTGTTGACGTGATGGTGTGGGTGTGGAGGAATACACAGGTAAAGGGGCCCAGGGAATCAAATAGAGATGACTTTATCTGAAAAGTTTATTTAAAAATTTATTTTGAACAACCTTATCTTTTCTAAGGGACTTGAGCTCTAATCCCTCAGCAGACTTGTAAAAGGAAAACAAAAATAAAACTTGAGGTATTGTATTTTTCTATCCTTACCACTTAATTAAGAAGGGCCTTGGGATCCCTGGGTGGCGCAGCAGTTTAGCGCCTGCCTTTGGCCCAGGGCGCGATCCTGGAGACCCGGGATCGAATCCCACATCGGGCTCCCGGTGCATGGAGCCTGCTTCTCCTTCTGCCTATGTCTCTGCCTCTCTCTCTCTCTCTGTGTGACTATCATAAATAAATAAAAATTAAAAAAAAAAAAAAAAAAAAAAAAGAAGGGCCTTTACACTGTTGAAGGTTTTAATTGCCTTTCCCCCTCTCCAGCCTCCTCCACTTGGGGGAGTACCTAAACCAGAGTACCTAAACCAGAGGGGAACACAGATCTGAAGCTACTCTCGAGGGAAAAACACCAACACAATTATCTTAGACACCATGTCTCCCTTTCTCCTCTGCTCTGACTCTTTCCCCCACTCCATCCACCTCAACAAGCACACATCCACAGCATTTCTGGTGTACAAGAAGCTTTCCTAGCAGCACTAAAAGCACCAAATGCTGCAATATGAGAAAGTTCCCAATAATCTGCAGAAAAGGAAGAAGAGGGAAAGAAGTTATAAAATAGAAGAAAAAAGGATGGGAGAGAGGCTAAATCTGCCAAGAAATAACATCTTCTAACTAAGACACATTAATAAAAAATAACAGGGATCCAATAAAATTTGATTTGCTCCCCTATATGTTAAAAATCTAGAATTTTACCTCTTTTCTCGTTATTTACTATGATGACATGCAGACCAATAAAAAGTGTTCTTTGCTGCCCCAGAATGATCAGGAAACTTCTGTGACTACCAAAATTTATACCAAGGACATTATCATTAATCTCTCTTAGACCCACAGAGAAAAAAAATCCTCAATTTTGATTTGGTATTCTAACAAATCAGAGTATGCTCACCAAGGGTCTTATAATAGTAAATAATAAATTATTTTTATGTAGTTAAAAATTATATCAGCTCCTATTTATTAATATCAATAACGTGCTAGCATGCATGCATGACCTCTAATCTTTGTAACCATGATGGAAGTTAGACATTACCAGATATTCCCATGAGGATACTAAAGACTGAATGATGTGCTCAAGACCTCATAAGCTTAGTGATGGAACCAGGATTTGAATCTATTTTTTTCTGGCTCCAAAGACTATCCTCTATTAAGCCACAGAAGAAAGTGAACTATATCCAGCCCTTTAACATTTGAACAGTAAGATTTAAGCTTAATACTATGATAACACTGAGTTTTCTACAATCAACAATCCATCATATCGATCAGTAATAATGAAGAATCATAGTGAGAATGACATAGTTGCTAATTAAAGTAGATTGACTATAAGTGACCTCCAGGTTGTACTTCAACAACTGCATAAGTTTCTAGGGGGCTCAGAACACCCGGCTACATTGATTATTTAGACTATAATTGGACTCTAAACCCTAATCTAACCTATAGGTTCAGAGTCCAATTCTAGTATATGCCTGCTACCCATAAAAAAAAAAGAGTCATCAAATGAATGCAACCTCTGGGGATCAATGGCCCTTAAGGAATTCAAAAATAGTATGGATTTTACCAGAGGTCTCTCAATGTCTCTATCACTCTGAACCTTCGGGAAGTCCCAGAAGTGTAATTCCCCGAAAGCCTGGAAACTAACCCCTGCAGAATATGGACCTTCTCTATCATTAACAACACTTCTCCAGTTTGAAGGATACCTCTACCTAAGATCAGTCCTTCTTCCTGAGCTCTGGATTCATCCCATCTTAAGTTGCTCTCATCCTCATGTTCGTTCTCTCCTCTACCAACCTCTATGTCTCCATTGTCTCCTACCTATCAGCATGTAAACATGCTCCAGCTCTCATGTCCTCTCCCAGCCCATACCTCCATCACATACTGTCTTCTGTCTCTTCCCTTCTTTGTAGCCAAAATACATCAAAGCATGACCTGCACCTGTTGATTCCATCCACTCACCTCTCACTTAGTGTTTAATCAAATTTACTGAACTCCTGTAACCATCAGTCTACTGAAAAAGGTTCTCAAAATGTCACCAATGCTTTTAGGTAACAAAACCAATGTCACCAGTCTTCACCTTACTCGACTTTTTAGTTGAATTCAAAACCATTAAATACTACCTTCTTTTTAAAATTCTCTTCCCATGGGTTCCACATAACATACACTCATGATTTTCCTCAAACTTCTGTAGCAACTCCTCTTCAGTTCCTGAATATACCTCCTTGTATGTTGCTATGCTAGGCTCTCTTCTTCCTCTAGAGATTCTCCCTAGGCAATTTCATCTGCCTCCTTGATTTCAGTCAAACCAACTATTCCCTAAAGAATACCAAACCTATACATCCAGCCTAAACCAGTCTGCATCCCTAGAAATGTAGACACCACCTGAAGAACAGGATATATAACAAGGAACAAAATAGATATGAATTATTCTTGGCTCCTCTCTTGCTCCAATCAGTTACCAAATCCTAATGTTTCTATCTCCTAAATACCTATGAAATATCATCCCACTATCACTACCCAAGTCCACGCAACCACCATTTTTCACCTATGTTACAGCCAATAGCTTCTTAACTGGTCTACCTGCAGGCTTCCTTCCCATTAATTTGCTACACATAGACATAAGAACCACATAGCACACACATGTCACCAACACTGAGACTGGCCTATAGCAGGAGCTTAATATATTTTTGTTAAGTGAATGAGTGAATCAATCAATTGATCAATGAACCAACCAATTCAGAACTCAAGGGCTAGCTTTAATGATCCTTAAAGAATCTCCTCGAAATTGAGTGGTGGCCTTTAAAAAAATATTGCCCCCAAATTTGTGCCTTTGTGTTATTCTGCTGCACCAGGTCACAAATAATGGGGAAGTGCAGCAGACTGTTGAATACTGTGGGAGATCCACATTTATAGCTGCTCTGTAGGATCACCATGTATGCCTTTGGTAATGACTCTCAGTTGGGGTCATTTCTATTCCCCTCGGGGTACTGCCACTGGCATCTAGTGGATAGAAGTCAGGGATGCTGCTAAATAGACTAAAATGTACAGAATAGCCCCTCATAACCAGGATATCCAGTCCAAAATGTTAATAACGTCCAGGTCTATAGTTATAAAATCAAAGTACCATCACCGTAACAGTTAACACTATTTCCAAATGCCACAAGATCAGAAGTCACAAGATAATAAACCTTTCCATTCTCTCTGAAAAATGAGATATGACACATTCTAGAGTAAAAGTTAATGGGGGAGGGAGGGGCAAGATGGCGGGAGAGCAGGGTCTCCAAATCACCTGTCTCCACCAAATTACCTAGAAAACCTTCAAATTATCCTGAAAATCTATGAATTCGGCCTGAGAATTAAAGAGAGAACACCTGGAATGCTACAGTGAGAAGAGTTCCCGCTTCTATCAAGGTAGGAAGACGGGGAAAAAGAAATAAAGAAACAAAGGCCTCCAAGGGGGAGGGGCCCGCGAGGAGCCGGGCTGAGGCCGGGGCGAGTGTCCCCAGGACAGGAGAGCCCCGTCCCGGAGGAGCAGGAGCTGCACCGACCTTCCCGGGCGGAAAGGGGCTCGCAGGGAGGTGGAGCAGGACCCAGGAGGGCGAAGATGCCCTCGGGCTCCCCGGGACAGTAACAGAGCAACTGCGCGCCCAGGAGAGTGCGCGGAGCTCCCTAAGGGCTGCAGCGCGCACGGGGGACCCGGTGGGACCCGGAGCAGCTCGGAGGGGCTCGGGCGGCGGCTCCGCGGAGGGGGCTGCGGGGCCTCGGGAGCAGCTCGGAGGGGCTCGGGCGAAGGAAGAGGCTCCGTGCAGAGGGGGCTGCGCGGTTCCAGGAGCAGCTCGTGGGGGCTCGGGCGGCGGCTCCGCCGAGGGGGCTGCGGGGCGGGAGCGCGAATCCAACAGCGCAGGCTCCGGAGCACAGGGCGCCGGGACACAGCCCAGGATCCGGTCTCCCCCGGGACAGGCAGAGGCCGGGAGGGCCCAGGACAGCAAGGACGCTTCTGCCCCGAGCTGAGCAGATCAGCGGCCCCGCCCGGAGCCTCCAGGCCCTGCAGACGGAGAGCTCCAGAGTTCCTGCGGGGGCTGAATCCAGGTTTCCAGAGCGGCCCCGCCACTAGGGCTGTTGCTCCTGGGGCCTCACGGGGTAAACAACCCCCACTGAGCCCTGCACCAGGCAGGGGCAGAGCAGCTCCCCCAACTGCTAACACCTGAAAATCAGCACAACAGGCCCCTCCCCCAGAAGACCAGCTAGACGGACAAGTTCCAGGGGAAGTCAAGGGACTTAAAGTACACAGAATCAGAAGATACTCCCCCGTGGTTCTTTTTTTTTTTTTTTTTTTTTTGCTTTTTGATTTGTTTCCTTCCCTCACCCCCTTTTTTCTCCTTTCTTTCTTTTTCTTTCTCTTTTTCTTCTTCTTTTTTTTCGTTTTTTTTTTCTTCCTTTTTTTTCTCTTTCTCTTTTCTTTCCTTCTTTCTCTCCTCTCTTTTTCTCCTTTTCCCAATACAACTTGCTTTTGGCCACTCTGCACTGAGCAAAATGACTAGAAGGAAAACTTCACCTCAAAAGAAAGAATCAGAAACAGTCCTCTCTCCCACAGAGTTACAAAATCTGGATTACAATTCAATGTCAGAAAGCCAATTCAGAAGCACTATTATACAGCTACTGGTGGCTCTAGAAAAAAGCATAAAGGACTCAAGAGACTTCATGACTGCAGAATTTAGAGCTAATCAGGCAGAAATTAAAAATCAATTGAATGAGATGCAATCCAAACTAGAAGTCCTAACGACGAGGGTTAACGAGGTGGAAGAACGAGTGAGTGACATAGAAGACAAGTTGATAGCAAAGAGGGAAACTGAGGAAAAAAGACACAAACAATTAAAAGACCATGAAGATAGATTAAGGGAAATAAACGACAGCCTGAGGAAGAAAAACCTACGTTTAATTGGTGTTCCCGAGGGTGCCGAAAGGGACAGAGGGCCAGAATATGTATTTGAACAAATTCTAGCTGAAAACTTTCCTAATCTGGGAAGGGAAACAGGCTTTCAGATCCAGGAAATAGAGAGATCCCCCCCTAAAATCAATAAAAACCGTTCAACACCTCGACATTTAATAGTGAAGCTTGCAAATTCCAAAGATAAAGAGAAGATCCTTAAAGAAGCAAGAGACAAGAAATCCCTGACTTTTATGGGGAGGAGTATTAGGGTAACAGCAGACCTCTCCACAGAGACCTGGCAGGCCAGAAAGGGCTGGCAGGATATATTCAGGGTCCTAAATGAGAAGAACATGCAACCAAGAATACTTTATCCAGCAAGGCTCTCATTCAAAATGGAAGGAGAGATAAAAAGCTTCCAAGACAGGCAGCAACTAAAAGAATATGTGACCTCCAAACTAGCTCTGCAAGAAATTTTAAGGGGGACTCTTAAAATTCCCCTTTAAGAAGAAGTTCATTGGAACATTCCACAAAAACAAGGACTGAATAGTTATCATGATGACACTAAATTCATATCTCTCAATAGTAACTGAATGTGAACGGGCTTAATGACCCCATCAAAAGGCGCAGGGTTTCAGACTGGATAAAAAAGCAGGACCCATCTATTTGCTGTCTACAAGAGACTCGTTTTAGACAGAAGGACACCTACAGCCTGAAAATAAAAGGTTGGAGAACCATTTACCATTCGAATGGTCCTCAAAAGAAAGCAGGGGTAGCCATCCTTATATCAGATAAACTAAAATTTACCCCAAAGACTGTAGTGAGAGATGAAGAGGGACACTATATCATACTTAAAGGATCTATTCAACAAGAGGACTTAACAATCCTCAATATATATGCCCCGAATGTGGGAGCTGCCAAATATATAACTCAATTATTAACCAAAGTGAAGAAATACTTAGATAATAATACACTTATACTTGGTGACTTCAATCTAGCTCTTTCTATACTCGATAGGTCTTCTAAGCACATCTCCAAAGAAACGAGAGCTTTAAATGATACACTGGACCAGATGGATTTCACAGATATCTACAGAACTTTACATCCAAACTCAACTGAATACACATTCTTCTCAAGTGCACATGGAACTTTCTCCAGAATAGACCACATATTGGGTCACAAATCGGGTCTGAACCGATACCAAAAGATTGGGATCGTCCCCTGCATATTCTCAGACCATAATGCCTTGAAATTAGAACTAAATCACAACAAGAAGTTTGGAAGGACCTCAAACACATGGAGGTTAAGGACCATCCTGCTAAAAGATGAAAGGGTCAACCAGGAAATTAAGGAAGAATTAAAAACATTCATGGAAACTAATGAGAATGAAGATACAACCATCCAAAATCTTTGGGATGCAGCAAAAGCAGTCCTAAGGGGGAAATACATCGCAATACAAGCATCGTTTCAAAAACTGGAAAGAACTCAAATACAAAAGCTAACCTGACACATAAAGGAGCTAGAGAAAAAACAGCAAATAGATCCTACACCCAAGAGAAGAAGGGAGTTAATAAAGATTCGAGCAGAACTCAACGAAATCGAGACCAGAAGAACTGTGGAACAGATCAACAGAACCAGGAGTTGGTTCTTTGAAAGAATTAATAAGATAGATAAACCATTAGCCAGCCTTATTAAAAAGAAGAGAGAGAAGACTCAAATTAATAAAATCATGAATGAGAAAGGAGAGATCACTACCAACACCAAGGAAATACAAACGATTTTAAAAACATATTATGAACAGCTATACGCCAATAAATTAGGCAATCTAGGAGAAATGGACGCATTCCTGGAAAGCCACAAACTACCAAAACTGGAACAGGAAGAAATAGAAAACCTTAACAGGCCAATAACCAGGGAGGAAATTGAAGCAGTCATCAAAAACCTCCCAAGACACAAGAGTCCAGGGCCAGATGGCTTCCCAGGGGAATTTTATCAAACGTTTAAAGAAGAAACCATACCTATTCTCCTAAAGCTGTTTGGAAAGATAGAAAGAGATGGAGTACTTCCAAATTCGTTCTATGAGGCCAGCATCACCTTAATTCCAAAACCAGACAAAGACCCCACCAAAAAGGAGAATTACAGACCAATATCCCTGATGAACATGGATGCAAAAATTCTCAACAAGATACTGGCCAATAGGATCCAACAGTACATTAAGAAAATTATTCACCATGACCAAGTAGGATTTATCCCTGGGACACAAGGCTGGTTCAACACCCGTAAAACAATCAATGTGATTCATCATATCAGCAAGAGAAAAACCAAGAACCATATGATCCTCTCATTAGATGCAGAGAAAGCATTTGACAAAATACAGCATCCATTTCTGATCAAAACTCTTCAGAGTGTAGGGATAGAGGGAACATTCCTCGACATCTTAAAAGCCATCTATGAAAAGCCCACAGCAAATATCATTCTCAATGGGGAAGCACTGGGAGCCTTTCCCCTAAGATCAGGAACAAGACAGGGATGTCCACTCTCACCACTGCTGTTCAACATAGTACTGGAAGTCCTAGCCTCAGCAATCAGACAACAAAAAGACATTAAAGGCATTCAAATTGGCAAAGAAGAAGTCAAACTCTCCCTCTTCGCCGATGACATGATACTCTACATAGAAAACCCAAAAGTCTCCACCCCAAGATTGCTAGAACTCATACAGCAATTCGGTAGCGTGGCAGGATACAAAATCAATGCCCAGAAATCAGTGGCATTTCTATACACTAACAATGAGAATGAAGAAAGAGAAATTAAGGAGTCAATCCCATTTACAATTGCACCCAAAAGCATAAGATACCTAGGAATAAACCTAACCAAAGATGTAAAGGATCTATACCCTCAAAACTATAGAACACTTCTGAAAGAAATTGAGGAAGACACAAAGAGATGGAAAAATATTCCATGCTCATGGATTGGCAGAATTAATATTGTGAAAATGTCAATGTTACCCAGGGCAATATACACGTTTAATGCAATCCCTATCAAAATACCATGGACTTTCTTCAGAGAGTTAGAACAAATTATTTTAAGATTTGTGTGGAATCAGAAAAGACCCCGAATAGCCAGGGGAATTTTAAAAAAGAAACCATATCTGGGGGCATCACAATGCCAGATTTCAGGTTGTACTACAAAGCTGTGGTCATCAAGACAGTGTGGTACTGGCACAAAAACAGACACATAGATCAGTGGAACAGAATAGAGAATCCAGAAGTGGACCCTGAACTTTATGGTCAACTAATATTCGATAAAGGAGGAAAGACTATCCATTGGAAGAAAGTCTCTTCAATAAATGGTGCTGGGAAAATTGGACATCCACATGCAGAAGAATGAAACTAGACCATTCTCTTTCATCATACACAAAGATAAACTCAAAATGGGTGAAAGATCTAAATGTGAGACAAGATTCCATCAAAATCCTAGAGAAGAACACAGGCAACACCCTTTTTGAACTCGGCCATAGTAACTTCTTGCAAGATACATCCACGAAGGCAAAAGAAACAAAAGCAAAAATGAACTATTGGGACTTCGTCAAGATAAGAAGCTTCTGCACAGCAAAGGATACAGTCAACAAAACTCAAAGACAACCTACAGAATGGGAGAAGATATTTGCAAATGACATATCAGATAAAGGGCTAGTTTCCAAGATCTATAAAGAACTTATTAAACTCAACACCAAAGAAACAAACAATCCAATCATGAAATGGGCAAAAGACATGAACAGAAATCTCACAGAGGAAGACATAGACATGGCCAACATGCATATGAGAAAATGCTCTGCATCACTTGCCATCAGGGAAATACAAATCAAAACCACAATGAGACACCACCTCACACCAGCGAGAATGGGGCAAATTAACAAGGCAGGAAACAACAAATGTTGGAGAGGATGCGGAGAAAAGGGAACCCTCTTACACTGTTGGTGGGAATGTGAACTGGTGCAGCCACTCTGGAAAACTGTGGAGGTTCCTCAAACAGTTAAAAATAGACCTGCCCTACGACCCAGCAATTGCACTGTTGGGGATTTACCCCAAAGATACAAATGCAATGAAACGCCGGGACACTTGCACCCCGATGTTTATAGCAGCAATGGCCACGATAGCCAAACTGTGGAAGGAGCCTCGGT
Organism: Canis lupus familiaris; assembly: GCF_011100685.1. Classification (NCBI taxonomy): domain Eukaryota; kingdom Metazoa; phylum Chordata; class Mammalia; order Carnivora; family Canidae; genus Canis; species Canis lupus. The sequence continues at coordinate 42,268,530 of NC_049229.1, read as the reverse complement.
GTCCAACGAAAGATGAATGGATAAAGAAGATGTGGTTTATGTATACAATGGAATATTACTCAGCTATTAGAAATGACAAATACCCACCATTTGCTTCAATGTGGATGGAACTGGAGGGTATTATGCTGAGTGAAGTAAGTCAGTCGGAGAAGGACAAACATTATATGTTCTCATTCATTTGGGGAATATAAATAATAGTGAAAGGGAATATAAGGGAAGGGAGAAGAAATGTGTGGGAAATATCAGAAAGGGAGACAGAACGTAAAGACTGCTAACTCTGGGAAACGAACTAGGGGTGGTAGAAGGGGAGAAGGGCGGGGGGTGGGAGTGAATGGGTGACGGGCACTGGGGGTTATTCTGTATGTTAGTAAATTGAACACCAATAAAAAATAAATTAAAAAAAAAGTTAATGGGCTTCTCCAATTTAAAAAAAGAATGGAGATAAAATTTAAATAATGATTTAGCATTCCAGCTCTGGGAATATAAAAATATATATACACTTTTGAAACAACTTCTAATAAGATTTATTCATTTCTTAACAGTATGGAGATTCCTCAAAAACTTAAAAATAGATCTACTCTATGATTGGACTATTAGGTGTATATCCAAAGAATAGAAAAATACTAATTTGAAAAAAAAAAAAAAAGGAAAAATACTAATTTGAAGGGATATATGCACAGTGATGTTTATAATACCATTATTTATAATAGCCAAATTTAGAAAAAAGCCCAAATAAATGTCCATCAGTTGAATGGATAAAGAAGATTTGGTGTACATATATATATATACATACACACACACACACACACACAATGCAATACTACTCAGCCATAAAAAAAGAATGAAATCCTGCCATTTGCAACAAAAATAGATGGAGCTCAAGAGTATTATGCTAAGTCAAATAAGTCAGTCAGAGAAAGACAAATACCATATGATTTGACTCATATGTGGAATTTACAAAACAAAACAAACAAACATGGGGGGGCTGGGGTTGGGGGGAGGAAAACCAAGAAACAGACTCATAACTATAGAGAACAAACTGTTGGTTACCAGGGGGAAGGTGGGGGGGAGGGGGATAGGTTAAATAGGTGTTGGGGATTAAGGAGGGCATTTGTTATGATGAGCCCCAGGTGTTGTATGTAAGTGTTGAATTACTAATATTACACTGTATGTTAACTACCTAGAATTTAAATAAAAACTTAAAAAAAAGCTTTATTCATTTCTATTGAAGAGTCCATTCTCAGAATAAAAATGAACACAATAACAAAACTCCCCAATATGCATATAATGTTTTATTATTCTTATTATTCTTTTTCATGCCTTTGAGAAACAGGAAGATGGTCTCTCTCTCACCTCTATCTTCTCCACTCTATTTAACCAACCATAACATAATTGGGAAGTATGTTTTATTGTCTGTTATACTAGATGATATGCTTCCTCTTCCTAAGATAAAAAATAAGTAGACTTTCTTTATATATTTCTCACAGAACAAAGACCAAAACAAAAAATCTGAATCAAGATGTTTTATTTGCATGAATAGAAACATATTTTTTGACAATCAAGAAATAAGAAATATTCTCCATTTTTATCTTAGTCAAAAAGCCATCAACCAATGGCAATATAAAACCATTCTAATGGCTTTTTTTTCCTTTTATAGATACCACACTTTTAAGGAATGGTGTTTCTGCACAAAATCAAAGCTAAGAGACCGGCAATTATAATTCATTGAGTGAAAAATTTAGGGGAAATAAATACTCCACTGATTGAATATGAAAACCTCCATTGCTTGCTGTGACAATATTCCTTTTTTGTGCTTCATATGACTCAGTGAAGATTTAGTATAACCTACTATATAGGTCAACAAGCATGCTCAATGATTTTGTTGTGTAATTACCATAACCAATCATAACCTTAAGAGTTTTTGATCATCAAATGTACCAGCTGCAGCCTGAAGAGAGCTATATGATGTAGGGTGAAATTATATATGGAGACCTCGAAAGCAAAAAGTAAAACTGTTTTGATTATGTAACCTCATCTCATCCTAAGAGCTTAAATGGTTCCCATTTTCTTAACCCAACTTTTTCAATGAAGCAGTTTTCTTTATCTTTTTTTTTTAAGATTTTTAAAATAATTTTATTTTTATTTATTTATGATAGTCACAGAGAGAGAGAGAGAGAGAGAGAGAGAGAGAGAGAGGCAGAGGGAGAAGCAGGCTCCATGCACCGGGAGCCCGATGTGGTATTCGATCCCAGGTCTCCAGGATCGCGCCCTGGGCCAAAGGCAGGCGCCAAACCGCTGTGCCACCCAGGGATCCCTTTTTTAAAAGATTTTATTCAATTATTCATGAGACACACACACACAGAGAGAGAGAGAGAGAGAGGGAGAGAGGGAAGGAGGGAGAGAGGGAGAGAGGCAGAGACACAGGCAGAGAGAAGCAGGCTCCTTGCAGGGAGCCTGATGTTAGATCCCAGGACTCCAGGATCAAGCCCTAGGCCAAAGGTAGGCGCTCAACTGCTGAGCCACCCAGGTGTCCCCAGTGATGCAGTTTTCAATAACACAATTTGAGTGTCACTAAATAAGAACCATGTCATCTAACTGAAACTTTGTATATGCCATGGTAATAAAAATCCCAAATTATAACTGTAAGTCTTTAGTTTGCCAATAAGAGCTATGACTCAGCACTTTTACAACATAAGGATCTCAACCAACAGGATTTACTTTAAGTGAGTACCCTGGGGAAAGAGTCTAGAACTAGATAGGTTAGCATGTACCCAGATATCTATACACAAACATCTCAGATGTGTCAGAATAAATAGCTCTCCATTCTTAGTACTAATATCCAGACCCTGACTAAAGCAGGAAATAATTTGAAAATGAAAAATAAGCAGAAAGGAACATTAATCATTAATTAAAATAAAAGACTGGCAATATCCTATGTGTCCATTAGTAAGGATCTAGTTTAAAAAAAGTTGTGATTTACTATATGATCCAAACAATACATAACAAGAGACTACAAGGAAGTCTTTTCTGTACCAAAATGGAATGATCTTCAAGTTATATTATTAAATGAAAATAAGACATACAATAGTAATAAGTAGCAGTGTTTGTGTGAAAAGGAAAATTATTGTTTATTTATGTACATATTATATATACACATATATACATTATATATGTACATACACATATCTTCTATATGCATGAAATATTTATGGAAAGAAACAGAAGCTAGTAGCAGAACTGGGTTTCAAGGAGGCTACTATGGTAGTTTGGGGAAAAGAGTGAGTGAAAGACTTCTTATATACTGCTCTGTACCCCTGTAATTTTGAACCAGGTGAATATATTTCCTACTGCAAAATAAATAAAACTGAAATTTAAGAACATCTTATTTGCCAAAACATTCCATAATGATTCATTGGGGGAAATACTACTTCTCCTTCTCTAAGTCAGTGACTTCTGTTAATGTGTGGGTCAGGATGTATGCCTCAACATTCCATTAACATGGCACTGGTGAGAGCTCCTAACAAAACAGTAACTTAAACCAACAACAACAACAACAACAACAACAACACTCTATGGCCACTTTTTCCTCAATCATTTTCTCTTCAGGACACCTGGGTGGCTCAGCGGTTGAGCATCTGCCTTTGGCTCAGGGTGTGATCCCGGGGTGCTGAGTCCTGCATCAGGCTTCCTGCATGGAGCCTGCATCTCCCTCTGCCTATGTCTCTGCCTCTCTCTGTGTGTCTCTCATGAATGAATAAATAAAATCTTTTAAAAAAAAATTTCTCTTCAGGGATGCCTGGGGGGCTCAGCGGTTTGGCGCCTGCCTTCAGCCCAGGGCCTGATCCTGGAGACCCGGGATCGAGTCCCACACTGGGCTCCCTGCATGAAGCCTGCTTCTCCCTCTGCCTGTGTCTCTGCCTCTCTCTCTGTGTATCTCTCATGAATAAATAAATAAAATCTTAAAAAAAAAAATTCTCTTCAAATCAGTAGAATTTGCAGTGAAAAAGAGGCAGCATTAAGGTTTAATTTTTGCTTCCTGATAAAACTTGTTTTCCTTAACTATGAATAAGGGGAAAAATTAGATGTTTTTGGCTATTTGTCTATTATTAGGAAATACATATAAACACACAAGTAAATTTGGACACAGGCGGTTCCAACTTTAAATGCCAGAAAATAAAATTCTGCCCTAACTCTTCTCTTTCTAAATAACACCTGTATCATTTAACAATGTGACAGTGCAACATGGACACATATCCCAAGGCCATAGTTAAAAGAAAGTTGAGGACTGCCCTTCTAAGCTTGGACCACAGCTCTGCCCACACATTCTAGGAGTAGGCTCAAGAAGCATTTGAATCAAAAAAAAAAAAAAAAAAAAGAAGAAGAAGAAGAAGCATTTGAATCTTTGGCCGCCTTCTGACAGATGAGGAAAAAAGAAAAAACAAAAAAAAGCCCTCTGTATCAGTTATGCCAGCTCAAAACCTATGATCTCTGGGAACACTCTCTTTAGTACTCAACTACATGTTTTTTTTAACTTTTTGAACAATTACATGCTTTAAGCATTTCATTATAGAACAAAAATTTTTAAGTTCTGTCAAAATCATTTTAAAGAGATACTTTGACTCTTAACTCCTGACTTTAAAAGCTACCAGGACAAGGTAATTTTTTAAGGTCATGTTAGTGCTAAAGACCTTTGGGGTTCAACTAAGTACTTGTTCTCACTCGACTCATAAATCAGATTAGGGCCAGGTTTTTTGCACAGCCTTATAAATGGGTAGGCATTACTTTAGCTCTGACCTTCAGCAAAATTCTATCAATGAATAGTGTCTAAGTTTTAATGTCCTTTTTTTTCTCTTGACATTTAAATGTTCATAGTTTATGTGTAATTAATGGTGACGCCATTTTTAACTACTAAGCTATTTTCTTTTTTCAATAAGAATCAGACAGACTACGCATATATATGTTAAGTGTTGTGGTAAAACATGTTCTTACTGAGAAATTAAGACTTTTTTAATGCTCTCAAAGAGACCACCAAATTCAACCCTCAGTGATGGCACTATTTCATAAATGATCATTTAGGTTAAAAGAAAAGAAGGTATCTGAGTAGACCAGAGGGAGGTTTAAAAAAAAAAAAAGGCTGAAACACTCGCCTTGAGCTATCTGCACTTCAGATTGGGGACACCCCTCTTGGAATATCTTCAGTGGTCTAGGACCTAGGTTTTGATTGACACTCAAAACAAATGCAGCTATTCAAACATTTGCCCATATCTGAAAAGTATCTGAGTACTCAAGTGCATTATGGAATGTGATTAACATGCTTTGATTTTGAAAAATCCCAGGAAAGGAAAAGAATGTAAACAAAAGAATGGAATATATATATATACACAGTTGTACATTATGGAATCAGAAGTGTATGGACAGAAAATATATAAATAGGATTAAGTTAATACATATGGGGAAGGAAACACTAGTCCATTCACAAATTCTCTATGAAGTAAATGGGAAGCAACTCTTTCTATTCTCATTTTGCATATAGGAAAATTAAGGCATGAAACAGAAAAGTAACAATGTGTGCGTGTGGGGAAGGTTACAGGTTTACAAAAGTAATGACTGAGTAAGAACATTAAGGCTAGTCTCTTGATATCATAATCTATGGTTCTAATCTTTCTTTATCACAGAAGTACCTCAATTGTTCTATCTACTTGTTCTTCAGAAAATTTGTGAACTACCTAATAACCACCATAATATATAATTATCATTTTCATGCATACAGAATATAATTTTAGGTGGTGTGAAAGACAGAGGAGAAAGGGGAAAAAGACATGGTCTTTGATTTCCAGGAGATTTGTTGAGGGGGGTGGGGAGGCAGAAGAGAGGGAATATACTGTAAATCTTTTTGGAAACAGAGAAGAATGAATAAAATTTGGTTTAAAATAAGTGGCATAGGGCAGCCCGGGTGGTGGCTCAGCAGTTTAGCACCGCTTTCAGCCCAGGACATGATCCTGGAGACCCGGGATTGAGTCCCACGTTGGGCTCCCTGCATGGAACCTGCTTCTTGCTCTGCCTGTGTCTCTGCCCCTCTCTCTCTCTCTGTAGCTCTCATGAATAAATAAATAAAATCTAAATAAATAAAAATAGGTGGCATAGATACAGTCCAATATCATACAGAGTGAGAAAAAAATACTTAAAAATTTTTTTTGTCTTTTTTGTTTTATAATGCACTTTGACTAAACAGTCACATGACACTGGATGTAGCAGTAATGAAAAATCAACCAAAATATTTAGATTTCATTGAGATAGGCAGGCTCTAATTCTAATTCTAAAATATTAGTTTATACTGCTAGTAATGCACACTAAAACTAATAATGAAGGGGAAACTACTACTACAGTATCCTCTGTTTGCTCAAACATATCAGAGTTTAGACAGAAGTAAATGTTAAATATTACACTCAAGTAGAGCTTAAGATCTCTGTGGGATTGATGTACATTTTTTTAAAGGCCACAAATACTATGAAAATCAAGGAGCCATAAGTTTCTAAGCAGAATGTGACTACAATTTAAGCATAATTGTAAAAACCACATGAAAGTTTAAGAGTAGGGTAATAATTTGCCTGCAGAAGTTTTGACTGAACATATATCCTAAGTGCTCCTTTCCTGAAATCACACCAGCAGACTGGAAAAGTAATATGTGAACAATGGAAAACAACTAAATTAAAATGCACATTAGACTCTAAAAAAGAAAATTATTATTTTGGAAAATATAGGCTCTAAGAAATAAATATCCATGGCAAAGTTGGCTAGGTTCTAAGACCACAGAGATTAAAAACAAGAAGGTATATAGTATGGTAGCTCCTTTCTAGCATGAAAATTTGGATAGCCATTTAAAACAAATCCAAGATTTTAAATAGACCAAGTTATAGGTAAATATACCAATGACCTACTCAAGTGGAAATCAAATATCTCTGTATCACAGCTAAAGCTGGTCTCTTAGAAAACATCCAAACAATGTGCTAAGTCAGCTACTAATTATCTTTATAAGGTTTTATTATTTTATTTTTTATTATTTTTTAAAGATTTTATTTATTTATTCATGAGAGACAGAGAGAAAGAGAGAGAGGCAGAGACACAGGCAGAGGGAGAAGCAGGCTCCATGCAGGGAGCCCGACATGGGATTCGATCCCGGGTCTCCAGGATCACACCCCAGGCTGAAGGCAGCACTAAACCGCTGAGCCACCAGGGCTGCTCTCTTTATAAGGTTTTAATATGACATTTTAATGACATTAATAATTAGACAACCTTGTTTATCTTTATTTAAGAAGAAAAAAGATGAAAGACTTAAAATCTATCATATATGTTCTATTGTTTTTACTTTAACATGTTCTGTTCATAAATTGTTCCTTTAGTAGAAAGAATAAGAGCTTAATATAAACCAGAAATGACACCCTTCAAGCACTGCAAAGCTAAAAGCAGCTTAAATACAGACATCTTGTGTTTATAATATAATATACATTTATATTATAATAAAATATTTTTAGCCATTCAATTAAAAATATATATATATATCATTCAAATAATGAAAGATTTAAATATTCAAAATACTTCATATAATATCTGCACATCATGTGTATTTTATACATGTGACATACCTTGCATACTGGGTAGCTCAAAGACACTTAAAACATTTGTTATCTTCCACCTTATGTACATATAAAAATAAACACTTTTTTTTTCATTAAAGATTTCATTTTTTTATTCATGAGAGACACAGAGAAAGAGACAGAGACATAGGCAGAGGGCAAAGCAGGCTCCCCTTAGGGAGTTACGTGGAACTCAAATCCAGGACCCTGGGATCACCACCTGAGCCAAAGGCACACGCTCAACCACTGAGCAACCTAGTTGCCCCATAAACACACATTTTAATGTGATATATTCCCAGCAATATTAAAACACAACTCATATTTTTGTTTAGGGAGGAAGGATTGTTTTGCTTGTTTTTGCAATTTGAGTTTATGATAGTCTTTCATCATTGGTGTATACAAAATAGTACATCTGCAGATATTGAGAAAAAGTAAATATCTTTAATATACAACTTGAAACATTCTCAAGTTTATATGGAGTCTCTACATAATCAGTAGGCTAGTCCTCTCAAAGTAAAACCTAAGCAAGATAACCTATTAAATAATAAACAAATTAGAGGACAGAGTGATTATAAGTACCCTGAGGGCAGGGGCCATGTCTTGTATTCTACCTTCTGCCCATCATCTAGCATGGCAGCTTGCATACAATAATTATGTAATAAATACTACATGTCCAAAACAGACTCAAACAGCCCAAATCCTGGCTTTACTTAGACCACTGACATTTTTTTAAATGAAATAAATATTTCATGGAGTGTCTATCCCAAGACTTACTCTATCCTCCCTCTTAGAGCTATTGACCACAGTATAGAGGAGAATGATTAGGCCTGCCGCCATTTTAATCTTATTTCAATTATATGGCCCTTTCTCCTTGTCCCTAGCTGATCGGATCAAGGGTAGACTCAGGATTCAAATAAAAGCAATGAGAGCATTTCATATGAAAATTTGATATTGGAGGCACATAAACTGGTATTTGGAAACTAAATATGTCAGTGGGGCAGAGTATTAAAACAAAGGTTTAGCTGAGTTTCTCACAGCTAACAGTTCTTTTTTCTGAGGCTAACTGTACAACTATTCCTTGAATTCTGAGAGGTTCCTTATATTCTTAAAGAAAACTTTCATTTTTGAGTAGTAAGTAATAGAAATGAACTAAAGTTTAAGCAAGAATCTGGGGCAAGTCACTTCTCTTCATAGGTATTACAACACATGAAAAATATTAGATATAGTCTTTAAATAAGTAAGGACCTTAGATAAGGTAGTTCAAACTTTGAATCAGGAATTCCTTTGACAAACCCTTAAGAAGTAGCTCATGCTAACTACTTTTTGAACAGAAGCCAGCCCTAATTACCAGGTCCCTTTTTGAAAAGAGCTAAAAAATCCGCCTTCCTATAACTTTGATCCAGTGGTCCTAGTATTGTCTTCAACAGAAATTTAAATAAATTTATTCTGCTTTCTATGTGCCAATCTTTTAGCTTTTTCTAGATAGATGCTCTATTAACCCCTTATACGAATACAAGCTCTCCAGCTCATTCAATTCTTACCATACTTGATAAAACACTTGATAAAATACTTACAAGATAAGATATTTGATTTCTATCCCTGGCTACTGAGATGTCACCACTAAAGGAGCTCTGCATTCAGCTCCCCCATCTGGAAAGAAACGGCATGGAAAAAGTGCCTCTATGTTTAGAAAACATTTCTTGTATGGACAAGTATTATTATCCCAGTTGGAGACAAGGGAACTGATAGCAGCCCAATTTCAGACAAGCAAGAGCAAAGCTTGATATTCCCTTCAACATTTCCTTCCATACCCACAGATCCACACACTGTGTCATACTGCCATGCTTTCCCCACAAACTTACTTTCATTGGTCTGTGGAAAGCACCCCTAAATGCACTGAGGCATTTGTATGCCCTGCTCCAGTTTCTAAGGCATAGACAGCTCTGATCAAAGCATAACAACTCATACCCCTGCTCAGAAGCATTTTTTTTTTAAAGGCACACTAGTAGCTCATACCAACTCATCTTATAGCATAAACAGAAACAGAGTATTCAGGAAAAGCAATTCCAGAATGGCAGTGCAGTGATCTTTAAAAAGATCTTAGAAAAAATCTGGGGATCCCTGGGTGGCTCAGCGGTTTCACGCCTGCCTTTGGCCCAAGGTGTGATCCTGGAGTCCCAGGATCGAGTCCCGTGTCAGGCTCCCAGCATGGAGCCTGCTTCTCTCTCTGCCTGTGTCTCTGTCTCTCTCTCTCTCTCTATCATAAATAAATAAAAATAAAATTAAAAAAAAAAAAGATCTTAGAAAAAATTTTGTTGCCCATTCAGAAAAGCAATAAGAATACTGGCAAATATCAAAATCAACTCTTCCAGAACTTTGGAAATTAACCAAAGGCTTGCAACAATTAAAAACTTACTCTATGATCCAACTATTTCCACCTAGGTATAAACCCAAGAGAATTGAAAACATGTCCATATAAAAATTTATTCATAGCACCATTATTCATAACAGCTAAAAAATGGAAACAACCCAAATGCCTATTAACTGACAAATAAATAAAACTGGTATATCCATATAGTACATTTGGCAATGAAAATAAATAAAGTACTGATACATAACTAAGACATGGATGAAGCCCATTCTAAATCAAAAAGGCTAGTCACAAAAGGTCACATATTGTATGATACCATTTATATGAAACGTCCATACCGACAGAAAATAGAGTAGTGATTGCCAGGGTCTAGAGAGTAGGATAAATGTTGAGTGACTACTAATGGCTGTAGAGTTTCTTTTTAGGGTGATGAAAATGTTCTAAAATGTTCCAAAATTAGGGGCACCTTGGTGGCTCAGTTGGTTAAGCATCCAACTCCTGATTTCAGCTCACGTCATGATCTCAGGGCTGTGAGATCAAGCCCTGAGATGGGCTCCACACTGGGCGTGGAGCCTACTTAAGATTCTCTTTCTGTTTCTCTCTCTCTCTCTCTCTTTTTCCGTCTCTCTCTCTCTCTCTCCCCTCTGTCCCTTTTCTTTCTCTCTCTCCGCGCCCCTCTCCCTCTCAAAAATAAAATAAAAATGTTACAAAATTAGATTATTGGTGAGTTATGCAACTATGTAAATGTACTGAAACCATTAAATTATAAATTTGAAGTGTTATAAAAAGTTCTTATTTAAAAGAGAGTTTTCGGGGATCCCTGGGTGGCGCAGCGGTTTGGCGCCTGCCTTTGGCCCAGGACGCGATCCTGGAGACCCAGGATCGAATCCCACGTTGGGCTCCCGGTGCATGGAGCCTGCTTCTCCCTCTGCCTGTGTTTCTACCTCTCTCTCTCTGTGTGTGTGACTATCATAAATAAGTAAAAATTTAAAAAAATAAATAAAATAAATAAAATAAATAAAATAAAATAAAATAAAATAAAATAAAATAAAATAAAATAAAATAAAATAAAATAAAATAGTTTTCACTGATCTAAAAACAGCTCCCATGTTTTCTCACCTTTGCTTCTTTGTCTCTTTTCCTCTGCCTGGAACGCGTTCCCTTTTACTTCTAACTACTGTAGTCAGACTCATTCTCTAAGAGCCCATCCAAATGCCACTCTTTCCACAGAGTCTTTCCCAGAGTGACTTTTTTCCTTTGGACTTCCAGAACACTTTCTTATGCATTAGCTAACACATTAGCTTTAATAATTCTTTGTGAACATGTTTTGCCTTCCCTACTATATTCTAAGATCTCTTGGGCCAGGGGGATCATACCTTATTTGCACAAATATACCCTGAGTGTATAGTAGTTTGCTTTTAACCTAGAAGGTATTCTCACAATGTTTGGTGAATGAGTATGCTTTGCTATATGAGTAAACAAAACATATTAAATCACCTTTACACAACAGTCTAATGCTTTTCCTTTTTATTATGTCTTCTTTTTAGGAACATGCAATACATTGCTTGAATAATTAACATCTGAAATCTTTAATGTCATGTTTCACATAAGAGTCATCTTTATTATAAGTCAGTTTTTTAATGCTTTTTCCTTAATTGAAACACTATATCTTTCCAGAAAAATGGAAAAACAAGTGAAAAGTTTTAAAATTATTTATATTATCTATCCAGCAGAAAGACTAACATTTTTCTGTATTTCCCTATATACTTTTTTCAATGCATCATTAACAGTTTGAGATCCCAACTGTATGTACAATTTTGTAAATTTTCCTCTTAATTATGATGTCTCATCATGCCATTACAAAATCTTTGCAAACATGAAATTCTTTCCTATAACTGAACCATCATTCTTCTTAATTCTAATATTAGGTTGTTTTCAAAATTTCTCTATTATGAATATGACAACAAATGACTTAGCAAATAATCTACCTGTATTTTTTATTATACTTTTGGAACTTAGAGCAAGTCAATAGATTGATGTGACTGGATCCAAAGGAAGAAACATTTTTTACAAAACAACATCTGTTAGCTTTTCTTTTTCTTTTTTTAAAATTAAAGTATAAAGTACAATGTTATATTAGTTTCAGGTATACAACATACTGATTCAACAATTCGATGCTTTACTCAGTGTTCTGCATAAGTGTAGTCACCATCTGTCACCATACATCATTAGAGTATTGACCATATTCCCTATGCTCCACTTTTCATCTCCATGACTTTTTTTTTTTTTTTTACTTATTTATTTTATAACTGAAAATTTATACCTCTCAAACTCCTTCATCTATTCACCCATCCTCTGCCTGTCTCCCTCTGGCACCCACCAGTTTGTTCTCTGTATTTGGGAGTCCTGTGGGGTTTTTTTGTTGTTGTTGTTTCTTTGTTCCTAGCTTTTCTTTATCATATAAATTGTATATGATCCATAAAGGAAAAAAACTTTTAAATACATAAAAGATATAAGAAAAATAACAATTTCTTTTGTGTTTTTCCTTCTCTGTTCTTCCCCAAATATGTGAGATCATGTTTTATGCAGAATATTTTCCTGTCTTAATTACCATTGTAATATAAGTACTTTAAAATTTTATTAAAAGTTTTTATAGGGAACCCTGAATGGCTCAGTGGTTTGGTGCCTGCCTTCGGCCCAGGGCATGATCCTGGGGTCCCGGGATCGAGTCTTGTGTTGGGTTACCTGCATGGAGCCTGCTTCTCCTTCTGCCTGTGTCTGCCTGTCTCTCTCTCTCTTTCTGTGTCTCTCATGAATAAGTAAATAAAAGCTTTAAAAAAATGTTTTTATAAATATTTTAATGACTTCATAATACTATGCTGTATAAATATACAATTATATATTTAATCACTGAGGAATATTTGGATAGTTTTCTATTTTTATTATAAATAATACTGCAGTAAATATCTTTGCATATAAATATTTTATATATGCATATGTAAATAATCATATGTATATGCATATATATGATTATTTCTTTAAGATAGATTTTCTGGGGCAGCCCGGGTGGCTCAGCAGTTTGGTACCGCCTTCGGTCCAGGGCATGATCCTGGATACCGGGGATGGAGTCTCATGTCAGGCTCCCTGCGTGGAGTCTGCTTCTCCCTCTGCCTGTCTCTCTCTCTCTCTCTGTCTCTATGAATAAATAAAATCTTAAAAAAAAAAAAAAAAAGAAAGATTTTTCTGTTAACAGAATCCTGAGGTCCAAAAAAAGGCTGTGGATAACTTCAATATTCTGGATATTATGACACTAAATTACATTCCAGGAAAGTTATAATATTTTATACTGACAAAGGTCTATGAATGTGACCGTATCATATATAGCATTAGGCATTATCTTTAAACAAAACAAAACCAAAGAACTAAAATTTAAGTGTGCCTTTTAAATCTATGATTTTGTTATTTTTGCATTGAAATATATTGTTTGTGTTAACATATTAACACATCAATCTATTAATCTTTTATTTTCTTTTTTCCATTGCCCTTAGGCTTTGGAAGTTCTTCTCTATTGAGATTCACATCAATACTTACTGATACTTTCTCTTAGCTTTTTTTAAGTGCTCTAAGTGTTATCTGGGAAATATCCAATTGAAATAAAATATCTACTTCATTTTTAAAAAGTTTTTATTTAAATTCCAGTTAGTTAATACACAGTGCAGTATTAGTTTCAGGTGTACAAGACAGTGATTCAATACTTCATACATTACACAGTGCTCATCACAGCAAGTGCACTCCTTAATCCCCATCACACTTGCCCCCCCATTTCCACTCACCTACCACCCTCTCCTCTGATAACCATTAGTTTGTTTGTATAGTTTGTTTGTATAACCATTGTTTGTATAGTTAAGAGTCTGTTTCCTGGTTTGCCTCTCTTTTTCCCTTTGCTGTTTAAGAATTTAAGATTTAATTTAATTTAAGAATTTAAGAAACAGGTTTAAATTCCACATATGGGTAAAAACATATGGTATGTGTCTTTCTCTGACTCTCTCACTTATTTCACTTAGCATCATACTCTAGCTCCAACCACATTGTTACAAATGGCAATATTTCATTATTTTTTATGAATAACTAATATTCTATCATATGTATGTATGTATGTGTGTGTGTATATATATATATATATACATATATCTATATATATATATCTCATATCATCTTTATCCATTCATCAGTTGATGCCCACTTAGCCTATTTCCATAATCTGGCTATTATAGATAATGCTGCTATAAACATCAGGGTGCATGTATCCCTTTGAACTAGTATTTTTGTATTCTTTGTGTAAATACCTACTAGTGCAATTGCTGAATCATATGGCAGTTCTATTTTTAACTTTTTAAGCAACCTCCATATTGTTTTCCAGAATGGCTATGGCAGCTTGCATTCCCACCAACAGTGCGAAAGAGTTCCCCTCTCTCCCCATCCTCATCAACACCTGTTGTTTCTTGCGTTGTTAACTTTAGCCATTCCAACAGGTGTGAGGTAAAATCTCATTGTAGTTTTAATTCATATCTCCCTGATGATCACTGATGTTGAGCATCTTTTCATGTGTCTGTTGGCCATCTGTATATCCTCTGTGGAAAAATACCTATTCATATCTTCTGCCTATTTTTAATTGGATTATTTAGGGTTTGGGCATTGAGTTTTATAAGAAAAAGAAGAAATATAATTCTTGTTTTAAAAATGTGTGTGCTCAAAACTGACAAAATTAGAGTCAAAGTTAGAAGGAAGTTTGAAGGAATCTCAGGTGCTTCTGCTGCTGTCATATCAAACTAAAGCAAAATCAAGGGTCACTTTACTTGCAATATTATAAACAAAGGGAAATTTCATTGAAGAGGGAAAACGTAAACTCTAAAGAGAAAAATAGAGAAAGGAAAGGAGAAAAAAAAGAGGAATAAAGGAAAAATTTTATAATGTTAGTATGTTTGAGATAATTGAAATCACCTTCATTTTCAACAAACTTGAATAATGGACTTCCAACTTAATAAAATAGATAATAAAGGAAACTAATGTTTAAGAACTATTTAAGGTCTAGAATGTAAGGAATATTCTGGTTGTTAAGAGTATATCATATCAGATAGTGTTATCTACTGGCAAAGGATAATACTGTAACCCAATTCTTGTAGACATTATAAATATCCAGAAAGTACCTGTGTGATATTACTTTATACTTTTATAATGATATAAGATAAAGATCCTACATGTTTAAATATTCAGCAAGATTTCCACATCTAGCATTGCTTATTGATCCTTTGTTACCATTATCACATGATTGCTTTCCATCTCACATGGATTTACCAGTAAACCTATCTGGTCTTGGACTTTTATTTGTTGGGAGACTTTTGATTACAGAATCAATCTCCTTACTAGTAATTGATCTGTTCAGATTTTCTATTTTTTCATGACTCAGTCTTGGTAGGTTGTATGTTTCTAGGAATTATTCCATTTCTTCTATGTTCCAATGTGTTGGTATTCTAATCTTATTTTCAGAATCACTATTTGGGGATAATTTTTGCCTTTGATGACATTGATTTCTCTTAATATGCATATTAAACAAAATAAGCTAATAGTGTTTATCTACAGATCATCAGAGTTCTTGGATACTCATGTTATATATAAATATGTTAGTAAATCAATAGCCATTCATCCCCCAAGGGACTTATTAAGGGAATGAGATCACTTCCAAAGTCATCTTGAGACTAGCCATACCCTGATACCAAAACAAAATTGCAGGCCAATGTCCCTAATGAATTAGAGGCAAAAATCTGCAACAATATATTACCAAACCAAATTAAACAATACATTAAAAGGATCAAATACTATGATCAGGAGGGATTTACTCCAGGAATGCAAGGTTGATTCAACGTCTGCATTTCAATCAACGTGACAAACCACATTAACAAAATGAAGGATAAAAATCATATGACCCATCTTAATCAAAGGATAAAGAAAAAGCATTTGACAAAATTCAACATCCATCCATGATTAAAAAAAAAAAAAAAAACTCTCAGCAAGGTGTATATAAAGGGAATGTACCTCTACATAATAAAGGACAAGTCCACAGCTAATACCATACTCAATGGTAAAAAATGGAAAGCTTTTCCTCTAAGATCAGGAACAAGACAAGGATGGTCATCTTCACTAGTTTTATTCAATATAGTGCTGAAAGTCCTAGCCAAAGCAATTAGGAAAGAAAAAGAAATTAAAGTCATCCAACTCAGAAAGGAAGAAGTAAAAATTGTCTCTATTTGCAGATGACTTGATACATATAGAAAACGCTAAAGATTCCACTAAAATAAAATTATGAGAATTAATCAATGAATTCAGTAAAGTTGTAGGGTACAAAATCACTATACAAAAATATGTTGCACTTCTATATACCAATAATGAACTATCAGAAAAAGAAATCAAGAAACAGTCTCAATTACAATTGCATAAAAAAAAAAATACTTAGGAATAAATTTAACCAAGGAGGGAAAAGACCTGTATGCTGAAAACTATGAGACACTGATGAAAGAAATTGAAGGAAAATACAAATAAGTGTAAAAACCTCCATGTTCATGAATTGGAATAATTCATATTCTTTAAATGTCTGTACTAACCAAAACAAGCTACAGAGTCAACACAATCCCTAACAAAATTCCAATGGCATTTTTCATGGGAATAGAACAATCAAAATTCTTTTTGAACAAAAAAATTTTAAATTACAAAAGACCCAGAATAACCAAAGCAATCTTGAGAGAAGAATAAAGCTAGAGGTGTCACATTCCCTAATTTCAAACTATATTATAAAATTGTAGTATTCAAACAGTATGGTATTGTCATAAAAACAGACACATAGATCAACAGAACAGAATAGAGAGCCCAGAAATAAATCCATACATATGTGGTCAATTACTTTATGACAAAGGATCCAAGAATATACAATGAAAAAAGAGAGTCACATCAAAAAATGGCACTGGGAAAACTAGATAGCCATATGCAAAAAGTAAAATAAGAAAAGAAAAAAAGAAACTGGAGCACTTTCTTATACCATGCACCTAAATTAATTAAAAATAGATTAAAGACTTGAACATATGACCTAAAACCATAAAATTCCTGGGAGAAAACAGGGAGTAAGCTCTTTGGGTGGGGAGGGGAGTTGTAAGCTCTTTAATATCAGTCTTGGCAATGTTTTTTTTTGGATTGACGTGAAAAGCATAGGCAATGTAAGGAAAAATAAACAAGTGGGATTATAACCAAAGTTTCTGCACAGCAAGAGAAACTATCAACAAAATTAAAGGCAACCTACCAAATGGGAGAAAATATTTTCAAACCACATAGCTGCAAAGGGATTAATATCCAAAATAAATAAAGAACTCCTACAACTCAATAACAACAACAACAACAACAAAAACCAATTCAATTAAAAAATGGACAGAGGGTCTGATAGACATTTCCCCAAGGAAGACATACAAAATGATCAACTGGTTCATGAAAAGGTGCTCAGTGTCACCAATTATCAGGGAAATGCAAATTAAAATGACAATGAGATTTCACCTCATACCTGTTACAATGGCTATTATCAAAAAGACAAGAGATAACAAGTGCTGGTGAGGATGAGGGTTGAAGAGGGAACTATTGATGGGATTATAAATTGGTACCAGCTACTATGGAAAAGAGTATAGAGGTTCCTCAAAAAAACAAACAAACAAAAAATAGAACTACCACATAATCCAGCAATTACACTGCTGGGTATTAATCCAAAGGAAATGAAATCACTATCTCAATGAGACACTGGCATCCCCATGTTCATTACAGTGCTATTTACAATCACCAGGATGTGGAAATAATCTAAGTGTCCATCAATGGATGAATAGATAAGGAAAATGTGATTTTGTATATACACACACACACATACACACACACATTATAATAAATATTGGAATATATATGTAATGAGGTATTATTCAGCCATTAAAAAAAGAGAAAATCTGGCCACTTGCAACAACATGGATGAACTTTGAGGGATTATGCTAAGTGAAATAAGTCAGAGTAAAACAAATACTGCACAATATCACTTTTATGTAAAATCTAAAATTTAAACAAAAGCAACAGTACTCATAGGTACAGAGAATAGAGTGGTGATTGCCAGAGGCAGGGAGTTGGGAGTGAGCAAAATGGGTGAAGGTGGACAAAAAATACAAACATTTATTATAAGATAAATAAGTCCTGAGGATATAACCTACAGCATAGTGACTGACTATATAGTTAACAATATTATATTATATCTTTGAAAGTTCCTAAGAGAAGAAATCTTAAAAGGTCTCCTCACACACACACAAAATTTGTAACTATGTTTAGTGATAGATATTAACTTATTATGGTGATCATTTTACAATATACACAAATATTGAATCATTATGTGGTACATCTGAAATTAATATATGTCAATTATACCTCAATAAATAAAAAGTTCTCATCACAAGAAAAAAATTGTAACTATATGTGTTGATGGATTTTTTTTTTAAAGATTTATTTTTTTTTAATTTTTTTTAATTTTATTTTACTTATTAATGATAGGCACACAGTGAGAGAGAGAGAGGCAGAGACACAGGCAGAGGGAGAAGCAGGCTCCATGCACCGGGAGCCCGATGTGGGACTCGATCCCGGGTCTCCAGGATCGCGCCCTGGGCCAAAGGCAGGCGCTAAACTGCTGCGCCACCCAGGGATCCCGATGGATTTTTTTTTAAAGATTTTATTTATTTATTCATGAAAGAGAGAGAGGGGGCGGGGGGCAGAGACACAGGCAGGAGAAGCAGACTCCATGCAGGGAGCCTGACGTGGGACTTGATCCCTGGTCTCTAGGATCACGCCCTGGGCTGAAGGCAGCACCAAACCGCTGGGCCACTGGGGCTGCCCTGTTGATGGATGTTAATTAAATGTATTGTGGTAATCATTTTGCAGTCTATACATAAATCATTATGCTGTACACCTAATACTAATATAATGTTATGCATAAATTATATCTTAATTTTTTAAAAAGTTAAAATATACTCATATCTTCAAATTAGCTGTACTGAACAAATCACAGGTTTTCCTTTTTTTAAATATTCAAGATGTAAAGGATGTTAGACATCATCTAGACTAATGCCTTCATTTTTATAGATAAGGAAACTAAGACCCAAAATCATTATATAGTTAGATAAGTATTTTTCACTCAACTTAACTGTTGAGTTTGGGGAGATTATTATAATACACTATTACCAACAAGACTCAACTGGCTCTCCAAAGTGATTATAACTTTAGGAGAAAAAAGTATGCTCAATACAATTGAAGATTGGTTCAAAATATCATCTTATGATATACTGACACAATTGAGTGCTATGCAGTTGAACAAAAACAATGAGGAAAATCTTATGAAATGATTTGGAATGATTTAGGGATATTATTAAGAAAAAATACAGAAGAGTATCTATCGTATGCTACATTTGTGTATGATAGAAGAAGCAGCTTAAAAATATATGTGTCTGTTCAAATAAGAAATATATACATATCTGCAAAAAGAAAGGCAGGAACAATGAATAAGAAATGAGAGAGATTATTAGTTATAGAAGGTAGGTGAAAAAGGGAGGTGGGAATGAAATGGAAGGAAAGGGAGGTGATTCTATTCTGAGTATACTTTTTCATACAGTTTTGACTTTGGGAAATTTTTCATGTTTTATACACACTCAATAAGAATGGAAGAAAACTCTAAAATGAAAAATAAATAGAAACAAAAGAACCAAACTCATATTTCAAATGAGTAACACAATCACACTTGATGGAAGGATACAGAACAGAGAATGGAAACCAGCCCAAGTAATTTATAAACATAGTATTTGCAGTATCATAAATACAACCATATTTATCAGGCTAAAAGCAAAACAACACTCTAAACAAATATTGAATGCTACTTCGTAGGGTTTCTTTTTACAGATATATGGGCTAGCAATTCTCAAACTGTTTCCTTTGTAACCTAGGATTGAATTAATAAGTATACTGAGTATATGGAACTGGCTTCTCACTGTCAAAGATGGGAGTTAAAATATGGAAAGAAAACATGATAGAATGAACCCTGTGGTGCTGAACTGGAACTGGAGTTATCAGTAGGAACTCATAGTTTCTCATAGGAATAAAAACAAAGTATCACTTTTGTGGTATTACCACTCAAAATGTATAACTTGAATCCAATCATAAGGAATCATCAGACAAACCCAAAATGAAGCTCTTTTTATACAACAGGACTGTATTCATCAAATATGTCAATGTTGTAAAAGACAAAGAATGACCAGTAAACTGTTCCAGAGTAAAGGAGAGTAAGAGGCATAGCAGCTTAATGTAACATATAATCAGGGATTTAAATTTGCTATCAAGACTGGTATTGAAACAACTAGAAGAATCTGAAAGAGGTCTATAGATAATAGTATTACATCAATGTTTTTACCTTAATAACTGTATCATGACTAATAAGAGATCATCCTTGTTTTTAGGAAACATACGGGGAAGCATTTAAAGATAAAAAGACATTATGTCTTCAGTTCCAAAATGGTTCAGGAAAAAAAAAGTGTGTGTACATGTGCATGTGTATGTGTATAAAGCAATTATGGTAAAAATTAACATTTGGAGAATTTAAATGAAGGATATTACTAGAACTCCTTGTAATATTCTTTCCAAGTTTACTGTAATATGTCAAAATAAAAGGTTTAAAAACTAGTCCTGTTCATTGCTGCAACCTCAATGCCTAGAACCTAACCTGGCAGAGAGCTGGTATTCAATAAATATTTGCTCAACAGATGAAGCCTCACTATTAAGTTATAAAACTCTAAAATCAAGTCAGAAAGAAGGAACAGACATGGAAACTCATTAGGAATCAAATTTCTGCCTCCTTTCCCGATTGCAAATACATCAGATACCCAGAAGAGCAGACGATTGAAAGGGGGAACTATAGTTTCTACTTTATAAAAACAAAAATGAAACATTTTCCCACTTTTGATATGTGTAGTTGTGAACAAGCTATCAGCCTAAATGCTAATATTCCCCACTGCACACATACATACATCAGCCCGATCTCAGAGTAAAGTGAGATCAACACTTACCAAGAGAATTATATTAGGGTATCAGAGATAGTGAACTCTTGAAGGAAATAAAGCATTCAAAATAATCTAAAAGATCTAAGGACCCTGATTAGAGTATTTAAGATAACACATTTAGGTACTTATAGGAAAATTAGGAATAAAAGGTGCTTTATCAAGAATCCAAAAGGTTCTGTCTCTTCTTGACCAGAGCATCTGACTTCAATATACAAAGATTACTGATTAGAGTTAAATAATCCTTAGCTGAAGGGAGGAATCACTTCTAGAAAAACCATTTTATCTTCTCATTCCCTATAATTCATTCATTCATTCATTCCATTATTTGCCCAGGCAATTTATATTTATTGAGCACTACTACATGCTAGGTCCTATGCTAGCATTCTGGTGACCCAAAACCATAGAAGTCAGTGATGCATGCATATAAGAAATACCTCAAAAAGACAGGTTCTGCTTGACTCATATTCTTTCATTCCAAAGAATAAAGCAAAGACAGGTAGACAGCTTATTTATGTCAAAGACTGGCCTAGGTATTCCTAATAAATTGTTCCATACTTTTAAGTTTCCAAAATAAATTTCAAGAGCCCAACACCACCTTTCAGAACTATTCAGGGAAGATAGCCTTTTTTTCCCAAAAACTATACTATGAAGATCTAAAGTAAAAGCAGTTCTCCAGCTTCCCAATTCTGAAAAGACTGTTCTATTGGAGAATGAATCGGTATTTAAGTGGCAGAACCCACAGCTCAATTAAATATCAAGGTAAATAGTCTTTCCAACTGAATGGGCAGTGGATCTATTCCCTTCTTCTATGGATTCAGATCAAGCCTGGGTTAAATATAAATATAGCTACCTGTAAAACTAATGGGTGAGAAGGCAGGACAAAAGGGCAGAAATAGGCACAATTTGGTGTCCATATGACAGGGACACATGAAGAGAGACAGATGAAAGGAAGACACCAAAAAAATAAAGAGAAAAGGGATCTAGAAATGACTAGAGACAATGAAGCAGGAGTTAGGAATAGGAAAAAAAGGCTGAATGGAAGGAATGTTCATTAGTGGCAATGAAGCCAACTACAGGGGTCTGTCATTCAATGGCAAGTAAGGGTACTTGCCAGGGTAGGGTACTTGCACCTAAGGGTAAGTTTATCGGTAAAAAGAAAAAACTACTGAAATTCCATCTCAGATGCATTGCACAGTGCTTGGCGCATAGTGTATGTTAGATACATTAAATGTTAATTAATTAACAATAACAGTGATAATTAATAGCAGCAGCTGAAGAAATAGATCTTATTGATGTTACCCAAGCTGGATTTAAAAAGAAAATTAATTCATTTCTGGAATAGAATACCCTAGACATCGGGACGCCTGGGTGGCTCAAGGGTTGAGCATCTGCCTTCGGCTCAGGGCATGATCCCGGAATCAAGGATCAAGTCCTGTGTCGGGCTCCATGAATGGAGCCTGCTTCTCCCTCTGCCTGTGTCTCTGCCTCTCTCTCGGTCTCTCATGAATAAATAAATAAAATCTTAAAAAAAAAAAGAATTCCCTAGACATCATAGTGCTGCTTTTAAATTATTTCCTCAACATGTTAGTTAATGTCCTAATTGCCCTAGAAGCTGAAGCAGAGTAAAATGCAGAGAAACCAGATCTTTCTGTATATTCAACAGAGTTTGAAGTCTGTAGTTTGGATATTGTAATTTGCTTACCTGTTTATGTATTATTTACAATTTACAATTTAAAAGGTCTTAAACCTCAATAATTTTCTACTTAATTTTGAAAGCTAGCATCATTTCTCCTAAAAACTGAGTTATTGAAAAAGAAAAATGTATGTGTTAAATAGAAATATCAAATAAGTGTGAAAAAATAGTTTTGTCCTTTTAATAAACAAAATCCCCCTGGGAATTAGATTAGCAAAGTCCATTGTTAAGAGCAAAATCACAATCACTTGTGACAAAGGCCTTAATAATGTGAAAATTCATCTAGTGATTTCATGTCTAGGTTTTTATTTTATAGAAACAACCAAGGTTTTACATAAGAATTTATCCATAAGGATGTTCCCTACAGCATATTTATAACAGCAAAGAAAATATTGGAGAAAAGGAACAATCTATATTTCAAATAATAAGCTAGTTGATACAGTCATTAAAATCATGTTCTAGAACTTAGCATAGAAAACACGTTCAATATGTATTTTTATTTAAAATTTAAAAAGTAGTTCATTTTTTAAATAAACTTATTGGTATTTTCAAAAACTAGTTTTTCTATATAAACTTGAACATTATTTTTTCCAGTCTTTAAGAAAATCAGGATTCTAGCAATCTGGTAACTCTGCTTTTAATTTATCCTTAAGGGGGCATCTAGGTAGCTCAGTGGTTGAGGGTCTGCCTTTGGCTCAGGTCATGATCCTGGGGTTCCTGGGATACAGTCCTGATAAGGCTCTCAGCAGAGAGCCTGCTTCTCCCTCCACCTATGTCTCTGCCTCTCTCTGTGTGTCTCTCATGAATAAATAAACAAAATGTTTTTTAAAAAAATAATTTATATTTAAGGATTTTAAAAATTGTTGACACTTCTGTAAATGAAACAATTACTCTTTTTTTTTAATTCTAGTTACTTAAAGGTACATAGAAAAGCTATATATATATATTTAGTATCTGGTCACCTAATTAGGTTTTTTTCTCTTATTAATTCAAATTACTTGTTAGTATTTCTTCTAGAGTTGAATGTAAAGCAATTAATGCTCTTGGAAGGATTTTCTTAATGTACAAGGGAAAAAGATTCAAAAAATTATATATAATATTATCCCACTTTGGCAACATACAAATGTCATTATATATAATATATTTGTATATGACTAAATGAGGTTGGTAAATGCTTAGACACACGGCTTGTTCACATGGATGTCTGCAGAGAGAGTGAGAAAAGGGGAAAAAGGAAGTAAGATAAAGTTTCTTCTATATAAATTTAAACATTTCTAAAAAGATATTCACGAAAAGCAGCATAAGGGGATCCCTGGGGTGGCTCAGCAGTTTGGCACCTGCCTTTGGCCCAGGGTGTGATCCTGGAGTCCTGGGATGGAGTCCCATGTCGGGCTCTCTGCATGGAGCCTGCTTCTCCCTCTGCCTGTGTCTCTGCCTCTCTCTCTCTCTCTCTCTCTCTCGTCTCTCATGAATAAATAAAATCTTAAAAAAAAAAAAGAAAAGCAGCATGATACATGTCAACGTGTGTATATGAAGAGATGCCTAAAAAGATAGTCGCCAAAATGTTCATAACTTCTTATGGTGATAGGATTTTAGGTATTTTTTATTTCTTTCAATTTTTATGTAGGGTTCAAAAATATTTTATATGAAAATATATAATATGAAAAAATAAGTTCTTTTCAATATGTGTATCAAAATATGGTACACACTTGAGCATGCTGGTATACTGATAAGGCTTTCTAAAGGAAAAGAAGAGGAATTTGATGTAAGGGAGTGAAGATAATAGTCCAGTGATTTTTAACTATCAAGGAGAGGTAATGGGGACAAAGCTGGAGGAGAAAAAAAGAAAAAAGCTTTTGAAGAGTACTTGCTTTATGATGATAATGAAGAAAAAGAGACAGCATTCACTCAATCTTCATCAGAGTTTCTTCTTTTTTTTTTTTTAATTTTTATTTATTTATGATAGTCACACAGAGAGAGAGAGGCAGAGACGTAGGCAGAGGGAGAAGCAGGCTCCATGCACCGGGAGCCTGACGTGGGATTCAATCCTGGGTCTCCAGGATGGCACCCTGGGCCAAAGGCAGGTGCTAAACCGCTGTGCCACCCAGGGATCCCCATCAGAGTTTCTTCTTGATGAAAAAATTTATAATCTAATTGGGGAGGGGATCCCTGGGTGGCTCAGCGGTTTAGCACCTGCCATGGGCGTGATCCTGGAGACCCGGGATTGTCCCACATCAGGCTCCCTGCATGGAGCCTCCTTCTCGCTCTGCCTGTGTCTCTGCCTATTTCTCTCTCTCTCTCTCTCTCTCTCTCTCATAAATAAAAATCTTAAAAAAAAATCTAGTTGGGGAAAAATAACTTTCATAATGACATAATTTCATCTATATGGTATATAAGAGGAGTAGAGGGAAAGGAAAGACCAAGGTGGACTGAAATTAGAAAACATTTAATGGAAGAAATAGAACTTGAAGGATTTTCTAGGCCTGTGAAAAAATATGATCAAAAGTATACAGGTTGAAATGCACACCAGTGAAGTGCAAAGGTAGCTTCATGTGGGAACAGGAAATAAAAGTATGCAGGTAGGAGTGGCCAGGTCAGAGAGAGCCTCAAAGAACAAGCTGAGAAATTTAGGCTTGATGCTCAAGGCATTCTTGAGCAGAGGAATGACAGGAGAGGAATGTTTTAGAAAGATAAAGCTGAAGAAGGTATGTAAGAGGGTACACTGTGGGGGAAGAAGCAAAAGAGCTGGATAGGAGGCTGTTGGGAGTAATGAATGCCTGGATTCCTATCTTGGCTGTGATGATAGGTATACAAGGGCAAATCCAGGAGATACTTTAAAGGACTACTTAGAAAATCTTGCTATAAAATCTCAAAGTCTTAATAATAATTCCAAGGAGAACTTGAGCTCTAGGAGGCACAGATCATCAGCAGCTGGGAAATCTGGAGTTGTTTGTAATCTAGAAAGTGAAGTAAAGGGCAAGGAATGACTCCGAGAAGGGAAAATGGAGAGGCCTCAAATGTTAGCAGAGGAGCAGGGACACTGAGTTGGATAGGTTTTCCGGAGCAAGCAAGGAGTGCCACCTCTATGTGCTCTGATGTGTCCTGGCACCTATAGGAAGTGCTGGCCTGGTCCAGGCTCCAAGTAGCATCTTCAATAGCTAACAAAATGTCCAAATTGCTGCTGATCCTTTATTCAATTCTATCATATAAGCTCTACCTAGGCTGATCTTAACCTCCTAGTAAATGTGTAAAGAATGTTTTGATTACTCACTATGTAGCTATCTAAATGTTGTAAAATTCAGTTACTCCCTTGTATATTTTATCTAGGTGTTGGAGGAGTGAACGCCCAACAAATATGTTCATATCATTTTCAAAGCAGCCTTTCTTCTGATAAGACTTCTTCACCATTTAGAACTTGTTGACATACTAAATGCTGCAGATAAGGTTTTGGTTAAAAATTTTTCATTCTTTAAAGAGGACAGGTTCTTTTTTCATTCCCTCGAAAATAAAACCTCAAAGCACAAGTGAGTAGGAGAGCAAACAAGAGAGTGAATGAGAGAAAGAGCAAGAAAGAGAAAGCAAAAGAAAAAGAAAAAAGAAAAGAAAAAGAGAAAGGGACAGCCCAGGTGGCTCAGCAGTTTAGTGCCGCCTTCAGCCCAGGACATGATCCTGGAGACCGGGGATGGAGTCTCACATTGGGCTCCCTGCATGGAGCCTGCTTCTCCCTCTGCCTGTGTCTCTCCTCTCTCTCTCTCTGTGTCTCTCATGAATAAGTAAATAAAATCTTAAAAAAAAAGAAAAAGAAAAAGAGAAAGAAGAGGGAAGAGAAAGAAAATGAGAAAGCTTGAAAGAGAAAAAGAAAAGAAAAGCACACCATGAAAAATGTCTAGCTTTCTTTCCTATTGTCTGCATTTTCTCTATACAAGTAGAGCCTACTCAAAGAAGCAGACTCATTTATTAGACACTCTCTGAATCACAAGCTCAAAGCACAATAATATCTATCCCCCACGTCAATAAGAAGAGATAATATTTGCAAAATGCTTAACATAGTCCCTGGCACATTATAATTACTCAGAACGAGAATACAAAATAATGATCAACACAAACAATAGCAGGCCGAGATAGTGTTCATACAGCATGATTTCAATTATATTAAATTACACGGGAAAAAATCAGAAATATCCTAAAAAGTTAAGAGTCCTCAGCAAAAGAAATGATCAACAAAATAAAAAGGCACCTACCAAATAGGAGAAAATATTTGCAAATCACAGAGCTGGTAAGGGATTAATATCCAAACTATATATAGAACTCCTACAATTCAATAGCAAAAAAAAAAAACCCCAAATAATCCAATTAAAAATGGGTAGAAGACCTGCATAGACATTTTTCCAAAGAAAATATTCAAGTGGTCAACAGGTACATGAAAGTACCTGAACAGGGATCCCTGGGTGGCGCAGCGGTTTGGCGCCTGCCTTTGGCCCAGGGCGCGATCCTGGAGACCCGGGATCGAATCCCACGTCGGGCTCCCGGTGCATGGAGCCTGCTTCTCCCTCTGCCTGTGTGTCTGCCCCTCTCTCTCTCTCTCTCTCTGTGTGTGACTATCATAAATAAATAAAAATTAAAAAAAAAAAAAAAAAAAAAAGAAAGTACCTGAACATGAACATGAAAATAAGTTCAGTATCACTAATCATTAGGGAAATGCAAATTAAAATGACAATGAGATATCATCTCACACCTGTTATAATGGCTATTATCAAAAAGACAAGATATAACAGGTGCTAGTGAGGATGTAGGGGGGAAAAGGGAATCTTTGTGAACTGCTGTAGGATTGTAAATTGAGAGTCACTATGGAAAACAGTATGGAGTTTTCTAAATAAAAGAAAATCAAAATAGAGCTACCATATAATTCCACAACTCCACCTCTGGGTATATAAAATCACTATTTCCAACAGATAGCTGCACTCCCATGTTCACCACAGTATTATTCACAATGGCCAGGACCTAAGCATCCATCAACGGCTGAATGAATGAAGAAGATATGGTATTGAGATATCTATCTATTCATCTGTAAGAATATTATTTAGCCATAAAAAAGAAGGAAATTCTGACATGTGTAACAACATGAATGGACACTGAGGGCATTATGATAAGTCAAATAAGTCAGACAGAGAAAAACATATATTGTGTGAGCTCACTTTTATGTGGAATCTATAAAAAGCTGAACTCATAGAAACAGAGAACTGATTGGTGGCTACCAGGGATTTGGGGGGGAGGGGTGGGACAAAGGTATTTAAAAAGGTACCAACTTACAGTTTGAGGGTTAAAAAGTTCTAGGGATATAATGTATTGCATGGTAACTATAGTTAATACTGCATTGTATATTTGAAAGTTGCTAAGAGAACAGATCTTGTAAGTTCCCACCACCCATACACACACACAAAAAAACACCTTTAAATACGTGAAGTGATGAATGTGTACACAAGATATACATACATCAACAATCACACTGTATACCTTAAACTTACACAGTGTTATACATCAGTTATATTTCAATAAAGCTGAAAAAACTTAATGCCATATTAATAAGCTGCACAACCATGAAAAGAAAAGGAAGAGTCATCTCTGGGTGATGGTGTTAGGTGGTTGCTCTTTTTTCTCTTTTCCTCATTCTTTTCAAGTTTCTCACAACGGCACACATTTCTTTTATAATCATAATGTGAAATTATCTAATAGTAACAGTGTTTTGCACAAAAAAAGGGGCTGGGAGAGGGACTTCATGCCTCTGGCAAGTAAAGATGGAAAGAATTTTTTTCCTTTCTCTGTTGAACACTTTGGCTCCTTAAATGACAAGGCCACACCTCATAAACTTTATTTTCCTTCTATTTGTTCCCTCTACTTCTCTGAAAATTGTCTACCTGCTATTCTTTCTTTTGCCCTCTAGTGTTAAAGAATAAAAATTTTAAATGTACAACGGCGCCTGGATGGTTGG
Source organism: Canis lupus familiaris (assembly GCF_011100685.1). Taxonomy (NCBI): domain Eukaryota; kingdom Metazoa; phylum Chordata; class Mammalia; order Carnivora; family Canidae; genus Canis; species Canis lupus. Next base: position 42,239,675 of record NC_049229.1, on the reverse strand, counting down.
TTAAGCATCTGACTATTGGTTTAGGCTCAGGTCATGATCTCATAGGTCTTTGGGTCAAGTTCTGTGTTGGGCTCTTCACTCAGCAGGGAGTCTGCATGAAGGATTCTTTCCCTCTGTCCCCCTCCCACTTGTGCTCTCTCTCTCTCTCAAATAAATAAATCTTTTTAAAAAAGTTTTTAATGCATAGAAAGCAAATAAAAACAAATTTTAAAGAAGCTTACTTCTAAGTAGAAATCCTATTTATGTAGATACATGACATATTATAATAAAAGTCTCCTGTAGTGGGCATATGGTGTGATGTGATGTTTTAATATGGTAGAAAACTTGGAAATGCTAGAATTTTATTCTTTTTTAAAAGATTTTATTTATTTATTCATGAGAGACACAGAGAGAGACAGAGACATAGGCAGAGGGAGAAGCAGGCTCCCCACAAGGAGTCTGATGTGGGACTCGATCCCAGGATCCTGGGATCACGACCTGAGCCAAAGGCAGACACTCAAACACTGAGCCACCCAGGCACCCCAGAAATGCCACAATTTTTAAAATCCTGCAGAATCCTATTATCCTAATTTAACTTTTTAAAAATGACACATATGTAAACCCTATATAAGAATGGAAGGTCTTTCATCCAATGATCTTAAAATGGACCACAGTATAATTCTATCTGATTTGTTGAGAAAGATAAATGATCAACCCTATTTAATACTAAAAACCATAGAGTGTGTAGATGGCTCTAAAGTTTTTTAGAAGCAATGTTCCAAAATGCTACAAGATGAACAAGTTGTTCCACAGAACCTTTTTTCTCTGCAATGAGATATGGTATTCTGCAATTTCCACAGGAGAAAGCCAGGGCTTCTGCTGGTGCTACTGTTAAATCTAAGGAGGGGAAAAGAAAAAGTTCTAAGGAGGAAAAAACCAACAAGAATTGAAGACAACCTCTGTGTCCAGACTTGAAGAATTAAAATATCTATATCTCTAACATCTAATAATTTTAAGCCGTTAAATTTATAAGCCTTTTCTTTTTAAGCCCTCATCCATGAGGGCTTGCCTCGCTTGCAATTATGGGCTGAATGTATCCCTCCCCAAATTCACATGTTATAGCCCTAACCCCTAATGTGATAGTATATGGAGGTGGGGCCCTTGGGAGGTAATTAGTTATAGATTAGGTCACAAAGGTGGGACCCTCATTATGGGATGAGTGCCTTTATCAACAAGAGAAACACAGAGATCTTGCTTTTTCTATGCATGCACACATGCACTAAGGCATTGTGGGCACAGCAAGCAAGAGCAATGTGTCTACAAGAAGGGAAGGAGCCCTTACCAAAAACTAAATCTGCAGGTACCTTGATCTTAGATGTCCCAGCCTCCAGAAATATAAAAATAAATATCTGTTGTTTAATACACCTAATCTATGTTATCTCATTATAACAGGCTGAGCTAACTAAGGCACTCTTTTCTTCTATCCCATGTTATACCTGGCTTGTCCCCCAGTCAGTAATACCAACTATAGGACAGGAATCAAATACAGGGCTAAGATATTTTTACATTATTGTTTCACATACTTATCATGAGAATGCTTTGCTCCTTGATGTTAATTTCAAATGCATAACACTTTATGCTTCTCGAAGAAAAAAAACTTATAAAAACTAAATTAAATTACTTTTTGTTATATGATCCCCATTTGTTTTTGTTTCCTGTAAGACAAATGAATTTGGGGCAGAAAATATTGTTCATTATTCCTGGATTATATATTAAGATACAGAATTAAATATCTTCCCTCATACTCAAAAATTAACTGAATTAGAATTGTAACAATTTTTTACTCAGCCTCTGCTGTGTAAAAGCACTGTGGGAGATAAAAAACATGAAACAAGAGCTTCCCTCAAAGTGTTTGTCTATATTCACTATTATCCAAACTATCCAACAATGCAACAAATTATTTTAATTTTCTAAAAAGTAATACCATCAGATTCATGGGATCTATCTTTTCCTTTCAATGTCACACAAATCATGCCTGCTAGAACAAACTACAGTTGGGCAAAAAATAATACGTCACAATGTTCCCACTGGTCACTGATAAGTGCTCACTAATTAGATTATTACCAGTAAGAAAAGAAAGCAGGGAGGAACAAAAAAAGAAAGGTAGAGAAAGAGAAAAGAAAAAAAAAATTGTTTACCAAGTTGTCTGTTTTAAGATAACCAGGACCATGCTTTAAGAGGGAAAACATGACTTTTTTCTTATTCTGAAAGTAATTTAAGTATTACTTAAAGAAATACAGCCCAGGGATCCCTGGGTGGCGCAGCGGTTTGGCGCCTGCCTTTGGCCCAGGGGGCGATCCTGGAGACCCGGGATCGAATCCCATGTCGGGCTCCCGGTGCATGGAGCCTGCTTCTCCCTCTGCCTGTGTCTCTGCCTCTCTCTCTCTCTCACTGTGTGCCTATCATAAATAAATAAATAAATAAATAAATAAATAAAGCCCACATCAAACACTTTAGATCTATGCCAGTGTGGATCTCTAAGGAACACCTAATACTCTAACCAGCTAAACCATTGCCTGGATAAAGTCAAGGACTCACAACAGCTCTTTTTGCTTCTTTGGCATTTTAAAGAGTTTAAAGAACACATGTATTAAGGCGGGGAAAAAACCACCAACACTAGCTCAGGGATAAGCTTATCCTGCACCCCATCATTTGAAGAAAAGAAGAGTCTACATCGTTCTGCCTTTCTCCTTATACTGGTTTGCAGAATTCTAAACTAGAATTTCCCAGGACCTCCTACCAGTTGGTTTCAAAATAATTTGAAATTGAAGACATCCATGTCAATTTGTTTAAAATGCTTCTTTATTCTCCTGCTGGATACTTATTTGCTCTGTTGTTTTCTCAGGAGACAGTGACTAGTCATTCAAGTTGCTGGCACTGTTTTCTCTGGGCCAGTTACAAGAGATAAGATGCTGACAGTAGACAAGAAGAAACTTGCTTTTGGGGATCCCTGGGTGGCTCAGCAGTTGAGCGCCTGCCTTTGGCCCAGGGCGTGATCCTGGAGTCCTGGGATCAAGTCCTGCGTCAGGCTCCCTGCATGAAGCCTGCTTCTCCCTCAGCCTGTGTCTCTGCCTCTGTCTTCTCTCTTTCTCTGCCTGTGTCTCTGCCTCTCTCTCTCTCTCTCTCTCTCTCATGAATAAATAAATAAAATCTTTAAAAAAAAAAAAAAAAAAGAAGAAGAAACCTGCTTTTATCTTCATGCTTTGTTGCAACCTGATGGGCAATACGAAGTTCAGTGTCATATTTAGCTATATCCTTCCCTTGTTCTGTAAAAAGTTTATGGCTTAGTCCTCATTTGTAAAGTCTCAGCATGCTTCCTTCTTTCACAACCTTTTCTACAAACTGTAATGGAAAAGCTACCTCACAGCACCTTATATAACATAAGTCCTCTCAGGGGTTTTGCCATCCCTGGTAATTTGGCTTTCAAACCAAAAATCTGCCCTATGCTCATTCTCCTTGGTTTTTTTTTTTGTTGTTGTTGTTGTTGTTTTTGGTTTTTTTGTGGGTTTTTTAAAATTCTAACTTATTTCCCCAGAAGAGAGTTGTTCTCTCTACTTACTTGTTGAAAATCTTTTTTCTAACATTAATTTTCAAATTAAGTGTTGGCCCAAGGTTGCAGATCAGCTCTACAACTTTTCTAAAGATTTGCAGATCAAGCCAGAGAAGTCGGGTCTGGTTTGCTTTTGTGGAAAAAGTGATATGGACAAAATTGGAAACTACTACTTAAAAATTCCAAGTTCCAAATCTGACTGAAAATATTTGGGGCTTGAATTCCATTTTTATCCTCATCTAAGAAAAAGTTGGTACTAAAAACCTGATTATAAAGTTCCTAATATTTCTCAGTCATCAAATATCTTTTCCAAAACAGCTTTCTGATCAGTATAATGCATATGAATCACCAATAAAGCAATTAAATTCCACCCAAAATATTCCCATACTAAAATTCAAAGGAAAGTGCTTGGCAAAATGCATCTTAGAATCTGCCAAACCCCAAATATTTGAAAACAAATAATAACTCCAGGATGCTTTGCCAAGCCCCAAAATGCCAATGGCCACTGCTCTTTGAGAATGCATGTTTCTGAACATCTTCTACTTAGACTGCATAGTCTAAGCCCTTTAGCGTCAAAGGTCAAGAACCACCAACCAAAGAATTAATAAGACTGAAGCTCTGGGTAAATAAACTTAAAACTCCAAAGCTCTGTCAGATTAGATTCTCACACAGTTCATCTGTTGAGAGATTTTTTTTCCCCCATTCAAGGAGCATTTTAGCCTTAGGATTACCTTTCATTCAGCAAGGATCACCTACATTCTAGCTCTTGTGGTTATTACAGCAAATCATGGGGTTTGAGAACTTGGCTTCCTCCATCTTAATAAAACAGTTAAAGTCCTAGAGGCAGTTAATCTTTGGAAGGCTTTGTGATCCCATCCCCTGACATGTTTGATAAATATGGAAATTGTAAAATGTTCTGACTTGTTAAAAATTTTTTCAGCCTGCTTAACATGCTCTTTGGCCTTAACATGCACAAAGTGCTGACTTGGCATGCCCAGGGGCCTCCATCACCTTCTCTATTGTGTATACACTGACAACCCCTGAAGCATAAATAAGTCACACTTCACAAAGAAATGTTTATTCTACACTCTGAGAGGGAGTCTCCTTTTCTCAAGGAAACAAAAGTATGGCAAGGGGAGGGAAGAAGGGTGTGTACAAAAAAATGTGGCAGAAAGAAGGAGGAAAAGCCTCAGTTCTAAATGATTGCAAAGCTGGAGACCATTAAAAAAATCTGGGTCGGGGCAGGTGTGTCTACAGTTGGCTAAAAGATTCTAAACAAATCTTTCAGAGTCTGAAATTATAATGGTAAGAACAAGTATTCCTTTTTGGTTTTTGCTGTACAAAATGTAATGAATAAATACAGTTTTCTTTCAGTACCTCCTATACTTCAAATGAGCCAACTCCCCTTTAACACCAAAGTCAATAAAATGAAATATAATGATGACCTGTATATCTGGCCATCAGTGAACAAGAAGGCAAGCTCCCCCGTCATGAATAGGCCCAACTTCTACTCATCCTAAATAACTAGTCATCTTAGAGATTGAATAAACAACTACATAAATACCAGAAAGAGGGCCTGTAACTATACAAATTGGGTGTGGTGTCTAGAAATCCTGTAGACTCCTCTGGGCACAGTATTCAGGGGGAAATTCTATGAAAAAACCACAAAGACAATACACTGATGAAATGATGATGACGCACTGGAATACTTCAAAATTTATGGCCAGCTGTACTCGTCACAGCCATTCCTGATATTCCCAGAATTCCCAACATCAAATTCCCAATATTTTGACCATTTCCAGAAGACTGTCTTTGGAAATGACATCTCCTGAGGCTGCTGCTTGTATCAAACTTAGAAATGTGAGCGTAACAGCAAGAGATGCATGGTGGGATAGAAATGGAGGTCACACAGATGCAGAGGAAGGCACACCTTTGTGATAAGAAAAGCAAGCAGTAAAATAGCTGAGTGGCATGGAGCTGGAGGGGGAAGGAAAGAAGCCAAGAGTCTGGATTGGTATTCATAGTATTAAAACCATACAAAAAATAAAAAAATAAATAAATAAATAAATAAAATAAAATAAAATAAAACCATACAAAGATAACTGAAAGTTAGTTGGAGCTCTGCAGACTGTTAGTTCTCAGGGTTAGGGAGATTTAGGGTAGGCAGGAAAAGGGCCCACCAGATCATTCCAAAGGGAAAGAACTTGGTCTGTGGATGCCAGGGAAGGAAACAAGAGTGAAAATTTTGATCTTTCAGGCTAGTCTTGTTACCTCAATTAAGGAAAGAAGGAAAGTGGACAAAAGATGACTTTAGGAGAGAAAATAATCAAAATGATGGAGAATATTCTCTCATGCCTTCCCACCAATACAAAGCAGCAGGCCATGAAGAAATAACACTGCAGAGAGAAAAGGAGACCAGCCAAATCAATGACCAAGTCATCCATCTTCTGAGAGGCAGAATGCTCTGCAGTCTAGGTCAAAGCTTCTCAAACCTTAATGTGCATAATCACCTGGAATTTGTTAAAATGTCGATTCTGACTAATTAGTTCTAAAGTGGACCAGAGTTTTTGCAGGTAATGCTAACACTGCAGGTCCACAAACCATGCTGCGACTAGCAAAGGTTAGTATGGATCTTGCTCGGGGTAAATTCTGGCTTGTCCCGTAACCCTAGAGAAATTACTTCTTTAATTTCTCAGTTTCCTCACTTATTAAATGGAGATAGATACCGACCTCATAAAGCTGATATGAGGAATAAATAAAACTATTTAGCCTTATACTTCCTTATTACAAACACAGTATTTCCCAAAGTTAAATACACATATCATTGGTGTTACATTGGACAAACTTAAAAGTTGTCATTTTTAAGCAATATTTTCATAAGTATTAGAAAAAAAAATTACTGTTACCTTAAAGTCAAGATTTCATGGGTATTATCACTTAAGAAAAAGCTAAATTTAAAAGAAAAAGTCAATCTAAAAAATTACTAAGTAAATAAAGGTACAAGAGGTATATGGATATGACAAAAATGATGAGGGTGATACTCAACTAACTAAAGTTTGGGAAACATCAATGAACACAGTTACTAAGTTTCTGAAGGGAGGGACTTGACCCATCCCATCAAAAGGCACAAGTGTGTGACAGAGTCATGAATGTATTTCAAAACCTTCTGATCGCTCAAGGCTTAGAAACTACACTTTAACCAAGTGATATTCTGACCCACAGACTTGTATATATTGCATACCTCTGCTATCATAAATCATCAAACTATCCATAAGGCTAAGGAAAACAATTCCATGGAATAAAGCCATTTTCCTCTTTGATATGTAAATTAACCAAACCTAAACTACCTCCCAAAAGTGGGCTAAATAATAGAATTATGCCTCTAAGGAAGGAAAGCTATGATTTCATAAATCTAGTATAATGATGTTTCCTCTTTTCCCACAACATTTTGTAACACCATTCTAAGGTAATTTGTGGTCAAAGAGATGAATGTAGATGACTGAACACTTTACAAACGAATTTGTCATACCCTTTAACAACAACCTTTCGAGCTAAGACAGGAAATCTGAAGTCATATATGAGTTGGAAAAGAGGCAGCATGTTTGTGAGTGGCATGGTTTTCAAAAGAACTATAAAAGGATTCCTGATGTATTTAGCATCTGATGTCTGGTACACTTAGAGCAATTTATCATTCTTACAATTCTGCTGTGGCTGGCCAATGGTTCTATTCAACTTAATGAGCAAAAAGAAAGTAAACACAGACGTATGTCAGAACTTCACTCATTCATTTGTCTATGATGTGAATCACTTCTTTGCTGAATTGGATAATAGTTTCAAATATTGGAAGAATATTTTCTCATATTTTGTGCTATCATAATATACTGGCTATAGACATGATACATTTTAATCTCCATTATTAACATTTTCTCCATCACTTTCTTAAGTCTAGGCAATTAACAAAACAACAAATCAAGTGCTGATTTGGGTTTGCCAATTTCCAGTGTTAATACTTCCACTATGGCTGATTTCAAGTTGCCAACATGACCTCATTGAACATAGAGTTGGAAGAGATGTGCAGGAGTATACACCATTACATAGTATTTTCAATGCAGATGCAATATAAATGAATATTTCAAGAGTATAGATAATAATAAAATGTAGTGAAAATTATGAAGTAATGAACTTTGGGCATTTTTCAATATAATTTATTTAATTTTAAGTTTATATAATTTAATTTGTAATGATAACCAACTGACACAATTTCTCAAAATGTAATAATTGGACCTTGGGAGCTTATGAAGACTGGCTCTATAGCACACCACTTGCCAAGGACCACATCCTACACATTGTTGCTAATCCCACCAGATTTATACATCAATTTTGAGTTTTCCAAGTTAAAAATCTCTTACAGAAATATGGTAAATCTTGTGTATTGGAGACAAGAGCCATAAAAATAACCGATGGATATTACAATCAGTATTTTTTTTTATAGCCAAGTTTGTAGTTAACAATAGAAAATAGAAACAATAGAAATAGGCTACAAAGCCTTTAGGAAAGCAACTGACAAAAGCACCTTTATATCTTGGGAATAAACATGTAGGCAATAGATATTTGTTTGGGTAAAAAAAGGACATCAAGGTAAAGATAAAGGTATCTGGAGCAATTTTCGTAAATAAAACTGGTCAGAAAGACCTGTTTTCCTAAGGGAACAAAATTAAAAGCAATAACTGCTTATAAATGAATCATAAATATTCTTTCTATAGACAACCACCAAATATAAATACTTTACATATCATATTACATGCCAATACCAACTTTCTAATTTGTAAAAGATAAAAGAGGAAATTATAAGGAAACCCAAAGCTATTTCACTAATCCCTGTAGCCAAAATAAACTGCTCAGGGAATGAGAGAACTTATTCCACGAAATGGTCATTTATGATAACTAACACTTTCAAAGACTCAAAAACAGGTCTGCTCTGCCCTGCTAAGTCTTGGAAAAACTAAAAGTAGTTAGGTTGCTCTCTGTCCCTTGGAAAGTTCGATTAACAAGGTAATGTTAAAAGCGTGAAAATTCAGCTACCTTCCCCTTCACAGAGGACATGCTTATGTGAATGACTTTCCAAAACCAACTCTAATATCCTATGGAATTGTTTCTTTCAAAACTAAGTCTTCAAAGCTGAGGGAAATGTACAGCACACACATTGTTTATCTCTACAAGATGGAGCATATGGAAAAATTTATAACTGTCAAGTGTTATTACACTGCAAAACAAACATGTGCAAGTATACAACAAGGATAAATATAGTGAGATTTGTTTCCAAACTGGAAATGCTGGAAGCACGTGGAAGAGTTTACAAAAATTGCAATGTTTAAGAGATCAGGAGGACAGTGGTGCTAGCCTGCCTTCACAAAAAGATTGTATGCAATAGATTCCACTCTTCCTTCAGAAGGATAACACAAGTCTGGACATGCAGGTTAATTAGAGAAGCAGCCTTTAAAGAAAAGGAAAGAAGAAAACAACTCCTGTCTCGTGTTAAAAATTCCAAATAAACATTATGGAAACTCAAAAAACAGGAGTAAACATTAAAATCATAAATAACCAGTGAGTAATAAATATTCTAAAGAAAATAGAGTTGAAAAATTATCTTAACAAAATACTTATTATAAAGCAAATAACTTAGTTTTCTTAAGAACTTTAATGAATAGCAATACAAATTGTAGAATTAGGTAATTTTAAAATATCAGCCATTTCTGTAATGACTTTCGGTAAAAAAGGAAAAAGGGGGGGAAGACACTAAATGTACATTTTTAAATGGAGAATTTTGCACTTATCTTCCCCAAAATCCTTCTTCAACGTGGTCTAATATTGGAATATACAGTATTTTAAAAATCCTACTTTCACATACAGAGCTTTAATGAGAAAAAAAAATTTCCCCCAAATTTCTCAATATTAGCAGTGCCCTGAAAAACAACAACAAACCCTTCCTAAGTAGAGTATAATGATAAAGAGGTACTCCCAAGGAAGTAAAAAAGTATTCTCTGTCCTAAGCATACATGTACTACTAAGTGCAGAGGCTGAAATAACGCTTGGACATTCTATTTCCTTCAGTCCTCAAGTCATTACTTTAACAGGCAAAGAATAACTAAACAGCAAAACTCTTTGACAGAAGCACATACTTTCCACACACTCTAAGTGTCACAGGCCTGTTTAGAGAAAGGCCAAACAATCTATGGCATCTTAGCCAGAAGGGCCAGAATTAGATGTTTCTGACTAAGGAGGCTATTTCTGCCTTTACCATGGCCTTATTTTGTAACGTTACTGAAGAGATTTATCTGTTCCTCACTTGGCTTTAAAAATAAAGATTGAGCCACATAACCTCTACTTAGCTTCCTAGAATATTGCAGGACAACAATAAATAATGCCCATAAAAGTTTTGATCTCTTCAGGAGGAAAAAGTGAATTCTGACAGAGGCAAGAGAGGTTTTAGAGGTTCCTGAGAGACCAATTCTGGTCAAGGTAGACCACAAGGAACAGATAAACCACCAGTCATTGGAAAATGCCTGTTAACCTTCCTTATTTATTTTCCAGGTAAAAATGGTCTTTGAAACTAAGCCCATAACCTGTCATCTAGATCATATCCAATTTCTACTTCTATTGTATCCACTTATGCCATCACTACAAATTATAACACAAGAGCAGGTAAGAGACAACTAGAGAAAAGAGACTCATGATTGGAAAACCCAAGGAAAATTCAGCATTCTTAATTTCTAGGCCTGGTTTCTCCTGACATTAAAAAAATGAGGAATTAGAAAGTTAGTTTTAAAAAAAGATCTCAGGGATCCCTGGGTGGCGCAGCGGTTTGGCGCCTGCCTTTGGGCCAGGGCGCGATCCTGGAGAACCGGGATCGAATCCCACGTCGGGCTCCCGGTGCATGGAGCCTGCTTCTCCCTCTGCCTGTGTCTCTGCCTCTCCGTCTCTCTCTGTGTGACTATCATGAATAAATAAATAAAATCTTTAAAAAAATAAAAAAAATAAAAAAATAAAAAAAGATCTCAGGCCTCTTTATAGTCCCATCTGTTTCTCTCATGAGAAGTCATCGATATGGCTGCCAAGATTTCTTGGTGGGAAAATTATTTTGTAAGATGAAACAATTACACTTAATTGAACCTTAAGTTTCTGGATATATGCCAGAATTTGCATTTAAGTTTTTAAGGACTGGGGTACAATGGTTTCAATTGAATCTTCTCTCTAAAGGCTCTTATGTCTGTAATGCATATAATTTATATATTTTCAACTATTGTATATATTTTCAACTATAATGATGGCAACAGTTAACTTCTTTTTCCCCCTAGAAGTTTGATTCACAATAGCCACACATTTCAAATACCAGATACTTATTAATATACTATATGACAACAGAGTAGCATTTAGAGATTTATAATGTGACATGAAATCATCATGCAGAGTAGAAAAGGAGAAAATAATGGAGTATATGAACAATCTTAGCAAAATTTCTACATCTTGACACAATCTGTGTCTTGTTTCATTGACCACAATTTTAATCCTTGGCATTTGAAATCTACCATACAACTAATCTTTAATCATTATCATCTTTAGGAAAGAATGGTAGGCCATTTGTAATTTCTAGCTTTAACTAATTTTTTGTTAAGATTTTATTTTTATTTATGAGAGAGAGCAGGGGAAGGAGTAGAGGGAGAGGGACAAGCAGACTCTGAGCTGAGCTGGGAGCCTGATGTGGGTCTTGATCTCATGACCCTGAGATTATGACCTCAGCGGAAACCAAGAGTCAGATGTTTAACTGACTGACCCAGCCAGGTGCGCCAAATTCTGATATTTTGTCTGTTTTACAAAAAGATACCTGAATGTGGTGTTCATAAAAATTTTAGTCTATATCATTAATAAATTGGAATCATGGTAATAATAATAAGGCAATAATACCAAGAGACCTTTGAAGACTGTGAGAAGGCAATAGTAGTAGCAAGAGACCTTTGAAGACAGTGACCACCTTTATATGCTCTACCAGATAGATGAGATCATGAACATAAAATATCACAGTTTTTCTCTCACTTTCAAATTCCTTCAATCGTCCTAAGCATAAGAAAAGGTGGTTTTACTAAAGACTAAACAGCAAGTAAATTGCAGAATAGGGATTTGAGCCCAAGTCTATCTTGCTTCAAATGTCTGTGTTCCTTCCACTGTGCCATGAGCCCTCCACCAGAGGAAGACAAGGCCCTCTCAGTGTCCAGAATATCAGTGGCAGCTCCTGCTCCTGCTGCCAGTACCATTCCTAACACAATCAAGCAAAAGGAAATGGGGGGACAAGGAAGCTGTTCCGATTGCTGTTCCCTACCTAATTCTAGAAACATTTTTCCCATAGAAATAGTTAATTTTTTTAAGTTAAACTGGAATCCACCATCTGAAGTGTTGGGTTTCTAAAAGAGTAAGGAGATAAGTTTCCCTTGCATATTAGTACCCAACAAGGGAAGATTGTTATATTTTCTTATTTACATACCCTGCTCAAGAATATAACTCAGAATCTGCTAGTCTGTGAAAAAGTAATTCTTTGCTTTTTAGAGCTGTACATTAATTTTCCTTGTATTAGTCCACGTTTTCAGAGTATCTGAGTACGAGTATAAAACAAAAACAGTTCATTTTGAATCCTTTAAAACTGATATCCTGCCAACCTTCCTAACAGACACTTAAATTATTTTTTTATAGATAAAGAAAAAAGAAAAAAAAAGTCAGACACTGGAAATAAGAGATAAAAGGATGAAATCCATGAACACACTCCCAAGTAGTTTACTTTTTATGAGAGGAAATAGGTAAATTAAATTAACAAAATCCAAAAGAATCAGAGATCTTTTTGCAAATAGGAAGCAAACCTATCCCCAGCACAGATTTAGGATGTACTTAACCCTGGAAGCCCAGATTCCTTTCAGTCATATCCTCTTCTTGCTTCTGCCTGAAACCCAAGGTGCATGATGGTAAATTTACCTAATCTGAAACATTAGGAATACCTAGCTCTTTGAATGAGCCTCTCAGGTTCTCTGGGTAAACTGCTGGAGAAAAATGTTGAAAAAAAAAATTATACGGCTTACTTTCTCCCGAAAGGACTTTTTTTTTTTTTTTTTTTTTTTTGTAACTGTCTAGCATAGGCTTTCCTCTGGGAGACTCTAAAACAACAGATTTACCTTTTTTGCCAAAAGTGGTATTTGGGTCAGCCTAAAAATATGCAGAAGGGACATCCATTATTTAATTAACTCTAGTTGATGATAATTTTGTATTAAATGGAATTATATAAATAAACTGCCTTCCCAATATTCTTGGTATAAACTTAAGAAGGCAAATAATCTTTAAAACAAGTCTAATCTGTTTTGGGTCAAGAAAGAGTTCTGAAAATTATATCTTCCAGTGGTATGAAAGGCTCAGTAATTCTAAGATTAGGAATATTTCCCTGTAAAATTTTTCTAATTATGTTTTTGACCCAAGCAAGATGCACTGAAAAACAAACAAAAGCTCCCCCAAATTATGCTATCAAATAGTCAAAATAGTGGTCATATCAGAAAGGCAAGGAAAACTAATATATACTGATTCATTTGTATATCAGATTTAAAAAAAAAAAAAGACTTCTTTCTTAGGAACAATGCAATCAAACACAATCATTATCAACTACCTTCTACAATGAAGTTTTCGTAAGTAAACTTGATGAAAATGTTTCTTAGCTAGCACGTTATATTCAGCCATAATATGAATGCTTTCCAGAGCATTCGTTTTTCTCTGTCAGGGATGATTCAGCTCCAGTACCTACTTCAGCCCAGTGGTGACTGAAAAGGAGAAGATCATTAATCCATCAACAAGTTCCCCTGAGGAGTCTCCCTGTGTGCAGCTGCCTGTGGGAGGGGTATGAAGGGGCCGAAAAAGTCTAGGCCAAAAAGTCTAGCCCTCTGCCCTCCCAGTGCTTTCTAGTTAGCCTGGAGAACAAGACAACTCACTGGGCTTTTTTATCTTTTAGGATACACTGAATTGAAGACTACATGATTTAAACACAACTCCTAGTTGAAAAAACTTCACAAAATTATCCATGGAAATGTCATCCAAATAAAGCTGGAAGACTGAATGAAAGTTGGCAGAAGTGCTGATGTTAAGTGGCATTTTACACTCAAAAGCATCCAAATGGGGGTGGGGGGAATGCGGTATTTGTAGCACAGAATGAAAACAAACATTAAAAGATTTTAAAATAAGGAAATGTGAAAGGATAGAAAAATAAGAGCATGTGTTGAAAAGCAGTCTTACTATTTCTACATTTACTTATGTTTAAAGAAATATTCAAAGCTAAATACAGGAATACCATATGTAGCTCTAAACCCTAACAAATGTCGTGATATAGGATGGTTTTTCTCCTTCTGTTGTTAATTAACAACATTTAACAAAATTTTACTGAATGTCTACTATAAGTCAGGCACTATACAGGACATGGCTCCCGCCTTCAGGGATCTTGAGAAGAGACAAGGAACTATAACATGGAACAAACACTATGATAATAGGGTAGTATGGGACAGACCACAGGGACACCAAGCCTGCAGGAAGGCCCATTTGAGGAAGTAAAGTTTAGGCTGAAACCAGAAGGCTAAGCAGGAATTAGGCAAAGAGGAATGATGAAAGAAGGAGGGAAACAGTATGTGAAATAGCTCAGAGGCAAGAGGGAGCAAAACAAAATGAAAAGAAATTAAATTAAATTCAATCAGGAGAGGGAAGCCAAGAACAATGGTGCAAGATAAAGCTAACAAGACACAAGTAGATCCTGATCAAGCAGGCTCTGTTCTAAGGACAATAAGAAGTGAGTGGAATGTTTAGAAAGTAAAATAACATCATCAACTTTGCATTTTTTTAGAAGATCATTCCATTTATAGTGTGGATTTGGAATAGTGTGGTGAGGGGTGAATAGTACAAGGCTACTGTCACAATCTTGTGAGAGAGAATAGCTCCTTGGACTGGAATGGTGACATCCTGAAAAAGAGAGAGGCAGGGAGAGAGAGATGTGGAAACGTTTAGGCAATATTTAGGAGGTAGGGTTATCAGAATTCTGCTTGGTACAGAATACAGAGAGAAAGGAAGAAGGAAACAAAGGTTATCTTCCAAGTTTCTGACTTGAACCACTGGAGGATGAAATCGCTGGAAGCAAATCAGGTGTGAAAGGAATGAGATTAGGATTGAGAATAAAATTTAAAATGCTTGAGAAGCTCAGAAACTAAAGTGGGTTCCAAAATGAGTAGAAGGTGAAAAGTTGAGAATGTAATGGAGAAGAGATACAGGGCTAAATGTGTAGTTGAAGTAGAACAGTTTTTAAAAGATGAATTTAATAGACTTAGGAACAAGTAGAAAGGGAGGTCATAATAATACAGACACTTCTTCTGAGTGCTTACTTGGTACCAACCACAGAGTTTAGCATTTTAAAGATATTCTCTCTTTTAATCTTCACAGCAACCCTAAGACATGGGTATTATTATTCCCAACTGACACACAAGGAAACCAAGACTGAGAGATATTATATAATTTGCCCAAGATTTCATAACAACAGATCTCAAATTAGAATCCAAGTATGTCTGATTACAAAGCCCATGTTCATCATCACATACAGAATTTGGGAGAGAGATGGAATTCTAGAGAAATCAAGATTCCTCTAAGGGGGAAAAGAACTGAATCCAGACTTTAGGGAATGAAGGAAAACCTTTTTTCCTAACAGAAGGAACAGAGGAAAATAACTACATGAGAAGGTTTATACCTTAGATAGCAGATGAGAAGGGAGTTTTCCAGACTCGGAAGTAGTCATTTGCTGAGTATCAAGACAGAATTAGTAAGATGTTAGAGAAGAGTAGAAAATAACTGAAATTGTCATTCATTCACTGAACAAAATTTTTTGAGTACCCACCTTATATTCTAGGCACTGGGGTTACAATAGTAAGAAAAAGAAAGATAAAGTTTGGGATCCCTGGGTGGCGCAGCGGTTTAGCGCCTGCCTTCAGCCCGGCGAGACCCGGGATCGAATCCCACATTGGGCTCCCGGGGCATGGAGCCTGCTTCTCCCTCTGCCTGTGTCTCTGCCTCTCTCTCTCTCTCTCTCTGTGTGACTATCATAAATAAATAAAAATTAAAAAAAAAAAAGAAATACTTTAAAAAAAAAGAAAGATAAAGTTTTCTGTTCATGTGATCTTTACATTCTTGTAGTGGAACACATCAAAGAAACAAGTAAATAAATATGGTAATTTTACACTGTAATATTGTAATGGAGAAAATGAAGCAGGGTAATGAAACAGAGTGTTTAGGGAGAGCTGCTTACATCAGGTGCTCAGGGGAAGATCTGTGTGAGGCAGTGGACACAAGCTGGGACCAGAAGAAGAAACCCCAAGCAAAGCACATTGTCCTGGCAAACAGAGAGAGTTATTTAGGGAATAAAATTGGATCACTTCATAATGCTGAAAGAACAAGTGAGGGAGGTGCCAATGTATTTACAGTGACCTTAATCTGCCTCACTCTATGTTTTTCTCCAAATTAATCCAGCAGTTCAGGAGAAATTGCAGAAAAAGCTCCAGAGTCAAATCTGGGAATTTACCAGACAGATATAACTGACAATGGGGCATAGGAGTTTAGTAAGTTAAAAAGGGAAAAGTTAGATTTAAGGTTCATGGAACCTAAACTAAAGAGAAAGGATAGTGAGGAACTTGTCCCATATAATCGCAAGTCCCATGAAGCTGAAAATTTGGTGATAAGCTGGAAAGAAAGAAATTATGGCCAGAGAGGAAAACATCTGAATTTCAGAAAAGAGGTATGAAGTGGATAGGAAAGTGGCATGGGGAAAAAAGGTATCAAAAGAAATGGTTTTTAAAGAAATGGAGAGAAAGGGGTATTGGAAGAAGAATAATGGGATGAATGGAGTACCCATACAAGACAAAGAGTGAAGTGGAGGCGGGTGGGGAAGGAGAACAATGACAGCTAAACCAACTGTTATTTCTTTTCTGTGCTAAGTAGCAAAAGCATCCTCAACAAGGCAGAGTATTTTACAGCAGATGAAGAAATAAATGGTGGCCTACAAGTTGTAGGGGGGATTTAAAAGAACAATGGCCCTGCAACAGTGGAGGTGTGGGAAAATGTGAGCATCCTCTCAGAAGAACTGTAGCACCTCAGGGGAGAGCAGGACCTGGAGTCAAGAGACCTTCCTAAAAGAGGTTTACCCTATGCTGAAATTTCAGACATGCCTGCCATCATTGGCATCTGATCCTTGTGTGAAGGAACCATTTCTCAGGGTGTGATGCTCTCCATCCACAATTCTCTTTTGCCCTTATTCCTCTAATATGACATTAACATAGTAAGGAAGAAATCCAAGAGAATCACTAGTCTGGAATAAACATCCTTTTAGACAAATTTAAAAAAATTGTACTTTGGAAAAAAAAAGAAAAGAAAACCCCAAAGCTGCCATGTTGACATCAGAACAGTAAAGCAGTTTATTTAGAGAGTCATTTGAACAAGGCAGACACAGTTTAAGGACCCAGGGGGGTTTTCAGTTTCCACCATCTGGTTATTTCCCCAAGTCCTCTGCCATGCATCACAAAGCTCTCTGTGAATCCACTTAAAAAGGAAAGAGCTAACATTCCTCTTTATTTGCTTTAACACTGCCCTCAATAAAAAGTGGTACATCCAAAGGATAAAGTAAATATTCAGCCACAAAAATCACATTGGAAAAATATATTTCTTTATGTGGAAAGGTGTTCTCTTTTTATTGTTAAGTATTAAAAGCAGGTTATAAATTAAGATGTTGAGTATGATCTCATTTTTGCAAATCATAAATATTTTTATGGTGATAAAATAAACATAACATAAAATTTACCATTTAACCAAAATATACATAACAAAATTAACCATTTTAACCATTTTTAAGTATACAGTTCAGTGGCATTTAATGCATTTACACTGTTGTGCAATTATCACCACCATCCCTCTCCAGAAATTTTTCATCTTCTCAACTTTCAACTCCGTGCCCATTAAACAAAAACAATGAATTTTTACATAGGAACATAGAAAAAGTCTGAACAAATGTATACCAAAAATGTTAATGGTGGACAATGCAATTTTAGGTGGCTTTTTTCTTCTATCTTTTAGTCCTCCCTATTTTCTGATTTTTTTTTCCTAAAGGAACAGCATTTCTAGTATAATTTTTTAAAGTAAATTGATTTCTTTAAAAGACATTGATAGTTCAAAAGAAAAGGAAAACAAAATTAGGGGCCATGCTCATCACATTTTTTAGATATGAACTAGTTACTAAAATATATTCTATGAGTGATATAGAGCAACTCGGTTTTCTATGTATTTTTTAGAATGGAAATAAAAGCCAATTATCAATTGCCTAATACTGCAATACTTGAAAATAAAAATGATAACTGCATCATAGACAGCTTATTGTCCCCCATTGCCCATTTCCCCTCTTCTTCCTAATAAGAGTCTCAGTTCTTAGCAGGGCACATTGGTGCCCAACCAAAAGAGAATTATTTCCTGGTTGTCCCTCTTGTAGTTGTGACCACATGACTAAATTTTAGCTAAAGAGGAAGTGCTATGTGCCACTTCCCAAAAGGAGCACCCTCTTCTTGTTCTTCTCTCCTTACTAGCTGTGTACTGACTCAACAGCTCAAGCTCTGGCAGCTATCTTGGACCATGAGGCCACACTAGGGATGAGGAAGCCATAAAACAGACATCTTTTTGTTATATGCAGTCCACCTAATCTCCAACTGAAATAATTACCTTCTAAATTGTTTTTCTTCCAACATATCTTACATTCAGTCCTATACCTTTGTCAATCATAATTATTAAAAAAAAATACTGGTAATACAAAGATGACCAATTCTTAACCTTCTTCCTACTTGAATTCTATATAGAATCTGCCACTAGTGAACTAGGCCAACTTTCTGAAACTCTTTTCTTCACTGAAATAACACCTTGTAGATTTTGCTTCCATCTCTGTATTTGTTCCTTTTCAGATTCCCTACAAGGCTCCTTTACAATCTGGTGGTCAGTTTCTCTAAACTGTTTGGACTATGATTAATTTTTTTGTATGTATTTTTTTTTTTTTTTAATTTTTATTTATTTATGATAGTCACAGAGAGAGAGAGAGAGAGGCAGAGACACAGGCAGAGGGAGAAGCAGGCTCCATGCACCGGGAGCCTGATGTGGGATTCGATCCTGGGTCTCCAGGATCGCGCCCTGGGCCAAAGGCAGGCGCCAAACCGCTGCGCCACCCAGGGATCCCAATTTTTTTGTATGTATTTAATCTCTGTTTCGGTGATCAAAATTTCTCTGAAGCAGTATGCTATGGAAGGACTTAATTGTGTCCCTTTAAAATTTATGTGTTGAAGTCCTAAACCTCAATGTGATGGTATCTGGAGATGGGGCCTTTGAGAGGTAATTAGATTTAGTGGTCATCAGGGTGGGGCCCTCATGATGAAATTAGTGCTTATATGAGAAGAAACACCAAAGAACTTGTTGCTATTTCTCTTTCTCTCCCCGCAACCATGTGAGGACACAATGAAAAGGCAGCCATATGCAAGCCAGGAAAAAGAAATAAGTTGACTGGCACTTAATCTTGGACTTCCAAGCCTCTAAAACTGTGAGAAAATAAATTTTTGTTGTTTAAGCACCCAGTCCTTGGTATTTAATTATAGCAGCCCGGGCAAATGAATATACAGTTATTCCCTCAATTATTACTGAAAGCTTAATAACTAATTACTTATTGAATGCTTACTATATGCCAAGAACATTAGATATTTTATCTCGAACCCTCTCAGTTACCCTGAAAGCTAGAGATTATTATATTCATTTCAGAAATAGGAGGCCTGAAGCCTGAAGAACAATTACCCAAGTTCCTATAGCTGGTAAGTGGAAGAGTCAGACTTTGAATCCAGGTTTACATACTCTAAAGATCACTAACCTTATACCCCATGGCACACACAAGTTTCTGACTCAAGGTGTTTATGGTATTTTAGAGAAGCGACCCAGACAAATAAAAAGCTGAATAATTCAAAAGGCTAATAATAGTAATGACAAAAACAGAGAAATAATAAGAAACACTAGGGTTCCTAGGAGGGAGAGATCACTGAGCTTAAGAGATCATGAAATGCTTCGATTTCTCCCCCATATAAAGAGTTATTGTTAAACCAAATCCTTGTTGAAGCCCATCCAAACCAAGTAAATAAAGTGATGAGACATTTCAACCTTGGAATAAAGGTAAAACTTTAATAGAATGTGCTTTGACATTTAAATTAGTATCTTTAAAAAGGCACTAAAAAAAGCACTTTCCTTCTACAAGATAATTTATTTCATATCTTAATCTTTACATGAAAAAAATTACAAAGAACCTTAGCTTTTGTAAATTGTCTACTAAAATTAACCAGTTATTACTAAACTAAAAAGGGTCAGGAAAAGTAAAAGTTAAAAGTTAAAAGTATTTTCTGGAAGGTCATGAAATTCTATTGCTAGCTTGTTTTTTTTTTTTTTTTTAAGATTTTATTTATTTATTCATGAGAGACAAACACAGAGAGAGAGGCAGACACATAGGCAAAGGGAGAAGCAGGCTCCATGCAGGAAGCCCAATGTGGGGCTCAACCACTGAGCCACCCAGGCATCCCATTGCCAGTTTGTTTTTGAAGATACAGGTTATCTCCTACTTTTCAGAAGTTCACATTATTACACCACTTAAGTTTTTCAAAAGAGCTTCATTATACCTATTTTCCCTAAATGAAAAAAAATCTGAAAAGGATTTTCACTTTTAAGAAAAAAAGACAAAAGGCGAAAATAGCAGTTAGCGTTTGTTTTAGAGACAGCCACCCTCAAACAGCAAGAGCCATCAGTCCAGCTCCTTCCCCGGGAACCACACTCAGCAGCATCTCAGCATCAAGCCTCCAGAGCTTTGAACTGTGTCTGTTAAACATCTGTGCTTTATCTCAATTTATTTTGTGTATCCGTTAGCAAGATGTGTCCTAAGGTATCAGAAAAGCCTACGAGAGGTTTATTAGGGGGTCTGGGAATCCTCAAAATTTTTTCCATACGAATTAATGGTTATTGCTTCTTCCCTTATGTCTTTTCTGCCTCCAAATGTTTTCATAGGAATGCTCTACTTTTGGATAGTGGGGAAAACTTGTACTTTTAAAATGTCTGAGAAATACCTTTATTAAAGTAAGAAGAGCTATAAATGGTCAAATAAAATGTTAACAACTCATAGGATGGGCAGGAATATGGGACACACAGGACCTAGACTCAATTTTGGAACAATATATCTTCAATTTTCCTAGTGATAGTGATAGCTAGCTAGCTACTTCAACTACTAAGTGGTTTTTAAATAGATCTATCAATTAAATAGATAATTCTGGAGTTAAAAAAAAATTTAATGTGGGATACTTTTATAAAAACCCAAAATCTCCCATGGAAATCTATGATAGTCTGCACATAAAATCTAGGAGGAAAAAAAAACAAATCCAGTATTGATCTATAAGAAGCAAATTCAATTTCTATGTTCTATTAGTTGTGAAAAGAAAATAAAATTTCTCAAACAAAAATGATCTATTTGGAAAATGCATTTTAATTCAACAAAAAATTAGAGCTATTAATTAGAATTTGGTATTATAACAAAAAATGATATTATATTTTCGTTATAAATATAAAATATGATCCTGATGGGAGATTTGAAAAATGAAGACAAGGATAAAGACCACAGCATGTCCTTACAATCTCCAAACACTACATTTCCTTCTACTTAGCATATTTTTATACTTCTTAAAAATTTTGATCATTCAATGTAAACAGCGTATTTTTTTGTTTGCTTTTTTGTTCACTTAAACATATGGTATCTTCCCATGCAGTTATAAAATCTTCAGATTAATTCTTAACTATACTTTAAACAACTAAGTTACTTTCTGTTACATTAATAATCTCCTACTGAACATAGTTCTACATTTTCCAATTCACAGATAATTTCCTTAGCACAGAATCTAGTGGTGAAATTACTAGTCAGTCATACAATCACTAAATAGCAGGACCTGGGCAAAGAGACATGGTAGAGTCAGCTTGTACTGGTTCATGAGTGCTGCTTGTTAAATTTTCAGAAATTTTCTAAGCTACTTGTTAAATACATCTAGCATTAAAAATTAAATGTTATAAATGTACAATTAAACAGATTTTATTAACACAAAGGTAATGGGTGCTCAAAACTCACCATTTATTAATTCTGTTACTGCAGTTTACCATTATCTTTGCTGGAAGTTATTTATACCTACTGTATCTATATAGTGAGATTACTACCATATATAATGCTGTCCCACTGTGCATCTCTTCCTACTGCCACAGTCAGTGATGGCATGCTGGTAGCATGAATTTGGCCATAGTGGGAGTACAGATGAGGGTCTTTTACTCCCCTAAAGAATCTAGAGAATTAACCTGATTATTCAGATGGTGAGTTATCAATGTATCTTGTTTACTTCACCCTGAAACTGCCTATTTTTCTACCTATCTATGCCTTTAAAGAACCCTCAAAAAGATGGAAGCAGACACTGACATCTGAGCATGTTAATGTTTTCCTACTTGAGCCATTCAGTAAATGTTTATAAAGTATTTCTGAAGAGTACTATGTTGAGTGGCTGTTAGTGACACAGGAATGTTTAAGTCTTCAAGTAAAGAAGATAAGATCTGCACAATAATGATTTAACAAGATGAAAAATGATAAATACTATAAAATAAAATGATACAGGGATGCAAAGAAAGGAGAGATTATGTCCTTGCTGAAGAATTTTAAAAGGTCCACTAAAGATATAACATTTTCAGGCAAATAAATAATGGCAGAGAAAAGTGAAATGGCTTTTTAAGGCTATCAAAACCTCCATCCTCTTCCTTTCATAGCACTTTTACATACCTGCTTTATATTACTCCCCCATCCTATATTGCAATGACTATTACTGTTTATACCTCTGGCCCACTACACTATTCATACCTTCCAGAGCAGAGCTTTACTTTTATATCCCCATCATAACAAATGTTCAATAAATGTGTCTTTTGTGAATGAGGACCTTGCCACTCTCCATCAAAAATTCGGGGTCTATTTTTCTCCTCCTAAACTTGGATGGACTTGTGACTGTTCTGACCAACAGAGCAAGATAGAAATGTTGTTCTGTGATTTTCAAGGCTATCTCATAGAAAGGATACAGCTTCTGCCTCGCTCTCTCTTTTCAGAATGCATGCTCTGGGGAACCCCAACAGCCCACTTAAAGAAGCCAAAACTTCCATTTGGAGAGATCACAAAGGAGAGATACATGTGGAGAGGAACTAGAGTCTTCCTAGCCAACAGTACGCAACAACTGCCAGACATATGAATGAATGAGCCTCTGGGTGATTCCAGTTCCCAGCCTCTGGGTTTTCCAGCTTCAGACATTGTAGAACAAAGAGAAGCCATCCCTGCTGTGTCCTGTCCAGATTCCTGATACATGGAATCTGTGAGCATAATAATGGATTGTTCTATGTCACTAAATTTGGAGTAATTTGTTACACAACATTGGGAATAGGAACAATACAACTGCCACACTTACAATTTGCATTTAAACTAAAATCAAAAAGATTTTAAAGTGGCTTACAAATTAAATATAATGCAAATAGGGCACAGATAAAACAGACATAGAAAATCATAAAACAAAGTAGAAACAAATGTCAGGCAAACAACATATTATTATAACAACAATAGCTAATAGCTAATGCTTCCATGCATAAGGCACTGCAAAGAGCATTGATTTAACCCTCATAAAGGACTATAGGGATAGTGGTGTTACCTCTATTTTATATATCACACACACAAATCAGAAATAAAATACCTTAAGACTAAAACCATGAAAAACTTTTTTTTTCTATCTTGCTTTGTTGATTCAGATGGCACTTTTAGGATTCTTGTAATGGGTGATCATCATAATGATTGCTAATATAGACCAGGGGTTGGCCAACATTTTCTTAAAGAGCCAGATAGCAAACATTTTAGTCTTTGAAGGCTATATATAGTCTTTGTTGCATATTCTTCTCTGTTTTCTATTTGTTTGCTTGCTTGTTACAACCCTTAAAAAATGTAAAACTGTTCTTAGCTGGTAGGCAGTACAAAAACATGTTGTGGGCGGGACCGTGGGTCATAATCTGCCCAAGAGACCACTATAGGGAAATGCTGAATACTATAAGTCTAATAAGCCTACTTTTATTATAATAGTATAATAGCATCTATAGTTATACTAAATTAAGAAAGCATCGTTTCTGGCTTAGCCTTTTATTACCCACTAAAACCACAAGCCTCCCTGAACTGTTGGTAAGTGAAAATGTAGACCCAAACATCCATAATATCCATTACAATAAATATCTATTCATAATTGACATTCACCTACTTTGTAAAGGTCTGGAAGACTGTCTGAAAGAAATTATCTCTCCAGGGTCTAACTACTTCTCTAGGCATATACATAGATATCTCTATGTTTGTTTATTGAGATTCATGACATCCCAATGTGACTGATAAAACACTGAACACTTCTAACCTTTAGTGTTGCTCCTTTGCAAGAAAATATTTATTATTCTTGGCAGGAAATTATGGAAACTGGTAAGAAATAGCCAGACTACCTTCATATGTAAGTGAACTGGAATTTTTAGGGAACAGTTCTGCCTAGTAAATTTGTCTACACACTGCTTAATCAACTAAATTTACAGCTGTTAACAGGTTGTGCCTCTGTATTCCTGAACATATAAATAAACTTCTTAATCAGAACAAAAACAAGTTTGGAGTCCAGTTGTTTAAACTGGAATTGGTACAGCCAGTACCCATCTGTGGTTAAAGTGACTCTCAAAGAGAATCACAATCTTCATAGACAGCTTATTTTTCAGTTTCCTCAAACTACAAAGATGCTGTTTGGCAAACACTTCCGTGATCATCTAAAACTGAAATGACATGATCTCATTTAAAACATGATGCCCAATCTAATGCCAAATCAAACACACAAGTTTTCAAATTGAAGTTCCAAATTAGGAAGAAGCTAATTACTTATATTCAATTGGAAGAGGAAAGATTTTTGAAGTCTATAAATCAGAAGGCCCTTAGATATTGGAATTTTGAAATTGCAAGTACTAGAATAAGGAAATGAACTCAAGTATAAAAAATTTACTCGTTTTGCTTAGAAATGCAAAAGCAAATAAAGTTTAAGTAAGTAATAATAAGAATGTTTATAAACAGCCCTCTTTAGAGACTAAGAATAGATATGAATTGATTACTAGTAGCTAATGTGTTAGCCATGTCATGATAATAGAAATGAGTTGCCTTGCTGAATTAATTCGTTAAAATAGTCATCGAGAAAAGTAACCGGTCCAATCACTAAAAAGGCACAGCTGGCCAATTTACTTCCTCCATTTTTTAAAATCTCCGAACAATCAGAAGTATTATTGCAAGGCATCTGAAATTTTTATTATTGTGTATGATTCTCCACATTTCTTTCCTCCAAAAGATTATCCAAAAGACAAAGAAATAAAAATATTTCCGATAAGTACAGAATAGAGCAGCTAGCCTTACAGAAAAATCTATCACTGTAAAAACAGCACTTTTCAACCTATATTACTATATAATTGACAAACTTTATTTATTATAAGCTGAGCTTAAACAATACCATACTCCATATGAAATCTAAATTTTATGATACTCTAATGCCATAATACCTGCCAAATTCTCCTTTCCTCAAATTATTCCAGCATGTCTTCAACCTAAGTGTCCTGAGTGTCCACAGTAAAAGCTGATCAGAAGAAACAGCTCACATATATATATTTTCTAAATACTGGGAAGGGATCTAATAAGACTTAAAATAATGACATTTAAGCAAGAGTATCTATTTATAAACATCTGAATTCTTCTAATACAGGAAAGATTTTCATACTGACAAAACAGAGCCTATTACTCTAAAACTTAAAAATTTGTAGTAGAAAGACAGGAAAAGATTTGGGCTGAAAAAATAAAATGAATAAATGATACAGGACACCAAACAATCAGCTTCTCCAATGAGCTATATGTCTAATGACCCAAGGTTTCAATGATTTTTTTCTTTTCTGAACTTCTATATCATCTATGGACTAATCAATCACATGGTCAAGCAGTTGATTATATATTTCTATTGTTTTCAAGTGATTTCTTATATTACTGTATGCCTTTAATTTTTTTTTGACTCTTGTAGCCAGCTAAATACATCAATAAGCAATTCTTACAAAATCACTCGCTTCCTTGAAACTCTCCTTAGTGTTGTGGAAAGGTATGCTTCAGTTTAGATATAAAAAGCTTTGAGGGCAGCCCTGGTGGCGCAGCGGTTTAGCACCGCCTGCAGCCCGGGGTGTGATCCTGGAGACCCAGGATCGAGTCCCACATCGGGCTTCCTGCATGGAGCCTGCTTCTCCCTCTGCCTGTGTCTCTGCCTCTCTCTTCGCTCTCTCTGAATGAATAAATAAATAAATCTTTAAAAAAATAAAAAGCTTTGAAAACCATTTAATTTAAAGGATTCGTGCTTAATTCAGTAGATGATGGCAAGCCACTGAAAAAGAGTGAAATGGTAATAGGAGTATTTGAAGAGAGTTATCAGATATTTTACGTAGGTTGAATTAGAGGACTGAAGGAAAAACAAAACAAAATTTAAAAACTATTCAATTGTCCACAAATAGATGGGCAGTGCCTGAACTAGAGTGGTAGGAGGGGAAGTAGAATATGCATAAAAATAAATCAATATATTGAGGGAGCCTGAAAAATAGTCACAAAGTGGTAATTTATTAAGTATAAGAATTAGACTGAGGGGCATCTAGGTGGCTCAGTAGTTGAATGTCTGCCTTTGGCTCAGGTCATGAACCCAAGGTTCTGGGATTGAGTTCCACATCAGGTTCCCCACAGGGAGCCTGCCTCTCCCTCTGCCTATGTCTCTGCCTCTCTCTATTATGAATAAATAAATAAAATCTTAAAAAAAAAAAAAAGAATTAGACTGAATGGTCAAAGATGGTTAGTTTCAGTTCAGCAAACATTTTTGGAAATCCTACTTTGTGTGAGGCACTCAAAAATATGAAAATAAATCAGCTCTCAAGATACTTAAAATGCACTAAGGCAGATAGACAATATCCTAAAAAATAATGAGGTTTGACCATAATGCATATTATAACATAGGTGGAAATAACATGTTACCATAGTCCAGGAGATGACACAATCAATCCTGAGTAGAATTGGGAAGACTAAAGTTTTACGTTTGAGAGACTTTTAGAATAATGGTATTCTTGTCAAATAATGTATATTCTTTCTTCAAAATGTACCTTAATTCACCTCCCTTAAATCTCTTTCTACTAACAAAATCCAAGCACAGGTCATAAGTAGAGCAAATCAAGTTAATTAACAAAGTGTTAGCCAACTGTTTTTATCATGCTACTACTCTCTTACCACTTTAAGGGAGAGGAAAGGGCTTTGGTGACTTCCAGTGAATTTGAGGATCAACCTATTACTCCCAAAAAGGTCACTTCTCTAATCCTCTCATCCTACTTTTCATCTGAGTTCTTCTCATTTTAGTCAGAAGACTTTTACATTTCTTTTTATCTTTGTTAAAGAGACATAACCTTATTGTAAAGGTAATGTGAAGGGCCTGCGACTTATGAGTCAGAAAATATGAGACTAGGGACACCTGGGTGGCTCAGCAGTTGAGTGTCTACCTTCGGCTCAGGGCGTGATCCTGGAGTCCCGGGATCGAGTCCCACATCGGGCTCCCTGCATGGAGCTGCTTCTCCCTCTGCCTATGTCTCTGCCTCTCTCTCTGTGTCTCTCATGAATAAATAAATAAAATCATTAAAAAAAAATATGAGACTGCACACGGGCTCTGCCACCTCTTGGTTGTGAGATATTGGGCAAATCAGTCTGTGCTCTTATTTCTGTATCTGAAGAAATAAAGCCAACCTTGTGGAGATATTTTGAGGATATATGTTAAATTTTTATAAAGTGAGAAGTCAGGATACAAACTATAAATATGAAGATGACTACAGATGCATATCAGCTAAAGTCAATTCTTTACCTAATAAGTGACCGTCTACATAGTTCAGGGCCTAGATCAAGGATTGGCCATCCCAAGTTTCTGAGTCCATTTGTTTTGGCATGCCAGACTAATTGGGGTGGTTTTTAATCTATATCTTTGGTATGATTTCCCAAGACTCCTGAAGCCTTTGGCTTTGTATCCCTATCCAAGCCAAATAAACTGAGGTTTTCATCTATAAAGAAAAAGAAAACCCCAACTGGCCTTTTTAAAAACATAATTAGATTAGAATTTCCAATAACTGTTCCCACTCTGTTTTTTAAAGCATTTGTAGTTTGGGAAACATTAAACTCTTTTATTCACTATTCTCCTCTTCTATAGAAATGTTTTGCTAGAGTTCCCTAGCTAGTCATGTGTTAACTGTCTACAATAATGTTGTCCAACAGCATTTTCTGCAAGGCTGCTTATGTTCCATATCAGTGCTGTCCAATATGGTAGCCATTGACCACTTCTGGCTCTTGAGCACCTATAATGCAGCTAGTGCATCTAAAGAACTAATTTTTTACTGTAATCTTAATTGAAATGGTCACAGGTGTCTACTAGCTACTGCTTTGAATGGCTCAGGTCTATTCCATGTGTACCAGAGACCAACTCATTAAGACTTATAAAATCTACTGACAAGATTTTATGTCAGCTAGAGTATCCATACCACCTCCATTACAAAAATGTTGCTGATGCTCTCTAGAGTTGGGAACTAGCTCCCACAAGTGCACCTGTACAACTATGATTCACTTATTGGTCATAGTGTTCCCTCTGCTTCAAATGCCCTTCCCCTGTGTGCCAAGCAAACTCCTATTTATTTTTCAAGGTCAATTCAAATATCACCCTGCCCATCGGCCAGCTTTGATTTTTTTTTTTTTTAAAGCAACATAGTAGAGTGAAAAGAGCTATAGTTAAGAAACAAGGCAGATTAAAGTCTGAGTCCTGGAGATAGTCCTAACTAGCCAGAATTTACTAAATCTTGAACAAATCTTGAGCCTCAATGTTCTCATTTACAAAATAATAATAAAAATATCAATTTTGTAAATTTGTTGTAAGATTAAAAATTCTAAGCAACATCATATTATGTCTAAAATTTATTGTGTCTACTTGTATCAGTCATTGTGGAAGCACAACACCACTTAAATTTGTTCATCTCATTTTCACAGCAACCTAAAAAGTAATATTCCTTTACCTACTCATCCATATATTCATCAGTTTCATTCAATTTTTCATTCAACAAACAGTTGAGAGCCTAATGTGCCTCGTGATAAACTAAGGATAAGGCACCTGGGTGGCTCAGCAGTTGATCATCTGCCTTCCACTCAGGGCATGATCCTGGGATCCGGGATTCAGTCCGGCATTGGGCTCCCTGTGGGGAGCCTGCTTCTCCCTCTGC